>NC_092382.1:44261836-44609301 GCF_030028105.1 Mobula birostris | reverse complement strand
ACATTTCAGGAATGTAATGAACACAGGGAATGTGTATTTGGGGATCTAGATCTAAAAACAAACCGATGCTGGAATTCAGCGATACTGGAATTCAACGGATCAGGCAGAGTTCTCTCAGCTGCTTCGGTTCAACAGTGTGATGTTCGGGTTTCTGTGCTTTTGGTCCGGTAGTGGCTGCACTGAAATCGCAAATATTGTGTTTACGCTACATCCGGTGTTTATGCGATTGATTGTCTGCATTTGTATGTCAGCGGTCGTGTGAGGTGCAATGATCAAAGCTTCGACTGGTAGTAACACTTTAGTAAATGTGAGGAGTTCCACGTTGTAGCGTGAAACTTGTGGATTTTTAACAAATGTGTGCGCTGTGACTGAATGTGAAGCAGTTCATGGACAACTCAGCGAAGTCGTTGCTGAGACAATTATCATAATCGAACCGACGTGTGGCTTCATAGTTATCAATACTCTAAAATGTATTATATATTATCTGCATCTGACACCGATTCAGTTATCTAAAAGCGACACTGAGTTGGCTACTGGACGATGAATTCCTCTCCCCTGCTTCCCTGTGATGGTTTCAATGGGAGGTGTCATATCCATATCTCTCTCTCACGTTGTCTGAGATTGCGTTGTAATTGTGGTAATAGTCAATATGCTGTTGTAAAGTCACTGAGGTGGCAAATGCTGGATTGAGAAAGAGACTGGGAAATACTTTAAACACTAAACCCCAATCAGCTTGAATGGAAAGAGAAATTTTAACCGGGTTTTCAGGGTCCCCTCTGAGAACGTTTATGAGAAGATACAATTTAACAGTTTATCCCACATATTCTGTTTTGTCTGGTTGCGTGTTTCCGCATTTCCCGTTTTTTTTTCTCTGCACCGTCCTTCGGTTGTGCTGACAGGGGGCGCCATGGAAGTTGATGATTGTCTCATGGAAGTATCCCGCAGTCAGGGTGCGGATTTATTCACTTTATGCACACGAAACGCGAAGGCGCCGTTAGAAAATGTTCCATCCTGTATCGACTCTGAGGAGGTAATAACCCAGTTTTCACTTTCCGCTGCCACTTCACATTTCGGTCATCAGTAATGAATCCGTATACAAATTATACTGATTTTATTTTACAGTGTAAAATCCTTCTCTCTCTCGTCCAGATCTGCGCCCTCGTTGGACCCTTCCACGACTAAGCGCAACGATATCACGGAGTTATTAGAGCATCCCCTCACACTGCTGCATTGGCCCCGGTCAGTGTTTTTTCAACTTGCTGTTCCCTGTCTCTCTTTCAGCGAGCCTGCTGGCGATTGTGATTGTGTCCCGGGGAAAGTGCGTTCTGTCCAAATGCGTCAATCGTTACATGGTGGGAATGGCCGCCGCCGATCTCTTGATGGTTATCTCTTATCCGCTGCTGATGTGGACTGCTTGGATTTATTTTCCCCGATCATTCCTTTTCATCACTCCTATGTGCAGAATCTGTGCATGGTTAATTTTTTCGAGCACTGCGACCTCAGTCTGGCTGACTGTCGCTTTCACCGTCGATCGATTTGTGGCTATTTGCTGTGAGAAGCTGAAGGCAAAATATTGCACCGAGAGAACGGCGGCTGTGGTTATCGGGACAGTGAGTGTGTTGGCCTGTTTGGAGAATGTCCCCTGGGGCTTTGTATACGAGCCTTTGATAGTAATTGATGGTGTTCCCTGGTATTGTGTTTATACATCGAGCTTCAAAAGTTCTCCCTCATGGGCGGCATTTTCAATGTTTCACCGCATTTTAACCCCTTGTGTCCCATTCTTTCTGATTTTGCTGCTCAATATTCGAACTGTTAGGAAGATTCTAGCAGCCAGCCGAGCCCGCCGGGGGCTCCGGGGACGAAGGAATGGAGAGAATGACAAGGACCGGGAGATGGAGAACCGACGGAAATCCATCGTTTTGCTCTTTAGTATAACCGGTAGTTTCATGCTGTGCTGGATAACACGGCAGGCATTTTATATCTATCAACGGATTTCAATGAGTTTTGTTTATTATTCTGTAACAGATCCCCGCTACCTCACGGAAGAAATATCGGGAATGCTGCAGATTCTTGGTTCCTGCACCAACACTTTTATTTACGCCCTGACCCAGAGCAAATTCCGAGAAGAAATCAAAAATATGCTGAAATACCCATTGATTCGGATTTTGAAACTCATTAAACGTTAGAAATAAATAGTGTAAATTATTGCAATCAATCTGCCTTCATGATCCCTATTATGTAAACCCACTGTGTATAAATGGAAACAATGTGATGAACAGACTTATAGAACTAAATCGAGAGAAAATCTGCTGACGTTCGAAATAGAAAACAACACACATTATCATAATTTACTCTTTTCTATAGTTGCTGTCTGGTCTGCTGAGTTCCATCATATTTTGTGTGTGTTGCCTTAGAGTAACAAACCAGCTGCTTACAGCTGATTCTGACGGCATCACTGGCTTCAGCGTCCCAGTGAAATCCACTTTGCACCTTACCTCACGACCCGATTACATTGAATGTTGCGCTGAATCATTTGCCCCTGCTTCCCGGTTCTAACAGAACAGCCTGATCATCGGGTATACTTTCCTCGGTAATAACCACTCTTGCTCCCGTCATAACCCGGCCTTTCATTCACCCTCGTTTTCTCCTCTTTCTCAACCTGTAGGTTCTCCTTCTCTCTGACGTCATGAACTATCTTCCAGTAGTACAATTGTAACTGTTTTACATATGACAACAAAATACCATCGTCTTTACTGCAGAGAGAGAGAGTGAGAGAGAGAGAGAGAGAGAGAGAGAGAGAGAGAGAGAGAGAGAGAGAGAGAGAGAGAGAAAGAGAGAAGACAATGTAAAGCTTGGGATGCTGAAATTGTACTGGCTCTCGGAGGAACATGAAGAATCAACAAGCAGGTCAAATTGTGAATCCGGAGAGTGAATAGTGACGAGGAAATGACTAGAGTGAAGAGTATTAACGGGAATCCCAAGGCATTTTATGCATACACTGGAAAAAAAAAACTGAATCTGTTACCCCTGCTTCCGGTTCTGACAAAAAGGCCTGATCTTGGAGTATGTTTTCATCTGTAACTATAATATTCCTCAAATTAGCTGGGATCCTTAGTGTAGAGGCTCAGAGGAGAAGAATTTGTTCGCCGTTATTCTGGAAACGTGTAGCAATATTCACCGTCTGTACTACGTCAGTCTGTGCAAATTTAGCATGTCATCTGAATCTTAGGCCAAATTCTAGAGTAGTGCAGTGGAGATTACCCTGACTTGTTGCTTCATTGTCTGGTATGGAAACACCAAGTTCCTTGATTAGAATAAACAACGAGAAGTTGTGGATGCAGCCAGTCCATCAGATGTGTATCCCTTCCCGCCGCTGAAAACATCGACAAGGAGTGAAATCACCGGAAAGCAGCATTCATCACCAGGGACGCCCGTCACCCAGGCGATGCTCACTTCTCCATGCTGCTGTCCGGAAGGAGTGACAGGAGCGTCAGGTCCCATAGCAACAGGTTCAGCAATACTTCTACTCGTAAATGATCAGGCTCCTCCAGTAGAGGGGATAATTTAACTTACCCCAACAATGAACTCACACGAGAGGACTCCACAAATCCTGCTCCCGATCATTTGCTTATTAATAATTAATTAAAATGAATTATGTTATTGTGCTTAGTCCATTGATGGATTATCTCCTTTGCCTCCTCCACAACTCGTGTCCAATCTGCAATCAAAAATGTAATCGGTGGCAACTCTGGAAGAACCTTGTCCCAGAAATGTCGGCTGTATTATTGTGTAAGTGCGTTGGAACTTGAAGCTCCCCTTCATTACTCTGTTTCCTGCTGGATGAGGCAAGTCTCGTCCTCCTATCCCCAATTTTGAAGTCATGCTCCATATTACAACATTGTAACTTTCCAAAGGACGCTCTTTCCACCCGTTGATACAACTCGATTTTGCTGTGGCTATGATATGACTATTCCACCAGAGGACATCGTAAGAAGAACTTATTAGTTATCGGCAGAACAGACAATAAACAATTCTCATAAGCACTGAAAGCATAATCCAGAAGTCTATGTCTTCTTATCACTTCTGGACAAGCCTGATGTTTTTCTCCTTTTATGACTTCTGCGTGAATCTATTTCTTAGTTGGTACCATTCATAAAAATAACGTCTGTTGGTGGGTTAGTTTAGAATACAAGTTTCTTCATGATATTTGCCCGCAATGCAAACTCTTCTCAAATTGTAGGCTCAATTACTTCTATGTTGGGGAAAGTAAAATACCATACGACATAAAACCTTCCTTTACTATCATCACATGTAGCCAGTACTCTGTTCATGAGTGTAAGATTTCTAATATCACACAAGACTGATTAATCTGATACCCAAATTGTTACTTGATGTGTAACAAGTTGTAATATCATTGTGCCAATCATGGCGAGCAAACATCTGGTATATGTAGCAGAGAACTCAGTTTATTGCGTTCTCTCAGATATGGTCAGCGCTGTCAATAATCAAATTCCTGGAAACTTCAATGTGCTTCACGAATTTAATTGAATTCGTAGATGAGTATAGGGTTCTGAGTAATATTAACTGGACATTTAACTGTTAACCACTTATTATAAAATGGCTTCTCTCAAGTATTATTACGAAATGATTTCTTTGTAATGCTAACTATAAGGTCATGTTCTCTGTAGCTGAAATGTGTAGGTTATAGTTATAGATAACGGAGGAACTAACCAATGGAAGCTATGTTATGCTATCTTGTATGTACGTGCTGAGCTGGGGCTCGCTGGGTTTCTCGGGAGGCGAGCGGAGAGGACGGACGTGCGGGGAAAGGACAGTGGATCCAGGGCGCCAGATACCGGGCCTCGGCGGATCGGATGGTGGCCGGAGTCTCGGAAGGAAGCTGTGGATGGAATCGGAGGCGTGAGCTCCAACGTATTAAAATATTATGTGCACAAGACTGTTAAGTTTACCTACGTGGGGCCTTTTTTTTTAGTTGTTTCTACAAACGCTTCACCAAAAATTATTGTAACGTTTTTTTATTTACTGGCACTTTGTATATTGTTTGATATTTGTGTCGTGCCTGATTATTGGGTGCCTCACACCGTATCCGCACCAAAGCAGTTGCACTTTTTGGCGAAGTCGACGGCTATTCACCCTAGGCAACGGGACTCAGTTGGGGTCGGAGGCGTTACATTGCCGGTTGCTCTTCTGCGGTTTGAATTCTGTCAGATAGACTCGGATAAGATTGAACTTTGGTGTGAGATCGAGGAAGTACCGGTTAATCATGCCTGCTGATTAAGTGGGGTGGATATGCGTACGCCGGACGATGAGTTAATTCGATGTTTGAGTACGGTCAGAGCTATCGGTAAGGTTGAGATTGTAAGCAGAAAGGTTGGTTAAACAGGGGACTCAGCGTTGGTGCTGGTACAGACGGGTGATGACGTCAAGGAGGTGGGACTGCAGCCGTGTGTCGGTGACGTGGGTGAGGCGGGGCCATGGGGCGTGCACACTGTCACGGGGGAAGGGTTTGAAGGGACACCAGAGGAGTTGCCCGAAGCCGGGGCGGGGATTTTAGCGAGCGGGTCCAATCGTTTCTGAAGGATGAAGGAAGGGAGTGGTCAGATTTGGAGAATGTAATTGGTTCTCATTCCCCACGGAAAGGGGAAGGCTCTGAGTTGGCCTCAGCCATTAACTCCCCGGTGAACAGGGCGGTGGGTCCGCGTCAGCAGTTAAGAATTTCCTCAGGACCCACATCCCCTAAGGGGAAGATGATGATGAGACCTGGGCAGAACATACCTCTCAGCTGCTCGGCGAGTGGCAGTGTCCTGAGGAGGAGAAGCGGCACAGATTGGGAGAAAGTTTGAGAGGGGCGGCAGCTGAGGTGGTAAAAGGCGTCGAAGTTAACCAGTCCTTGGCTTCTTGGATGGGGTGTCTGGAAGCATTCGTCGTCTGAACCCTCAGTGCCTCAGTGGCACATGGAGCCTCAACAAGGGTCTGGAAGCATCAGGAGGCGTTTGGGCTAACGGGGTGCACGGTGGAGCTTTTAGGGGGGATTCAGAATCTGCGTCAGGAGAAAGGGGAAAAGTTTTCTGAGTATCCTTTCCGGCTCGAGCGAAGGCTAAATTGCTTGAGGCCCCGGCGGCGGGGGTGGTCATTCAAGGCAATGAGATGGATCGGATAAGGTTCGACCAGGTAGCCAGGGGCGCACAGAGACATGATGTGATTGCTGAGAGTCTCCGGCAGTCCCGTAGAGCGTGTTCCTTCCCCGCCTCCATCTTTTGTTCAGATGCTCAGAGAGGTCAGGGAGGAGGAGGAGGATGCATTGGAAGCGGAAGAGGGCTCCGTTAGTACTGTGCAGTCCTCATTAGTAGCTCCTAGTGGTGAAATGACCGGGGCCAGCTCCACGCGGGAGACATATAAAGGTTCGCAGGAGGGAACTAGTGGAGAAGGCCCCTCTCTGAAGGGACGGACGGTAATGAGGCCAGTCGGAGGCCGCCGTCTCGCGATACGAGGCGTGTGGTATAACCGCAGGGAACAGGGGCAAGGCGGGTGAAGACTTTTTGGAGACCCTGTCAGTGCACCCAGTGTTCCGAGCTGCTTTTGAGGAAGTGTTGCGTCGCCCTGGGCTGGACGCGGCGTGTGAACGATGCACTGTATGGTGTGCCAAGTCGAAGCCCAGGGTGGTACGGCCAGGTGAAGTAGCGAGAGTGAAGGGGATCCCTAGATTCCCGGAAGTGCCTGAGGGTGAAGTCCTTTTAGTCGACATCCCGGAAGATCTCAAGGAGGAGTCAAGATTCCCGGCTGGGGTGCTGATGCGACCCGAGTTGCAGAAGCCCTCGGTGGTGCAGGCACGCAGGTTCGTGGTGTTCGTCAGGAACACTACGAAACGGGATGTCACCTTTAAGCGAGAGATGCCTCTGGAACATTTGTTCTCCATGACGGTGATGCATAGCACCCCCGTGAGGCCAGTTGGGAGATTGCTGTTGGGACAAGGGCCTAAGTTGACCGCTGAAAGCTTTTAACTTTGGGGCATCACTTGTCCAGGAAGGTTGGAAGCGGAGGCTGGTGCAGAAGATGATGACGCTGACAGGTGTTTTTTCCGCTGACGAGTTTGATGTGGGTTGTTCCAAGAGCACTCACCACACCATACGGGTAACTGAGGATACTCCGTTTAGTGAAAGATCGTGGCGACTGGCTGCTGCAGATGTGAAAGACGTGCGGCAGCATTTGGGCAAGTTGAAGGAGGCTGGGATCATTACAGAGTCCCGAAGCCCTTATGCGTCTCCTATCGTAGTGGCCCGGAAGAAGAATGGGAAGGTTCGTATGTGTGTGGACTATAGAACACTGAAGAGGCGCACGGTCCCTCATCAGTACACATTTCCCCGGGTCGAAGACGCTCTGGCCTGTCTGAGTGGTGTGGAGTGGTTTAGCGTGTTGGATTTGAGGAGTGGATATTACCAGATCCCAATGAGCGAGGCCGATAAGGATAAGACGGCCTTCATGTGCCCTCTGGGATTTTACCAGTTCGAAAGGATGCCCCAGGGCATATCGAGGGCCCCTGGCACCTTCTAGAGGGTCATGAGGAAGACAGTGGGGGATAGGAACCTGCTCGAAATGTTAGTATATTTGGTTGACTCAGTATTTGGATCCATTTTGGAAGAGCACGAAGCGAGGCTAATGAAGGTGCTCTACCGGTTGAAGCAGGAAGGGTTGAGGCTTTCCCTAGACAAGTGCCAGTTCTGTCAGACGACTGTTAGCTATGTTGGACACATTGTCTCGCAGCTGGTGTAGCGTCCGACCCGGCTAAGATCGAAGCAGTGACCACCTGGCCAAGGCCCCAGACCGTGAGTGCTCTGCGCTCGCGTCTAGGGTTCTGTGGGTACTATCGGAGATTCGTGAAGAGCTACGCCCAGGTGAGTTATCCCCTGAACCAGCTTCTGCGTGGCTACCCTCCCCTGGGACAGAGGGGGAAGGGGAGGAAAGGACGGGAGGTGGGAGAATATTTGAACCCGTCAGAGCCCTTCGGACAGAGATGGGATGACAAATGTGAAACGGCTTTCCAGTCACAGAAGGAGATGCTGACTCAGGCGCTGGTGCTGGCTTTTGCAGACCCTTGATTGCCCTACGTGCTACACACTGACGCCAGTCATGAGGGGTTAGGGGCCGTTCTATATCAGGATCAGGGCGCTGGTCTGAGGCCTGTGGCATTTGTCAGCCAGAGTTTGTCACCTTTGGATGGAACTGTCCCACTCAAAAGTTGGAGTTCCTGGCGTTGAAATGGGCAGTGGTGGATAAACTGGATGCCACAGACCATCGGTGGCTGGCAGCCTTGTCTGTATATGATTTCAGCCTGAAGTAAACGTCCCAGGAGCCGGAATGTCGATACGGATGCTCTGTCCCGACGGAGGCATGAGGAACTGAAGAAGTACGAGGAGTGGGAGAGTCTTTCTGCATCCGGGGTGAAGGAGATGTGCCAGTTTGCTGTCACTGTGCAAGCTGAGGAGAAGGAGAGGCCAGATCGAGCAGTGGTCTCATTCGGGGCGTCCAATGACGCCGTGCCCCTAGTTTACAGTGATCTGACTGCTCTGAATTCCACGCAGCTGCCGGAGTTAAACCCTGGGGAAGTGGCCGCTGCTCAGCGAGATGACCCGGTCATTGGCCCTGTCTGGCACGCCGTGGAAGAGGTAGATGTGAACAGACGTTTCAGTGTCTCTGTTATTGAGCGAATGGCTACAGTTGAGTTTGAAGAACAGAATGTTATAACGGGTAACGTCACTCCCGGACCGACTTCGGTTTTGGCAGCTGGTCCTGCCTGACAAGAATCGGAAGGTTGTCTTGAAGTCCCTCCATGATGGCTCTGGACATCTGGGGGTGGAAAAGACCTAAGAATTGCCCAAGGACCGGTTTTACTGGCCCCTAACGAGGACGGAGGTCGAAGAATACTGCTAATCCTGCATACGGCGGAATTCGCTGCCTGGGCAGGCTGTCCCTTTGTCCCACTTGCAGATTGCGGGGCCGTTAGCCCTGTTCTGCATGGATTTCCTGGCCATAGAACCCAATGCTAGCAGCACGACGAATGTCTTGTTCTCCACGGTCCAAAACACCAGGTATGCTCAAGCTTTTCCTACCAAGGATCAGAGGGCGACTACAGTGGCGAAAATGCAATGAGAGAAGTATTTTTCGTCGGCGTTTACATAGTGGCCAGGGACGGGACTTTCAGAGTAAGCTCATCTATGAGTGACTGCGCATGCTCGGGGTTGAGAAATCGAGGACACGCCCTATCATCCTCAGGGTGATCCGCAGCCGGAGATGTTTAATCGGGACTCTGGAGATCAGTAAAAAGAACCGCTGGAGTCGACATATTAGGCAAATGGTTCACCTTTACAACTGTACACGGAATGAAGCTACTGGTTACTGCCCCTATTATCTTATGTTTGGGGGCGAAGCCAGGTTGCCCGTTGACCTCTGTTTCGGGACTGATGCGGGTGAGGTATCGCCGAAGCCTTACTTGAAGTATGTGTCTGATATGAGGAAAGAGCTGAAATGGGCTTACGAGTTAGCCGGGGAGGCGGTCGACCAGCAGAATCGGGGAAATAAGAGGAGATATGACACGAAAGTAAAATTCTCCCAACTCCTACCGGGAGAACGAGTCCTCATAAGGAATCTGGGATTAACTGGAAAGCACAAATTGGCTGATCACTGGGCAGCCACGCCCTATGTGGTGGAGAGTCAGATGCTAAATTTACTGGTTTTCCGGGTGCGGCCCGAGGATAGAAAGGGGCCTGTCCATCAGAATCACCTTTTGCCCCTGGGGCAAGACGTACAGGTAAAGCGGGAGCTTGACGCGGCGGCTGCACCCAGTATCAGGACTCTGCGTCCCCGCAGAGTGGAGGACGTGCCTACCCCGGGAGAGACGGGTCCGGGGCCAGACCCTGTGCGGGATACTGACTCGGAGGATGATGACTGGGATGGTTGGTACCTTCTGCCGTTCGCTTATGCTCCCGTGATCGAGGAAGAGTGTCCTGGCATTTCCCCCACTGTGTTAGACGGGGTAAGGGGGGCTAGTGATAGGCAGTCCGTGGTACCGCAGGACGCTGAAGGACAGTATGTAGGGTTTGAACCAGAGATAGAGGAGTCCGAGGCGCAGAGGGGTTTGGGTGACCGCTCGGGGGTGGGCTCGCCTCGTAGTTTCAAAAGGTCCCCTATAGTCTCCGAGGCGGAAGAGTCAGAAGCGAGGATACGTAGGTCTCATACAAGTCGGAACCCCCCGGAGAAGTTGGCCTATGTTGCACCCGGGGAGCAGGGTGTGATCTCTACTGTTTTGGAAAGTTATTTCACTATTTCTGCACGTGGATTGGGCTGTTTGTTTTGCAGGAAGGCGTGGCGAATTATCTGACTGTCATGACGGCATGACTTACTTCGGTGGGGGGAGAATGTAGGGTTCTCAGTAATACTAGATGGACAGTTAACTGTTAATTGCTTATTACCAAAATGGCTTCTCGTACTGTTAAATGCTGAGCAAGGTGTTCTCTGTACAGCGTGTTTGGAATATACGTAGTGATAATGGAAATTGTCTTCATTTGCTAGCCAATGCAAGTCATGTTATGTTATCTTTTATATGTGTGCTGAGTTGAGGAGCGCAGGCTTTTTCGGGAGGAGAGCCGACAGGACAGACGTGCGGGGAACGGATAGCGGTTCCAGGGCGGCAGATACCGGACCTCGGGGGTTCGGATGGTGGCCGGAGTCTCGGAAAGACGTTGTGGATGGAATCGGAGGCGTGAGCTCCAAAGTATTAAAATATTATGCGCACAGGACTGATATGTTACTAACGGGGCACATTTTCTTCTAGCTGTTGCCACTAACCCATCACCAAAACTTGCTATAACGTATCAATCTTTACTCGCACTTGGTATATTGTTTGATATTTGTGTCGTGGCTGATCATTGGGTGCCTCACACCGTATCCGCACTAAAGCAATTGCACTGTTGGCGGGGTCGACGGCCATTCGCCCTAGGCAACGGGAGCCAGTTGCGGCAAAGGCCGTTATACCAGCATGTGTCGTGAAATTTGTTAAAGTAGCAGCCGCACTTCAATGCAATACATAACAAATATAATAAATTATAATAATAGCAACAAAGATATAAGTACATCAATTACAGTTAAAAATTGTGCAAAATAGAGAAATAAGATATTAAAAAGAGGGTTGTGTTTACGGGTTCAATGCCCATTTAGGAATCGGATGACAGAGGGGAGGAAGATGTTCCTGAATTAACGAACGTGTGTTTTTAGGCTTCTGTAGCTCCTGGATGGTGACAATAGAAAAATGGCTTGTCCTGGGTGCTGGATGTCCTTAATAACGGACGCTGCCTTTCTGGGACACCGCTCCCTGAAGATGTCCTGGGTACTTTGTAGGCAGGTACCCAAGATGAAGTCGACTAGATTTACAACCGTCTGCAGATACTTTCGGTCCTGTGCAGTAGCACAGCACCACCACCCCACAACCCCCCACTATCATACCAGACAGCGATGTGGCCTGTCAGAATGCGCGTCACCGTACATCTAAAGAAGATTTTTAAAGCTGCATTTGTACTTGTTCACACATCAAACCTCTTCAAACTCCGAATGAAGTATGGTCTTTTTCTTGTTTTGTTTATAACTGCATTGATATGTTGGGACCAGTTTAGATCCTCAGAGATCTTGACACCTAGGAACATGACAATGCTCACTCTCTCCACTTCTGATCCCTGTGAGGATTGGAAAGTGTTCCTTTCTCTTACCTTTCCAGAGTCCACAATCAGCTCTTTGGTTTTACTGACGTTGAGTGCAAGGTTGTTGCTACGACGCCACTCTTCCAGTTGGGACATCTCGCTCCTGAACGCCCTCTCGTTTCCATGTCAGGTTCTACCAGAAAATGGTTGTGTCATCAGCAAATTTATAGACGGTATTTGAGCATTAAAGATTTTAGAGCAGTGGGCTAATCACGCAACTCTGAGGCGCACCAGTGTTGATCGTCAGCGAGGAGGAGATTTTATCATCAATCAGCAAATATTGTGGTCTTCCAGTCAGGAATTCGAAGATCCAGTTGTAGAGGGAAGTACCGAGGCCCAGGGTCTGCAACTTTTCAATCCGGATTGTGAGAGTGATGGTATTACATGCTGAGATATTGTTGATTAACAGTATCTTTGTTGTTTGTGCTGTCCAGGTAGTCTAAGGCCGCCTGAAGAGCCAGTGAAATTGCATCTACCGAAGACGTATTGTGGCGATAGGCAAATTGCAATGGGTCCTTGCTGAGGCAGGGGTTCAGCCTTATTCCTCTGAATTACACAGTACAGGACTAGAGCCATATAATGCCGCTCATATGACAAGCCTTTCAAAGGCGGAACCATTTTGATTGACCTCCACAATGTCAGCATACCTTTATAAGAAAGGGACACAAAATTGCTCACAATTCTCCAAGTGAATGTCCCTTACTGTTAGACTCTTGTTAAACTCTGTTCGACAGAGCTCAGTTTGAGTACTATTTACCATTCCCAGGTATGGCGGACACTGACTGCAATACTATGCAATTTTACCGTCGCTTATTATTTGGACTGTGTGAATGTGCACCACTATTGTATAAATTCACAGCAAATCTTGCACTACCATCTTATCAGTGTAAACGTGTAAATCTTGCGAATATTGTCATCTTTGATTTATAATTCCTGGAAAGTTTATATTTTGAGGTACTTACTTCTATTCCTTCGTACCTCTCCTCTAATATTTGTGTATCTGAGCACTTGTAATATTAATGTGACATCTGTAAATTTCTTTGGAATCAATAATGCATCGGTAAATCTCTCTACCTATCCTCCGTATTTACCATCTTAAAGGTTGCTTTACATTAACCTATCTAATCAATTTCTCTTCCCTGCACAACAGCCAGTCCAGCATAACTGATCCCCAAGTGAGCTCAACCACCAGCCGCTCGAAAAAGCCATATCATAGCATACTAGAAATGTCTCCTCTTGGAAGCGTTTTTGGAAAATCTGATTTCACAGTCTTTCTACATATTGAAATACCTCATGTCTGTCGTAACACTACACTTTTGCCATGCATTTTCTATCTTAGCCACTGTTTGGAGATCTTTACATAACTCCCATCTGGGTCATTTTACCCTGCTGTTCCTTAGCCCTACGTATAAAGATACATCATCTGACCATATGTACTCTCTTTCTAATGATTAGATTTTAGTTTTGTACCAACAGAAGTGCGCTGTGCGCTTTGCTTCCATGCCTTTCCTTTCGATACAATGTGCATGTCACGGTCCGGATCGTAAATTCCCTATTTTCTCCTAATTTCCTTTGATAGTGCCACAGTTCCGACCGTTAGTTTCCCACTTGCTCCTAATTCTCTTTGATGACGGCACGCCTGGTTTCCATCAGGACCTGCAGCATGAGAACTCCGGCGTTACAACCAGTAGTTGCCAGATTGTTGGTTTTGAGGGTGTGGTAAATAACTTTTCCCGTACGCTTAAGGCTGTATGTTCTAGGTTTTGCCCAGTATCGAAAATTACCTGTGAAACTGAATTTCTTCGTGTCAGGATCAGTTTTCTAAGTTCAACTCCAGTTCAGAGGCTTACCTGTGAAACCCAGCCTCCCTGCGTCAAAATAAGTCTTTTAAAGTGTTAATTCAGCACCAAGGCTTGCCTGCGTAACTCCGTCTCTCCGTGCTAAGAAGGATTTTGTCAGCCGTTTCTCTCTCTACGCTCCGAGTCCATATAAATTCTGTCCGTCTTCTGCCTTCCTGCTCTCCTTCCTGTTTGCCGTTCACGTCTGCATCCTAACTAAATCTCCGTGCCTGTGTCGCCTCATTCGTTGCAACAGAAAAATCTGGCCACTATGCACCTAGCGGACACGAATACCCTGCAACAAGACCTCACCAGCCAGGACTCCCAACTGGGTTTGCATGACCAACTCCTCCAGGAGGTCATGGCGAACGTCCGTTCTCCCTGCTGACGTAACGAAGACCGGTGACCAGGTGGACCGTGTATTTTACCCACTCCTGGAACTCTGTCTAACCAGCCCAGACAGCCTGTAGTGCCAACACCCAACGTATCAGCAACATCACCATCAAGATAGCCGCACGAACCTGAACCAGAGCACTACGCTGGGGATTTGGGAAAGTGCCGGGTCTTCCTTCTGCAGTGCTCCTTGGTGTTATAACAGCCGTCATCCACGTACTCCACGGATACGTCAAAGATTGCTTATATCATGGGGTTGTTGCGGGGAAGTGACTTAGCGTGGGCTACAGCTGTTTGATATAATCAACCGGATATCTGCTCTTTTTTTCCACCTTTATCGCGGAAATGAGAAAGATCTTTGACGACTCCGTCCGTGGTACAGATACGGCTAAGCGCCTACTCACACTCCGCCAGGGCTCACGCAGCGTTGCCGAATATTCCGTGGCGTTCCGGACGTTAGCGGCCCACAATAAGGCACTCCAAAACGTATTTCGGAACGGTCTCATTGACATGGTGAAAAACAAGCTAGCGGCAAGAGATGACACCGACAGCCCGGATTCCCTGATCTCCCTGTCCACCTGGTTGGACAATCGTCTCCGAGAACGCCATAAAGAACAAACGGGTCCTCCACCACATTTGGCCACTACAGGGCACGCATTTCCGCCTCCCGTCAGAAAAAATGAAACCTCTCTGCTGCTGCTTCTAGTAGAGATAGTGACCATATTCATCCTGTCTTGGGGAAAGTGTGGCCTCTCCAGAGTTGTCAAATGCAGCTGGTTGCCATGGCCGTGGCGGATCTGCTGGTTCTTATCCTGGATCTGATACTGAGCAAGGTTTCACTTACGCACATGCCAATCGGCGCTTTCTTCCGCTCAATGACCACGGTGTAATATCCACGCTGCTCTGATTTACACTGTCACCGACTGTTCGGTCTGGTTCACCGTCACGTTCACCTTTGATCGATTTGTCGCCATTTATTGCCAGAAACTGAAAACAAAATATTGCACCGGGAAAACTGTGGCCGTGGTTTTGGGGACAGTGACTGTGATCAGCTGTTTAAAGAATATGTATTGGTGTTTTAGGCTCTCAGAGAACTGCACGTGGACAATCAACCCATTCATTTGTTCACAGAGAGTTCTTGTTTTCAGTTTCATAACTCAAATTGACCTATTTTATTACTTCCTCGACCCTGTATTGACATTTGTGCTGGTTCTAGTAACGAACGGTTTCACCGCCAGGCACGTCTTAGTCACCAGCAGAGCTCGCAGGAGACTCAGGGTTCCCGGCAATGGACAGAGTACCATAGACCCGGAGATGGAGAAACGCAGGAAATGCCTCGTTTTATTGCTGATCACTTCGGGGAATTTCATCGTGCTATGGGCACCTTTCACTGTTTATTCTGCGTGGTATCGGCTGAATGATTTTATCAACCCTGTGCGTCCGCCCGAATCGCTGAGAGAGCTGGGCATCATTCTGCAGCTTCTGAGCTGTTGTACAAACACGGCCCTTTACGCCGTTACACAGACCAAGTTCAGGGAACAGCTACAGAATATGGTAAATTCTGCGCTTGCTGTCATTGTTGTGAGGAAGTCGTGAATTAGCGGTGTCTCCGGTCTGACCCAATTTACGTCCCACACATTGCGGTTACTTTCTGTTCCTCTGGGTCCGGCGCTATCCTTCTTCCACTCACACCTCCGCGGCAATTACATAGAAGGTTCCCTTACATAGCCGCAGTGCTCTATCCTCATTCGCCGGCCTATCTTCCCATCACTGCCCTACAGATGTTAGTGAATTTTGCTCCATGGTTCCACGTGCATTCTTTCTGGCCGCCCGGATACTTTGATTCACCTGCAAGGCCATAATCCTCTGAGGGCGTCTGTGTTCCCGAAACAACCCGTTCACCCCCTACAGAGATGACTGAATTGGTGCCGCGAGTCCATGGACGACTCAATTGGAGATGCTTCCTGCAGCCTCGCTGATCTCGTCATTTTCATCTACGTTGCCTACAACTTCCCACATGGACCTCAGATTAGATTGCTTCCATTCTGACATCTCTCTCATCTATCGATCTTTCTGTCCCAAATTCCAGAGACAGATTATCTAACGAAATATTTTACAAAGCCAAGCTACTGTCTGTCACAGTTATCTTGACGATACCTCCTGCCGCACGGATACTGGCAAAAGTGCTATTCCATTCTATCATTTGCATAGATGAGACTTTCCTCTCAAGTCATTTTACAGCAAATGGAGATTCTCTTTCACCACGATTGAAGGTGCCATCACCACTCCCTGTCTCATTTCACGCAGGTAAAACACTCCATCCCTCCCAAACTAACAGAAGTGATGGGGTCTCCTGGTCCTCAGGTAACACGCAATGAGCCTTCGCATGCAAGATAGCTTCTATAACTTCCACCATCTCCATAGCGACTCTACCACCGGCAGGACTTTCCCTCCCCCATCTCCGGTTTCCAAAGATCGCTTTCTGCGCGACTCTATTGTTTACTCGTCGTTGCCCACATGTCCCCCCTATTACTGTCACCGTACTCCAGACATTATTTCCACACGGACACTGGTTATTCAAGTACAACGGAGACCACAATGATAACATACTTCATTTCCAGTGTCCACTCCCTTGCAAGAAATAAAATACTGATTATCCATCAGGGGGAGAAGAAGATGACGGCGTGACGCAGTGCGCGCGACCGCTCCGAATTGATACCGTATTTGTGAAGTAGGATGCCGTGCACAATCCTGATTTGATGGAGACAGTTGTGAAAAGCACGGAGGAACATCTGGAGAAACTTCTGAAATGCCTGCTTCGCTGCCGATGCTACTGTGCGATCGAGAGTCTCCGAGGGGAAGGCCCCAAATCCTCGGCTTTGCCTATTGCCTGTTGTCTGTTGCCGAGGCCGGGATCGAAGCGCTCGGTAGAGATGGTGCTCAATGCTTGTTGTCGGAGTGCTGGTCGGCGGCTCGAAGTTTTCGGACGGACTCGGAGTCGGACTGTGGTCGGGTGCTTCCAGGATGCTGCATCGGCAAGTTTGCAGCGCTGGAAGCTCTTGGCATGAAGGGTTTTCTTCCTTCAACCGTCTGCCTGAGATGATGGGACTTTCGAGAGACTTTATTTTTACCGTGTCCGTGGTCTGTTCTTCTATCAAATTACGGTATTGCTTGCACTGTTGTAACTGTATGTTGTAATTATGTGGTTTTCGTCAGTTTTTAGTCTTGGTCTGTCTTGTGTTTCTGTGATATCACACTGGAGGAACAAATTGTATCATTTCTTAATGCATGCATTACTAAATCACAATAAAAGAGGACTTCGTGTCCTCATAATCTAATCTAATCCAAGCTACAATCGACAAAACCCATTGACAGTAATAATGACGTTTCCAATCCCTGTCAGACCAAAATACTACCGATGCCGCGGACAGAATTGTCCGAGAAGTTGTTATGAGCTTGATAATCTGAGATCTGAGGAGAGATATTTACGGATATGACAGAGGAATACAGAAGCATTCAGCATTAACTTTTATATTCTATTCGCTATAATATCGGGAATGGCACAGTCCGTTTCTGAAAAACTCGCTGTATTATTATTAGTCTTCAAAATATTTACACTTGGAGGGATCGAATGTGATGGAGTGTTTTCCCGACACGTAGTTATGTCCATTATTGGTGACATTTTTCTCACGTGAATCTCAGGTTCATTTTTGTGTGCAATCCGTTTGAAAATAAAAGCGGAACTTAGTGTCAAAGTCGGCAAACATTGTGCGCCAAATGGTCTGTTCAGTGATTTATATAGTATTCCCCGGTCTATCAAATTTTCCCCAACATTCACAACTTCAGAAACGCCATGCACCACCTAATGTGCTACTATAATGAAGAGACTACTGAACGTTTGTTGCCATGACAGATCACGTAGCATTGAAGTACTTGTAATGTGACAGGAAATTTACTCGCACGTATGCAGAACATTATATACTTAGCAACTCTGATTTTGGGATTATTGGGGAGAGTGTTGGTTTCACTTATGAATCCTGACATCTGGAGCTTCCGCCACACTGCTGCTGTCTTCCACGGTGAAAACTGATGCAAAATGTTACAGCGCGTCCGCCATTTCATTGTTCCCCATTACTATCTGTCCAGCATCGTTTTCCAGCTGTCCGATGTCCAGTCTGGTCACTCTCTTTCACTTTATATATCTAAAAAAATGTGGGTACCGTCTTTAATATTGTTGGCTAGCGTTATTTTGCATTCCTTCGATGCCTTCTTATTGACATTTTAGTTGCCTTCTGTTGAATGTTTAAAAACGTCCCAATCATCTAACCCCACTAATTCTTGCTCTTTTATGTGCCTAATTTTTGGATATTAAGTTGTTTTTCTCTTCTCTTGTTCGACACAGTTTGTCATGTTTTTCTTTACAATACCGCTTCTCTTGTGACGCACGAATCCTGTGCCTTCTAAATCCTTTCCGTAATTGCAGGCACTGCTGCTCTGTCGCCATGTCTGCTCGTGTCTTTTCCCCCCAATCAATTCTGGCCAACTCCTCCCTCATGCTTCTGTAATTTCATTTACTCCATTGAAGTTCTGATACATCTGACATTCGCTTTTCCTTCTCAAATTTCAGGATGAATTCGATCATAGATCTATCTACAATGAATTAACACCTTCTGATCCTGTGGGACCTCTTTTAAATGATTTGCTTTAATCTTGCAGAACAGAGCAAAGCCGCCCCCTCTAGCTTCCTGCCTGTCCCTTGCTACAATGTGTATCCTTGATATTAATCTCCAAGCTATAAACTTCTTTCAACTATGATTCCGTTTTGCATATGCATGTATGACAATGAGCAACTGTGCTACAAGTTCCTCTACCATATCCAGTGTACTGCGTGCATTCAATGTCACACCAACATTCCTGTATTCAGACACTTCGATTTTTCCCGCTTTGATGTTGCAACTCGTCCTCCTAACTGCAATTTTGTCCTATCAGCGGCCTTTCCTTTCAAGGAGTCTCTCTATACATTGCCTCTGCTTGTAAACCAACGACTGCATCTTCAGCACCATCTTGCAGGTTCCCATTCCTGTAACAAATTAATTTAAACCCACCCGAGCAACTTAGGCCAACCTGCCCGCTAGGATATTGGATCCTTCGGGTTCAGTTGTAACCCATTCCTCTCGTTCCGGTCGTACCCTCCCCAGAATCTCAACCACAGTCTCAACAACTAACTCATTCACAACATTAATGCCAATGACCAAAAAGCCAACAAATCGTCCCTGTAACTGAGGACCCGAGGCATGACTTACACTCTTCAGAGCCTGGTGCGAGTGGTCGCATGACCGGGACCTGTGATGTACGTTAGCTGCAAATACGGCCATACTCTACCAAGTCCCAAGACTGCATGTCCCCCTGATCTGTCGGGCGGAGGGAGAAGCAGAGTAATTGTTTAAGTAGGTGGGCGAACCATGCTCAAGAGTAACCTGCAAACTGGCAGAGGGAAGGAGCCGCGTACATCTCTTTTATTTGGTCTATCTGCACAAAAATAATTCCGAACAATCTTCAGTGGATTAGTGGATAAAGAGCATCAAGTATGAAAAGAGATGCAGCTTGTGTTCAGAGGTGCAGGTAACAGAACTCACCGGAGAACCGAAAAATACAAAGTCTACATCGCTTTCAGCTTTATACAGCTGCTTCTTTATTTCTGGTCTCCCATACTGGCAATAACATTGTGAATATAATTATTAAAATATCCTGTATGCACGTAAACATACGTTTCACATGTTTAAACGCGTCAACATATTGTAAAGAGTGCTGCAAATAAATGTTGGGGTTTGTACTGTGCCAGCCAGGCAGTGTACAACAACAAAGAGAATTATTGCACATCACAAATCAGATTAACTGCAGTCAGAAACAGATGTAGTTCAGTACATGTAGAAATATGGAATGCGTCATATGCTGGTATAAAATGAGAGTACGACATGTTATTACTAAGTATTTTGCAATAATTTGAAATGTTTGCTACAATGGGAGTCAATATTCTACGGAGAAGGACTCTGCAGATGGGGACGGATGTAAAACACAGCCTTGATAAATTTGGCCGAAGTCTCCACTAAACGCGGTCAGATTCATCTCTCCGACCTCCAGGAGAGCCACTCCCTGCATTGGAAATGCAGAACAGCAGGCACGATGCCGACACATTGAGTGTAATGCTGGAGCGTCAGAGCCGCTACGGGCTGTTGTATTCAATACGCAGAATGGATTGCACTTTCAAAGCACGTCACTGAACACCCTGGTGTTGTTATTGCTTCTCTGGAACTCAGCTCAGCTGACTGGATGATCTCACTGCAGGCCAAGCTGCCGCGTCATTACTACCGTTGACCATGATCATAATGTTGTTGTCTCTGTGGCCTTAACACTGACAGTACTGGTTATGTTACAGCGTGTCCTGGTCATTGTCAGGGCACCCATATATTAAATTCCTCCACTTTGCGTGGAATCCAAGTTGAGAATTATCAAGTGAGAGCTCCCTGCAGTCAGATGATCGCGATTATATTGATCAAAGGCGTCAATAGATGCTCTACATTACTGCTCCATCTACTGTCCTGTAGATTCAGCGCTAATCTCAGGTGCAGGATCAGCGCCCACCCCGAACATCGGCTTTTATCTTAAACGTGCAGCCCATATGTCGCTATTATAGTGCCAATAGATTGCAAATTATTAAACTGCATCTGGTCTGGAATCTATACAGGTAAGCCACCGCACACCTGATTGCCAATTCTATGAAACAGACACCAACAGAAATAGCTTGTTTTATAGCTCGGACGACGGAGCGAAGCGATTGAGCAAAGCAGTAATGTAACTGAGTGGTAAACATGTTGCTAATTTCAACTTTAGCTTCTGTGCAGTCAATGTTTCAAACTCCACGTGTGTAGTATAGACTTACGCACAAGATAACACATAATCAGCATCTTCTTCAGTACATCTGGTGTTGAAATACTCAAAACCGGACAGCTTTCTCACTCGACGAGACGGGAGAGTATATAGACAATAGAATCGTGTCAAAGGATTGGCAATACAGAGGGATCTGAGGAAAAGATACTTTTCCAACCATATGTCAGAAGGGATCTGGAACTTAGAATAGACAATAGGTGCAGGAGCAGGCCATTCGGCCCTTCGAGCCGGCACCGCCATTCACTGTATTCATGGCTGATCTTCCACAATCAGTATCCAGTTGCTGCCTTATCCCCATAACCTTGATTCCGCTATCTTTAAGAGCTCTATCCAGCTCTTTCTTGAAAGCATCCAGAGACTTGGCCTCCACAGCCTTCTGGGACATTCCATATATCCACCAATCTCTGGGTGAAAAAGTTTTCCTCAACTCCGTTCTAAATGGCCTACCCCTTATTCTTAAACTGTGGCCTCTGTTTCTGGACTCACCCATCAGCGGGAACATGCTTCCTGCCTCCAGCGTGTCCAATCCCTTAATAATCTTATATGTTTCAATAAGATGCCCACTCAGCCTTCTAAATTCCAGAGTATACAAGCCCAGTCGCTCCAATCTTTCGACATATGACAGTCCCACCATCTCGAGAATTAAGCTTGTGAACTTACGCTGCACTCTCTCAATAGCAAGAATGTCCTTCCTTAAATTTGGAGACCAATTCTGCACAGAGTACTCCAGGTGTGGTCTCACCAGGGCCCTGTACAGCTGCAGAAGGACCTCTTTGCCATTATACTCAATTCCCCTTGTTATGAAGGCCAGCATTTCATTAGCTTTCTTCATAACCTGCTATACTTGCATGCTTGCTTTCAGTGACTGATGTACAAGAACACCTAGATCTCGTTGTACTTCCTTTTTTCCTAACTTGACTCCATTTAGATAATAATCTGCCTTCCTGTTCTTACCACTAAAGTGGATAACCTCACATTTATCCACATTAAACTGCATCTGCCATCTCACCCAGCCTGTCCAAGTCACCCTGCATTCTCATAACATCCTCCTCACATTTCACACTGCCACCCAGCTTTGAATCCTTGAATCCAGGGAGATCGCAAAATCATGAAACATGACGTGCAGCTATCAGGTCACGTGGCCACTGCCCGCAGGAATGACCAGGCTTTCGAATGAGGCCTGGACCTGGTCTGCAGTCAGGTCAAGCACATGACCCATTATAACATCTGAGACTGATTGTATTGAAGCTCATACTTAATCAGCAAAGTACAGTATATTCGTGCAGGAAAGTTATACGTACTTTTGTTCTTCTACAAGCTAAAATAAAAGAGCTCAGCTCTATCAATGAATATACAGTATGTTATCACATGAATCAAAATGGTACTTGTTAATCTTTAGGGTATGTGGTTCACCTAAAGAAATACATATCTGTCATATCTAATGCAAATATCCAAGACAAAATGCAACATTAGTACATTACAATTAAAATCAAGACGACGATTGCTGGATATGCATCACGAAAGAAAAAATAACATCTGATACCTTTAATGCAGAGTACTGGTGTCGGTTAATTTGCATGTTCCTATCACTGTACCTGTGCAGGGGAGTAAACATTATGCTAAAGGCACCAGCCCAGTGGCTGAACAACATGAATAGACTATGACGTAGACTATGCTGCGGAAAGATAGACCTACGTTGGTGCACTGTAAAAACAGATGAAAATGAGAAATAAATGTTAGCATGATTCTAAAATAAGGTTGGCACAATACATTATTTATTTCGTACCGTGTAAAGTGATTCGTGGTAGAGTGTAAACTCAAAACATTTACAAATGTAATATTGCACAGTAGATAAAGAAAGTTGTCAGATCTGAAGGAGAAAAATCGTTTGCACTTCTGAAACGTGACGGCTATCAGAGGCATAGTTTATTCCGTAAATGGACCCGAGTAGTAATAAATGGAGCAGCCGCGAATCAGAGACTGTAGAAAATCAGAACCGGAATGAGGTTTAATATGTCGTGAAATGTGTCGTTATGCGTTGCAATACATAATAACAAAAACTGTAAATCACAGTTAGAAGATAATATGTAAAAAAAAAACTAAATTTAATTAGTGCAAAAAGAGGACAACATGTAGTGAGGGAGTATTGTTGGGTTCAATGCCCTTTCAGAATCCTGATTGCTGAGGGAAATAAGCTATTCCTTATTATCATTGCAGATCCAGACACATCACTGACCAGACTGACAGAGTCACGACTGATCAAATCCACATACCTGACCACAGTGATAACCTCACTGCATATCCAGTCCCATCACTGTCCACACGGAGAACTAAGCAGCTTGCCCAGATCCAGTAGGGTCGACCCTAGTAATGTCGCTGCTACTTCAACACCATCACTGGCAGTGCGAAGCTCTGTCTTTAAAAATGTCACTGAGCAGAACTGTTCGACTAAAGATGATGTCCAATTATCAGTGATCCCATTGTCACGGGTTACGAAAGGCAAATATGAAAATATTCACAATATATTCGATTGTCAATGGCCGCTCACATACAGGCAAACATAACGGCTGTTTGAGCAAGACACAATACTGCAGAGTCAGTGGCTCAGGATTGGTATCATTGATGCATTCCTGGATTTATATTTTTACACAAGAATATCAGTAAACACAAGCTGTTGGGGAAGAACGCTCGCTGTGTTTTATCGTTATCATCACATCAGACGTGGTTACACTCCGAGCACAGCAGGGAAAACGAGTGTTTGTCGCACAGGGTTACACATCTGTAAAAGGGATTTGTTGAAATTTGTGATTTATACGCACAAATCTAAATCTGATTACTGCTCAGTTGATTAGCAGCTGAAGAACCATGTGCCGCTGGTATTCAGTGGCTGGACGTAATGGTGCCGACAAAATAATCTAAGAATACCTTTACTTCGACACCTGCTATGCACGACTGTGCTTGTCTGATGTTTTGTGTGACGAAGAAATATGTTTTATTGCAACGTGTACGCTTTTAATCAAACGCTTACCGCTTTGAACACCATTCTGACAAATATATTGCGGTGACCATTGTGAATAAACGTGCCCGTTCTGCTGTTTCTACATTTCTAAGCTTTAAGAGGAGCTCATTGCAAACCACAACAGAGATTAATAACAGTCAAGAAGAGACGTGTTTCACTAGTTCCCGTTCGATCTTTGCAGTCTCACAAATATGCCATGACATTATTCAGGGGGAAATGAAAATAACACCAGTTCCCAAAGATTTTCAAATAATATATGAAGGCAGATACTGTTAAAGAACAGGAAACATTCCAAGAAGGCTACATAAAGGGGAGAATCATAATAAAGTAAACCGAATAACCGATTTAGAGCACTGGTGTCTTTTGTTTTTTGTGTGATTTTCAATGGAGGGTAAATTGTACAAACGTACAGCGTCACCTTTGCTTGCCAATAAGTACAAAGTCATTTCATAGAAAGGTGCTGATGCTCCTGGATTTAAGTGTTTTCTGTCACATCGACTCTTTACACCCAGCGGAATTGCATCAGCTGCCGGAGAGTGGTAACGTATGTATGAATGCGTCCTGGCCTCTTGTATGGTATACGGGTATCGACAGTAAGGAGTTATTTTTTGCCCTTGTTTCTTTCTGATTTAACAGCATGAAGAATTCGCAGTAAACCGAGACTGAGTACACATGTTGAAGATTATTAATCTACTACTATATCAGGATGACGTGAGAAATACCAGTCAGCCACTTGTTGAGGCAGAGTAAGACTGCGTGCAAAGAATACTTATCGGCCACTCGGTGATCTGATCCACACTATGCTGGAGGGATCCCAGTTGCCGACAGTTAATTCCATCATCCCCTGTCTCTGTTTCTGCCTTTCTCTCCCTCACCTTCTGTCTTCCTCCTCCCCGCATATCTGCCGCTCTTGTCTACTCGCTACTCCCGGCTCCCAAGGGAACCCCTTTTTCGAGAAAGGCTGATAGTCTTTCTCTGTTATAAAAATTAACACATCCTAAGCTAATGCCGCTGTTCCAGAACCGCTGTTCTGCATTTCTTATTTTACACACACCAAGGAAGAATCACTTGTGATTTTTGACTTATTTACCTCATTCCTTACACGGGATTTTAAAACAAAATACATACATTTGTTCATTATTTAAGGACCATTTTTTCAACTTAATATTCAGCTAAGTCGACTGAAATATTGTTAACAACAGGAATTCTGCAGATGCTGGAAATTCAAGCAACACACATAAAAGTTGCTGGTGAACGCAGCAGGCCAGGCAGCATCTCTAGGAAGAGGTGCAGTTATATTGTTAGTTTTTTTTAAATTTATTTTTGTAATTCGAATATATGTAATAGCAGCAGTGCTTATATACACACTTCTTCCTCAGCTACTGGGTAAACCAAGGGTTAACTCTTTCTGTCATTTCATGGAAAATAAATAGCGCCTTTTCAAGGTAGGCTGCTGACGTCACCGGAGGGTTTCTCTCTCTTATTAATAAGAGTCGCTTTCACTCAGTTCCCCCAGTTTCAGCGAGCACAGCCTCTCCTGTCACGGACAGAGATCCGGAGCGGCACAAAGAGGAGAGTAAGGACAGACCGGCTCGTTCTGTCATGGATCAGAATTCGGGATGGACGGCTTGGAATATAACAGAAAATGGGAAAAACATCTTCTGGATGGTTCCATATATTTTTGCGCATGATGAACGGATAACGGTAGATTTTCGAGTCACGAATGTTTTATTCACCATTCAAGTGATTTTCTTCCCTGTCCTCGGCATCATTGCTCTTCCCGGTGAGTCTCTGTCCAAAGGTAACTTATGAAACAAAATTTAACTGCACATTTTCCTTTTGGCCTGTACCTCTCATAATAATAATTAAGGTTGCTGACACACATACCAGTTGATAATTAAGCAAATACACTTCGATAATTTACTGAATCCAGGACTCCTGCCTAAGGAAATATGTGCTAACACTTGTGATGATCCAGAGCGGGTTTACAACAACAGTGTATCTTATTATCTGTCTTATTCCTGTAGAAAGTGTAACCTTATTGTGAGCATTCCTTCTCCATTTCTCCCTGGTCGTTTTAACCAACATCAGTCGGAAGACAAATTTCACACAAACTTTAATCACTTTCCAACTTTCACGAGCTGCCTGAGTTTCCACTGAAGCAAAGGAAGCATCTCTCCGCGAATGTAATCAGGACGTCCCTCTCCTGCATCTGACCGTCTTCCTCCCCACTGTGTTCTTAAAACTGCATATTCCGTTTGGGATCAAAAATTATAGAATGTATATTTCACACCAGGTGCATTTGACGATGTTTAAAGCCTAAGTAACACATTTCTGAAAACGTGATAGACTTCCGTAAGTTCTTGAAATATTGATCGTGACGTATTTTTATGGTGACAAATCAACTTCATTCTTGCTGAGAAAATAAAACGTATTTGAGAATATAATGAATATCATACGAATATAAAGGCAAAGCTACAACAAATAGACGGTGAGCCTCGTGGTATAATTTGAAGAGAATAACACTCCCTCAAAGTCGAGAAACGGGAAGAGAGGTGCAATAATTGTGATTTGTGCTGCTGCGCCATTTGCAAATCCCGTTGCCCCTGGTGACGGTCAGCGGCGGGAAGCTGCTCTTTATCCAGAGGTGGTTCCTGTCAAGGATACTAACTTCACGACAGTCGAGATGCCGCAGATTTAATCGATGATGCGCTATTCGGCCCTTTGCCTCAAAAAGTACGAAATCCATCAATCGTCAGCCATCGTTATCTGTAACCTCCGCTCTCTGTTTCTTTACCGATATTCGGTCCAACATATTGCATTGAGTGTACACACATTTGCAAAGCAGTTTAACTTTTGCGATTGTTTTATTCTGTCAGGTACGCTCATTCTTGACATTGTCACATACAGAAAAGTGGATTACTTTATATGTAAATGCTTCCTGATGTGTTTACCCTCATTGATTCCTATCTTCGCAGTGAACATGGTGACCATATTCGTCCTTTCTCGGGGAAAGTGCGGCCTCTCCAGAGTTGTCACTTGCTACCTGGTTGCCATGGCAGTGGCGGATCTGCTGGTTCTTATCCTCGACCTGATATTGAGCAAGATTCCACTTATGTACGTACCAATCGACGTTTTCTTCCGATCAATGACCAAGGGGTGTAATATCCACGCTGTTCTCCTTTACACCGCAACCGACTGCTCCGTCTGGTTCACGGTCACGTTTACCTTTGATCGGTTTGTCGCCATTTGTTGCCAGAAGCTGAAATCAAAATATTGCACCGAGAAAACCGCTGTCGTGGTTTTGGGGACAGTGAGTGCCATTGGCTTTTTAAAGAATATTTACTGGTATTTTAGACTCTCGGGGTACTACACGTGGATAGCTGTTCCATTTATTTGTAGGGGGAGAGTGCATTATTTGAATTTATTTATCGCGACTCAATTTGAACTATTTTATTACATCCTCACCCCTGTATTCCCATTTGTGCTGGTTCTGCTGACGAATTGCTTCACCGCCAGGCACGTCTTAGTCACGAGCAGAGCGCGCAGGAGACTCAGTTTTCCTGGCAACGGACAGAGTGCCAGAGACCCGGAGATGGAGAAACGCAGGAAATCCCTCGTTTTATTGCTGATCGTCTCGGGCAATTTCATCTTGCTGTGGGCACCTTTCACTGTGTATTCTGCGTGGAATCGGCTGTATGCTTTTGTCACGTATGTGCGCCCACCTGATTCGCTGCGAGAGCTGGGCGCCATTCTGCAGCTTCTGAGCTGTTGCACGAACACGGCCCTTTACACCGTTACGCAGACCAAGTTCAGGGAGCAGCTAAAGAATGTGGTAAAATCACCGCTCTCTCTCATGTTTGTGAAGAACTCGTGACGTTGCGGCGTCGCTCGACCTGAAACCACTGAAGTTCTATCCACTGTGGGCAATTTTTGTTCCTCTGGGTCCTGCGATATCCTTGTTCCACTCACACCTCCCAAGCAAAAATTACATAAATTTTTCATTATACAGCTGCAATGATCGCCCCTCATTCGCCGGCCTATCTTCTCATCTCTGGCCTATTTATCCAATTTACACCGTAGTTCCACCCTGCAATCCTTCTGGCTGCCCAGAGACATTAGTCCAGGTGCAAAGCCATTCTCCTGCGAGGTTGCCTGGGTTCCCGAAACAACCCGTTCATGCCCTACACTGACGGCTGAATTGGTGCTGTCAGTCCAGTGACGTCTGAATTGGTGCTGCTTCCTGCACCCACGCTGAGTTCGTCAATTTTATTTACAACTTACCACACCGACCTCAGATCAACTTGTTCCCATTCTGACACCACTTGTCTCTCGCTCTCTCTGTTCCCAACACCACAGATCCCTTAGAAGCCCGAATTCTATAAACAGCCCCATATTGGCCTGCACACCCCTAAATCAATGAACGTTTCCAAATCGGTGTGTATCTCTCTGTTAGCGGACTCTGTTCTAAGTCTGCGCAATCTGGAAATAAGTACATATCACAAACACGCTGCAACCCCATAATAGATCATTCCAGAGCAGGAATCATTTCAAAAATTTTCGAAAATTGGGGTATTTCGACATTAAAAAACCGTACGCAACCCAAATATCTAAGTTACTACAAATCTGTGTGCAGCCGGATATTCGACAACACGCTCTAAATCTGAGCATATCACCAAATCCGTGTGTACCCCCAAGGCAGAGCACACGCCTAAATCTGCATGCATGCCGAAATCCAGGCGCAGCCCCCAAAAACTCTGTGCACCGTATACATACCGAATTTACCTTAACTCTGTGCAATCCCCAACTGAGTGCGGATCCCAAACACACTGACACCCACCACATGATCCGAACAGTATCCGGGTCAAAGAATAATTTCAAACCGTTCGCAAACTGTTTGCCATAAAGTAACAAGAATACTGTTGAAACTTCAAAGTGCATTGATTCTGAAAGTGTTTATAAATAAAACAAAATTCAGATACGTCACACTACAAATCCACAAGCACCACATCTCTGTGAGAAACCCGAAATCCGTAAACATCCCCATATTAATCTGCATGCTCCTAAATCAACGAGCATTCGCGAATCAGACTGCACCATTATACTGGTGGTCACGTCACTGAATCTGTTCGGATCATTTGACCAGTGTGAAATCCCCTATTTGCCAACACCGCCCTAAATCAGAGCACTCCACAAATTAGTACCCACTCCAAACAGGCTGAAACTCCAACATCCGCAACAGATTAACTCAGAGCAGGAATCATTTCAAACCGTTCAGAAAATGACTGTTTCCATGATAAAAATCCGCACCCACCCGAAAATTCAACTGCAACTGCAAATCGGCCGATACACCCAAATATGGTGTACCCAAAACCCGTGTGCACCTCCATATTAGACATATCAGACCCTACATCTGCGCACATCAGCAAATAAGAGCGAACCCCTAAATCCATATGCACCCAAAACCCGCTGACAACTTCACATGAACATTAGATTATCCAAGTGCAAGAGTCATTTCTAACAGTTCACAGAATAGCTGTTTCCGCTTTCAAAAATCTAGAACAAATTCAAAGTTCGATGTACATCTGTTATTAAAGTATCTATAAACGAAAAGACCTTGAGACATCCCCAGATCCGTGTGTACTCAAACTCGCCGTGAACATCTCCAAATGTCTGTGCACCTTCAAATACAAGTGCGCTCCTGCAAGTACGATTGCTTATCCTGGAGTGAGAATCATTTCGATCTTTTTCACAAGATGGCTGAATCCACATTGAAAATAGCAAGAACAAAGTTCGCTGTTGAAGTGCATTATTTATTAAAGTATCTCTAAACGAAACAACCTTGATATTTGTCATTAACCCAAATCCACCAAGACCCACAAATCGAGATGCACTCACAAGTACGGATGGACACCCATATCGCTGCTCACTGCGAACCTGACAACACCCTTTGGATACACATCAGCTTATCCCAGAGGAGGAATAATTTCAAATAGGCCACTCAGTAGCAACTTCCATCTTAAAAATCATAGTAAGAACAGAGATGAAAATTAAATGTGTATTTATTAATAAAATACCTCTCAATGAAACAACCTTGAGATTCGTTACAACTCAAAATCGACCAACATCCCCAAATCCGTAAGCACCCTTAGACCGTATGCACCACCAACCCAGCTGACACCCATGTACGCACATTTTATTTTCAAAGAAGAAACATTTTAAAAACATGGGGGTGCACAGGCAAGTGGGGCTGCACACGGATTTGTGGGAGCCGTTGCATGTGGAGTTGTGACAAATCTCAACATTCCTTTACTTCCGATATTTTATTAATTAAAGCACTTCCAATTATGAACTTTGTTCTTACTGTTTTATAAGGTGGAAGCAGACAGATTGTGATCTGTTTGAAACTATTTTGCTCAAGAATAATCTAATGTGCATGTGGAGATGTCAGCGAGTTTGCGGGTTGCGTGAATTTGGAAGCCGACGCAGATTTGGGGTTCCACAAGGATTTTGTGGTGCGTGCTGATTTAGGAATGTGCACAAATTTAGGGGTATGTTGGCAAATATATTTGCACACCGATTTGGGGTGGGGGGTGGGGAGTGAAAAATCTCAAGGATGTTTCATTTATAGAAACTTTAATAATAACTGCTGGGTCTGCCAATTAAGATTAGTTAACTGAAAGGACTGGGCAATCGCAGGTCGGAGGCAGTTCAGAAAAGTCTACACTGCCAGCTGGGTATTCTGATGGTCTAGGAGTTTGCCAGCACTGGACTACCAGGTATCCTTAAAACGAGCTATAATGTCCGAAAGGGATTTGCCTTTTATATGTGGACTTCGGGAAAGTTCGCAAAAATCCCCGTGCTGTCGGGCCGTCATTAAAATGGGTTCCATTACCTTAGCGATCCATGGCTTGTCTTACATCGCCCGCCCGACCTGGTTTTCAGTCACGTTCGGGCGTCTGTCTGGGACTGGAGAACCTACTGTGTGTCCCTCCCCAAGAAGTTCCATATGTAACACCGAGGAGTGCGCGCAAATCCCCTGGCAGGAGCTGGAAAACTTGACAAGTTTGTGTGAGCCAGTTGGTTGTCTTAGCGGGTTAGGAGATTAATTAACGGTATTCTATACCACAGGCGCAACCCAGGGCTTTACAATTGTGATTTTCCCCACAATTTTCGGGGAAACTCACTGATATCTTCCCCAGTAGAGTTATCTACTGCTTCTCTCCTGTTCCCTTTGATTTTGTTTTCTGACCTGTCTGTTCCCGACTAATAGGTGTTAATTCGGGGACCCGTTCTGACCCGGCACCTCGGCGGAAACAATAGCCGACGCAGAGAGCGCCACCTCGAAATCATGATTCATTTGTTAGAAATAGGTTCTTTCTTGCGTTCAGTTGTAAGTTGTTGGTGTCCCATTTGTTAGAACACCATAACATGTAATCGAGGTGAAATATTTCATTTTTAGCGAGTCGAAAGCACCGCCATAAATCCAATCCCCTTGACTCCAAGCATATGACTCACTAGAAAATGTGACAGAGTACATGCTATCCCCTGTTCTCAACCAAACCTTATCAGCGGGCGATCCTGCAGGAAACCAGCAAATTCTTTGTCTTGTACTTTTCGACTTCCTACATCGCGGTGTCGTTTACCGGTACTTTCGTTTTAGGATCACTCGGGCGTCGCTCGTGAGGCGCCGTTCTTGCCGGTTTACCTTTAGAGGGGTCCACCAACCTACTAGAACGGTAACCCAACACTTTTCAGAATTAAAGTGTACTTAACAGATGTTGCAACATTCGCGAGCCTCAGTTATACACTTATACAATCCACTGATTATAACAGCGAACATCTGGGTCACAAAGTGGATCAGTTTTATTTTAAAGCAATTTTAAATTTCATGGTTCCCTGTCCCTTCTCGCAGTTTTCTTCTTTTCCTTACCCGGACGCAGGTACACTGATCACCGGCTGGTGAGGGACAACCTTTTCTGGCACAGTCCGAGGGGCCAAATTCTCGGTCAAGGGTTCACTATATCGCGTTTAAAAGGTCCCATCCTCGTCGCCAAATTTGTCAGGCCAAGTCAAATCACGTTCGGACTCAAATAGTGATATTGTCGGAGAATACAAAACAACACCCGGACTCAGATATTTGAATGTCTTTTATTTCCGTGGCCATGTGAGAATCGTTTCTCAGAGCGGCGATTCTGAATTTACAGTTCATAATGCTCAATTTTCATCAGTCACACATTATCATTATCCCAATAAACTCTCTCACCAGTAGTTTTCCCCCTTTCACCTTGTTACATATACCTGTTAGGGTGCATTCTCCAGTTACCTTATAAGGTAACCGTAGCCTTCAGCCAGAAGCAGATGACACCAGGTGGTTCCCAACCTTCACAGAGTGTTTTGACCCTTAATCACGACACTCTCCAGTTGGTGGGCCGGCAGTGGTGGCCAAATCACTGCCCATCTCCTCTTGGCTTCCAGCTCCCCTCCTCTCGCCTACTCCAAATCCAACAAGAGGCTCGTTCTGCCTCTTCCCCCATCCTACAAACTGCTTGATTTTTTTGCTCCTTTCGTCCAGGCGCAGATCTGAGAACAACCGCTATGCTGATTTCGCTGGCCTTTCATCTTAAGTACATGCACTCTGGTATTAGTTATTTCATGTTTCATGTTCAGCGAAAAAAAAAACGGGATGTCCACGATGTCAGTGCCTTTCATGTTCCTATGAACTTCAATCAGGCCTCCCTCAGCTTCTGCCGCTCCAGGTAAAATATCCCAAGACTGTCCAATCTCTCCTTATCAAGGAAGCATCTTGTTAAGGCTCTTCGACTCTCAGTTCAAAACCCCCACAATTTTCCAATAATAGAATCCAATACTCAGGATGTGGTTAAACTGGAGATTTATAAAACTGCAACATAACTACCTGACCCTGGAACTCAGTGCCTCGACTGCTAAAGACAAGCAGGCCCTACGCCGCTCGCAGCAACCCCTCACCCTGTGCAGCACCTAAAGGGAGTAATGAACTGAGATCCCAAACCCCCTTGTAGATCAACACAGTATATCAACACATACCCATCTTCCCCATGACCTAAGCCCCAGTCCTGGTCAACTTCCTCTGCAGTCTTCCAGCACAAAGTATCATTGATATAGAATGCTAACCAGAGCTGAATGCAGCATTTTCACGGAACTTAACGGGTCAGGCTGGATCTATCGAGAGGAGTAGAGTCGACCTTTCGGCGACAAAATTTCCATTACAGCATTGACAGTGGCCCTTCGGCCCACCCCTTCTGTGGCGTTCAGGTGCCATACAAAACATTCCCATCTGCCTGCGTTTGTCCCGTCTGCTCTGGGATGGAAATTTGCCTGAATGTACATCTCAGTCGCAAGGCATTGGGTCTGAAGGGACTTTTCCCTGCCGTAAGAGTCGTTGATCGAACCGTTTCTATCCTGTAGTTACCAACAGTGCTTTTTTTAAATTTGTTTAAGTACAGGACCTCTAAGGGGGCAGTGTTTTGTCTCTTAAAGTGCATTAGGGTGGATAATTTTCCAGGGCCAGGCGGGATATACTTGCAGGTTACTTGGAGAAGCGGGAGATTAGAATTCAGAGGACCTCTCCTCTGTAGCTACAAGCAAGATACCCAAAAAGCGGAGATAAATGGTATTCCATTATTCATAAAAGGGGATGGGTTATCCTGGAAAATATCAACTGCTGAGTCACGCTTCGGGGTATGAAACTTACTGGAGAGGATTCTTCGGGATTAGCTGTAGTGTTATGGAACACCACACACATAAACATTTTCTCTGGCTCTTCCAATCTCTGCCGAGCTGTTTTCTGGCCTAGTCCCAATGACCTGCATTAAGCCCATAGCCTTTCATATACTTCCCATCCACTTACCCGTTCAAGTGTCTCCTAAATGTTGTGATTGAGCCTGCATTCACCACTTCCTCTGGCTACTCATCCCACGTTCATACCGCCCTCTGAGTGAAGAAGTTCCCTCTCGTGGTCTACTTTCACCTTTAAAATATGAACTCTTGTTCCAGTCTCACCTAACTTGAGGGGAGAGTGCCTCAGTTTGGGAGAGAATAGGCCTATTGATTCTCTCCTTCTGACTCAACCCCTCAATTTCTGAAACATCATTATAAATTATCTCTGTAATCTTTCAAGTTTATTGATCTCTTTCCTGCAGATATGTGATCTGAACTATACATAATGCTCCACGCTGATCCTCAATAACGTCTTACACAACTTCAACATAACATTTTAATTCGTGTACTCGGTACTCTGATATATGAAGGCGTGTGTGCAAAGATTCTCCTCATGACCTTATCTAGGAATTTTGAAACTGTATTCTCGGAACCCTCTGCTCTCCTGCACATCTGAATTACCTTCCACTAATTGTATAAGTCCTGCCCTGGTAGGTCCTGCCAAAGTGCAACAGCTCACACTAGATCCCATCTCGATGGAATTTCACATTAAGTTCCAACTTCAAAATGTTCAGCCCGTTTTTCCAGCTGCTTCACTCACGCTAAAAGTTTTCATAACCTACTTCGCTGTCCACTGACACTCCGAATCCAGGTGTCATCTGAAAATCCAGTTTACCATATAACGATTGACTTATATATCCTGTTCCTTAGAATGTTTTTCACTCAGTTCTCGGGGTACACGCATATTTGGGGGTGTCGCTGGATTTGAGGTGCACACTTATATGAGAGGAGTGTGCAGATTTGGGGGTGTACACATATTTTGTCATCCTGTGAATGGTTGGAATGATTCTAGTTTGGGGATAATTTGGTTTGCAAGTCGATGCCCAATTCTACTGTCATTATCCTTCACCGAATTTACATTTATCCCCCTGCAGCTCCAGTCTTATCCTTATCAAAAACTGTTTGCGAACCTCCAGAATTATACTACTGATACTACTAAGTCAAGCCCGTCTCCCTCCCTGGTCGTCCATCTAAATACTCTTTCAGGAAGCATTCCAGGACCCATCTGAACCACAAAGCCCCATCCATCCTCAAGGGATAAGGGAATGCCAGTAATGTTGGAGTGATTATTTACCCGCAATAACTGCATGATTGCTTTTACATCAGCCCATAACCTCCAGACCTGTCTGTTGCTCTCTCTTACAGGCTGCAGGTAGAACACCATCAGAGCGATTGCACATTCCTTATTATTGAGCTCTACCTGCATCGTGTTACTGATGAAGCCTATGGGATGATCTCGGACCTGGGACATTCTGAAATTCTGCCTGATCAGCAGTGCAGGACCCCCCACCCCCACACCACCACCTCACCCTCTGGATTGCCTGAATCATCTGAATTCTGGAATGGTTAGCGACCAGCCCTGACCTTCTCTCAACCAGAGCTCTGCAATATCTGGCTCACTGTGTCACGTACTAATCCAGGTTCTAAGTACGTCTGTCTTAAGTGTTACACACCTTTACTGACATAACCTCACTTCAGCCCCTCGGAGACACCGGGCTCATTAACGGGGTCCTGGCTGGACTTCATTTTTGCATTCCTTGACCTCGTCTCTACCTTTTACTCAATCCTACTTACTCACTTGCAGTTCCATTTCCCACTCTCCCGCCCAACCCCCAAGACCAGGCCTGCACATGCCACATGTTAATGCCAGGGCAGATACATCAAACTTGCCAGTTAGAATATCAACTCCCTTTCAGTGCAGGTGTAAAACCAATGTTCTTACACCAGTCCACCAAACCTCGAAGAGAGCCCAATAATATGTGTATACGATGCCCTTCCTCCTGCACAAATTGTTAGCCACACATTTACCTGTTCTTCCTTAGCATCTTTTCCCTCTTAAGCCCGTGATACGGGAAGTAATAGTGAGATCACTTTTCCGGAGTTGCCAGTTCTTAAACCATCAACCTTCTTAGCTACTCAATTAACTTGTTTGGAAATTTTGAGGGATCTATAGACTTGCATAGCACGACTCCCCTGATCCTCCACACTACGATAAAATCTGCCATTTGTGCTCTGTAATCCAGTTTGAATTTTTATTATGTATCAGCTCGTACTGTTACTCATGGAAGTCCATCTATCACATCGTACCCCAGCTCTACACCGTGTCGACGTCCCATTGTAACCTATGATGAAATTCTACACTATCCACAGCTGCAGCACATAGGTGTCCTTGATTCAATTAGAGATGAAGTGAGGAACAATGAGCCGCAGCGCCCAGCAACCTCAACGTTACTCTAGCCTAATCGCTAAGTTTTGTTTCCTTTTTTAACTTGGGAGAAAACCCATAAATGTGACGGGGATTTAGTACAAATTCCTTCCAGCAAAACACCGGCATTGAGCTCTGATTTCCAGTGCCCCGAGCTGGAATAGTCTGATTCTAAGCGCTACGCTACGTGGAGCTTCAAACTGCAAGTTACCAACCCACATATCCACTTCCTCTTTCAAGTCGTTTACAAATATGAGAAAAAGTAGATCTCCTGGAAACGCCCCACCTGCTGCCAGTCCCATACTCACTGGGCAAGGTAAGTCCAAGCCCAGGCAGCTGAGTTTCCATCAGTCCCATGCCTCCCGACGTTCTGGGTGAATCTATTGCAGGGGCTCTTGTCAAGCGCCTCACTCAATTCCATACACACAGCATCCACCACTCTAGCCTTTGTTTTGTCAACCCCTCAGAAAGTCATTCAGGTGCGTAAGGCATGATCTTCCCCTCACAAAGCCATTTGACTGTCTCTAATTATGCTTCTACAAATATTTGTCAATCCTATCGCGAAGAATTCCCTTCAAATATTTAGCCTTCATTAATGCCAGGAGTCATGGTTATACAATTAACAGGATTATCCTCACTACCTATTACCCGTCTTAACCAAGCTTACATTTAGAGTTTATATTTAGATATTACCCCCTCACGATGAACATTAATTGACATCACAGACCAACCACTGAAGGATTCAGATTGATTCCTCAATTCAGTTTCATCTGGAGTATGTAATATCTGAATACAAACTGCCACTACTCTCATCACCTTTCTAATTGTATAAACAATAATATCCCTCATCGCGTTTGTTTAGAGAGATCCTCCAATCTTCCAGTTGCATGAGTTCAAAATTAACTGAGCCTCTGTTCCATTAATTATCAAGTGTCTGTTTCTGTAACACTGTCCTTTTCAACCATTATTCGCTTGTTCTTTGTCCAGGGTCGGTTCTGTGTTGGCACAGCCGAACATCTCGTTGACACTGACTAGGATTAGACCAAACACAAACAAGAGGAGCTCTGCAGATTTTAGAAATCCAAAACGCTGGAGGAGTTCTGCAGACCAGGCAGCATCTATGGAGAAGAGTAAACTGTGGACATCAGCATCTATGGAGAAGAGTAAACTGTGGACATCAGCATCTATGGAGAAGAGTAAACTGTGGACATCAGCCTCTATGGAGAAGAGTAAACTGTGGACATCAGCATCTATGGAGAAGAGTAAACTGTGGACATCAGCATCTATGGAGAAGAGTAAACTGTGGACATCAGCATCTATGGAGAAGAGTAAACTGTGGACATCAGCATCTATGGAGAAGAGTAAACTGTGGACATCAGCATCTATGGAGAAGAGTAAACTGTGGACATCAGCATCTATGGAGAAGAGTAAACTGTGGACATCAGCATCTATGGAGAAGAGTAAACTGTGGACATCAGCATCTATGGAGAAGAGTAAACTGTGGACATCAGCATCTATGGAGAAGAGTAAACTGTGGACATCAGCATCTATGGAGAAGAGTAAACTGTGGACATCAGCATCTATGGAGAAGAGTAAACTGTGGACATCAGCATCTATGGAAAAGAGTAAACTGTGGACATCAGCATCTATGGAAAAGAGTAAACTGTGGACATCAGCATCTATGGAGAAGAGTAAACTGTGGACATCAGCATCTATGGAAAAGAGTAAACTGTGGACATCAGCATCTATGGAGAAGAGTAAACTGTGGACATCAGCATCTATGGAGAAGAGTAAACTGTGGACATCAGCATCTATGGAGAAGAGTAAACTGTGGACATCAGCATCTATGGAGAAGAGTAAACTGTGGACATCAGCATCTATGGAGAAGAGTAAACTGTGGACATCAGCATCTATGGAGAAGAGTAAACTGTGGACATCAGCATCTATGGAAAAGAGTAAACTGTGGACATCAGCATCTATGGAAAAGAGTAAACTGTGGAAAAGAGTAAACTGTGGACATCAGCATCTATGGAAAAGAGTAAACTGTGGAAAAGAGTAAACTGTGGACATCAGCATCTATGGAGAAGAGTAAACTGTGGACATCAGCATCTATGGAGAAGAGTAAACTGTGGACATCAGCATCTATGGAGAAGAGTAAACTGTGGACATCAGCATCTATGGAGAAGAGTAAACTGTGGACATCAGCATCTATGGAGAAGAGTAAACTGTGGACATCAGCATCTATGGAGAAGAGTAAACTGTGGACATCAGCATCTATGGAGAAGAGTAAACTGTGGACATCAGCATCTATGGAAAAGAGTAAACTGTGGACATCAGCATCTATGGAAAAGAGTAAACTGTGGACATCAGCATCTATGGAGAAGAGTAAACTGTGGACATCAGCATCTATGGAAAAGAGTAAACTGTGGACATCAGCATCTATGGAGAAGAGTAAACTGTGGACATCAGCATCTATGGAGAAGAGTAAACTGTGGACATCAGCATCTATGGAGAAGAGTAAACTGTGGACATCAGCATCTATGGAGAAGAGTAAACTGTGGACATCAGCATCTATGGAGAAGAGTAAACTGTGGACATCAGCATCTATGGAGAAGAGTAAACTGTGGACATCAGCATCTATGGAGAAGAGTAAACTGTGGACATCAGCATCTATGGAGAAGAGTAAACTGTGGACATCAGCATCTATGGAGAAGAGTAAACTGTGGACATCAGCATCTATGGAGAAGAGTAAACTGTGGACATCAGCATCTATGGAAAAGAGTAAACTGTGGACATCAGCATCTATGGAAAAGAGTAAACTGTGGAAAAGAGTAAACTGTGGACATCAGCATCTATGGAAAAGAGTAAACTGTGGAAAAGAGTAAACTGTGGACATCAGCATCTATGGAAAAGAGTAAACTGTGGAAAAGAGTAAACTGTGGACATTTTAGGCAGAATTGGATCTCTCTCTCTCTCTCTCTCTCTCTCTCTCTCTCTCTCTCTCTGCAGTTCCTGTTGCCTGAGCTGAAGCTTTTCTCCAGCACTATGTGTAGGATTAGACCACATCAGTTCCCAGTTTCTTCACTGTGTCTTTTGTTCTGGGTTCACAGCATCTCCTCTTCCACTCAACCACAGCTCTCCCCTCCCACCCCACCCCCCCCCCCCAGCAACTCTTTCTCTGAGAGCTAAAATTCTGACACTGAAAGTTAGTTCAAACGGGGAAAACAAAAGGAAAAACTATAGGTAGAGACAGAAGAGAAAAAGATCGTGAAGGAAAGGACAGGTAATGATGGGAACAGGAGTGCTTGATACGACGAAATTATGCTCCAAAAACAGACAGTTTTGTCAGATCGGGAAGAAGGGGTGACAGGTTAGCCTCAGGATCCATTTCAGTTTGGCGAGGGTGAGATGCAAAGGGGATTTTTCTGCAATGCTGAGGCCACTGGTGCCGTCGGGATCGACTGTAAATAGCTGTTTTATAACTGTAAGGCAACACACACAAAATGCTGGAGCAACTCAGCAGATAGGGGGCAACTTTGGAAAAAAGTAAATATTACAACTATTCGGGCCGACATCTTCATGATTTCGTGTGTGTTCTGTATTTCGAGCATCGACAGAGTTTCTCATGCTTTGTTGTAACTCTGTTCTCGTATTGTTTCCGTTTGCTCACAAGTGGGGAGTACAGAATAGGGACATGAAAGCAGCTGAATTGTACTACTGCACAGCATTAATTATATCGCTGAATGAGTTTCAAAAATCCAGTTCAGTGGGTATATTCAAAACCGCATTCTTGAGGTCCTCTCGAATTTGCTCTGAGTCAGGGCGTAAATACACGTGTTGGCGCAGGAACTGATGATCTGCAGCATTCCGATGTCTCTTCTACAATGTAAAACGGGATGCATGACAGAATAATAAACAAAACTCATTGAAATCCGTTGATAGATATAAAATACCTCCCGTGTTAACCACAACAATATGAAACTACCGGTTATGCTGAAGAGCAAAACGATGGATTTGCGTCGGTTCTCCATCTCCTGGTCCTTGTCATTCTCTCCACTCTTTTGTCCCCGGAGCCTCCTGCGGGCTCGACTGGCCGCTAGAATCCGCCTGGCTGTCAGAATATTGAACAACAAAATCAGAAAGAATGGGACACAAGGGGTGAAAATGCGATGAAGCATCTCAAATACCGCCCAAGAAGAAGAGTACTTGTAGCTTGGTGTAAGAACACAATACCAGGGAACACCATCAATTACTACAAGAGGTTCAGAAGCAAAGCCCCAGGGGACGTTCTCCAAACAGGCCAGCACACTCACTGTCCCGATAACCACAGCCGCCGTGATATGAAAGCTAAATATTTCCCCGCTTGCAGGGCAACAGTCTGCCGGTGTTTGCCCCCCAATGTGGTGAATCGCCACCACCGTGGGCTCAGACATTTCCACAGATGAGCCCCTCCTGTCCCCACCGGGACAAACATCCTGTCCGCCCCCTCTCTCACCGTCTTCATCCTCTCCCTCCCCGGGGAACCGGCATCTAACCGACGGGCCGAGCGGTCTCCTCCTACCTCTCAGCGATACATCAGACTCCGGCCGCAGGAGACGCTTCACAAACGCCCCAACTTCCCTCGGAGGGAAATGGAAATAAATCAGAAAGCGGACATTTACTTTGGGATTTTGTTCCGCTTTGACGGGCAGTTCGCTCTGCAGCAGAGACGAGGTAACGCCCTCTCGGCTGGTCCGCTTCCACTATTGGGTGTAACCAGTGATTGACATCGCTTCGCACCAATGGGAATAGCGCAGCTCCGCAATCGATTCAGTTCCTCTGTTGACTGCTCGGGGGGCGGGGGGGCGCGCGGCTCGTGCTCAGTAGCTCAGCCGTTAAACCGAAAAAGCTCGAGCACAGCAGCGCGTGTGTGACGTAAGGCACCGTGCTCGTGACAGCAGATGCAGATACGGGGAGACCATGGGTGACGTCAGGCGCTTGGGGGGGGGACTGCTGTGTGACGTCACGTGAGGGGGAGCGCTTCAATTTTAAAACACCTTTTGTTGGGTCCGATCTGGAACAACAAAATTAAATTCGGGTTTCATCGGGACCGGATCCGGTGTTGTGAGATGTGTCCGGCTGTGCCGTGTTGTTGGTGGAGTGGGCAGCGGGGTGTTTGTCTCCGGGCTCTCCTCAGCCCCGGTTTTCACTTTGCGACCGAGCCCGGGCCGTGGATCAATTCCTTGTGGTTCTGCAGGGGGCTTGGGGCGAAGGGACAGTCTGTCTGTCTGTCTGTCTGTGTGGGTCGGGGTTATGAGTGGGTGTGGGTGTGGGTCCCGGGACAAATTAACTTGTAAACACCGGACCATCTGGTGAATTGGATCAGACAGCTTCGCTCGCCTGTCCTTTCAGGAAACAACAATTCTCTCTGCATATTAATGACTGTCTAAACTTGCTGTGAACAAGATTCTGTGTTACAAGATTGTGAGTTACAGAGTCTAGGACAGCTGTCACCGTCATGGGCTGCGAGTGCAGACAGGGATTGGGGTCACTGAGCTGTGCATCAGAGAAGGACACGGGTTTGTACAGCCTCCTGTGGGGTAGAAATGTCCACACGGTGAATTCGGATCTGCTGGCACATCGGGAGTCTGAAAGGGAAAGGGAATAGGGAAGGGGCTGAGCAGAGAGTTTTAACAGGGGTGGAGGGGTACAGGAGCTGTCTGATAGATCGTTTTTAATTGTTTTTTATAATCTCACAGATGGTGACTGAGGAAGGAGCTCGTTGACGGAGGATACCCGGAGGCGAGCAGCTCAGATACGGAATCAGGAATTGAATTGCATTGACTTTATTTCTTACATCCATGAGGAGTAAAAATCTTTACGTTACGTCTCCATCTAAATGTGCAACGTGTAATCATAGTAATGTATAATAAATAAAATAGACAATGTAATATAGTGTACACTCAGATCAGCGTGAGTTCATCAGTCTGACGGCCTGGTGGAAGAAGCTGTCCCGGAGCCTGTTGGTCATGGCTTTTATGTTGCGGTACCGCTTCCCGGATGGTATCAGGAGAATGACAGTGTTGTGATTTTCTGTGTCACGGGTACAGACAGTCGTCTCAAGTGAGGAGTTTGTGTGGAGATGCAGCTTCTCTGGAGCTGGAGGAAAGAGGACACACCAACAGGTGGAACCAGCTGTGGGAAGACATGGTTTGTCAGGTCTGATGATGAGCTGAATGTACCATAACCTTCAGACTGAATCAGAAAACCATTCTGAGGTTATTTGACATGTCAGAATCAGGGGAGATGTGATCACATGTGCAGAGGGCAGGGGTTGTGTCTCCATGAGACCCTCAGTGAGATGGTTCAAGTTACAGTGTGCAGGGATGAAAGCACAGTGTTTGGGGCCGGATTTAATCACTGATTCTGACACAGTGAGAGGGTTAGTTCTGCCGTAAGGAGGAAACATTAATGGAGAAAGAGACAGGAACTTCATCAATTCTACACGGGTCCCATTTATCAGCACTTGGTTCATAGCCGACTGTATCTCAGCAGTTTCTTTCTTTTTTCTATTCAAATCTTTTTATTATTATTATATTATTCAAAAATAACACGAGTACATCAAATTAAGCAACACAATGTCTAGAGGAAAAAAAACATTATTTTAAAGATTGAAAAATGTTGCTGATAATTTAAAAAAAAACTACTAAGCAGAAAATCTGGGATAAAACCCCATTAGGTGTACAACCCGGAGCAATGCGTCATACAAAAAGCCTCTAAAAATAAACATCAAACCACCAGCAAGAAAAAAAATATATACCAAAAATTTACAATTAGATCATGGAGGAAATCTATCAATTAACTCAAATGATAATAACGAGCAAATGAACCCCACCTTTTCTCAAAATCAAATAAAGGTTCAAAGGTTCGACTTCTAATTTTCTCCAAACTAAGACATAGCATCACTTGAGAGAACCATTGCGACAAAGTGGGAGCTGATGTATCCTTCCACTTCAACAAAATGACCCTCCTAGCTATCAATGTAACAAATGCAATAACATGATGGTCTGACATAGAGATATCACGGATATTTTGAGGAATTATTCCAAAAAGTACAGTTAATTTGCTAAATTGTAAATTAATTTTAAGTGCTTTAGAAATTGTCGAAAAAACTGACATCCAGTACTGTTCCTGTATAGAACAAGACCAAAATATGTTGTCATCGTCCGGTCCATAAAGACGGTATTCCGGTTCACGGTCCGGTCCATCGACCCCTGATCCAGGTTTTCCTGTCTACACTGGACATCTGGTAGATCATCAAGTTTCGGGCCGACCAAAGAGCGCCTTTCACCGAGCTGATCTGCCAGCAGCACCGGACGTTTTTTTTTTTGTGTTTTTTTTTGGAGTTCCAAACAATCACACTTTATTTAAACAGTACAATTCCAAATTCAAATACTTTAGGTCAACTGCCCACACTCAGTGATTTTAACCGTGGCTTTTGGTGTTCCATTCACGGTGCCACAGCTCTCCATCTTCTTTACCACATCCATTCCTTCTACCACAGATCCAAAGACAACATGTTTCCCATCCAACCAGCTGCTCCTTGTGATGCATATGAAGAACTGGGAACCATTTGTATTTGGTCCAGCATTGGCCATGGACAGGATGCCTGGCCCCGTGTGCTTCAGCTGAAAATTCTCATCTTTAAACTTCTCCCCATAGATGGACTTGCCTCCAGTGCCGTTATGTTTTGTGAAGTCGCCACCCTGGCACATGAAGCGAGGAATGATTCTGTGGAACGTTGAGCCTTTGTAACCGAAACCCTTCTCGCCTGTGCATAATGCACGGAAGTTTTCTGCAGTCTTTGGGACAATATCTGGTCTTAGCTCCATCACTAGGCGACCCTGGGGTTTATCCCGAATAGAGATGTCCATAAAAACCTTGGGGTTTTTGCCGGCCATGGTTCTGCAGTTTCCGAGGTCGGAGAAAAACGCAAGAGGCAAGCTGTACACTGCCTTTGTCACTGTGCGACGATGCAGCCAAAAAGCGGAGAAGCGATACCCACAACTGTCCGGACCCTTTCGGATCCTGCTAGTCTTCCCTCTATTAAGTTAGACCGACTGTCTACAGGACACCGATTTATCCTACTTCTCTCCAACGTTTGAAGTAGGTTTGGTGTAATTTCTCTCAATCTTTGACAGAAGTTGTCTTTTTCTCCCGCGTCGCGAAAGCTCTTTTCGAATATAGCTGATCGTGTAAAATAGCTGATATTTCACCAACCAAATGAGAGAGGCGGACCTGGTTTGTATGAATACTCCTCCTCTCAGCTGATAGTCCTGTCGAACTGTTCCGCCCGCCCTCTCTAGCGTCTGATGTTAGTGCAAGCACTCATTTAAGGAGGTATTTCTTAACTTACAGCAAAAGTCTGGAGGAAGAAACGCCCCACGAGAAGGGTGCACCATCTGTGGAGAATTCCCAAGGAAGTTAGGATGCTATATCTTTGAAATAATATACGTTGTAATGAGGATTAATTCATTGATGGTAGTCAAGAGGACTGGGAAAGTTTAAAACTACAAGGTATGTCACAAAAATTGTAAAGAATGTGGGACACATGAGTAAATTATTAAATATATTGATGGGGTTTTTACAGAAATACAAGCAAAAAGCCAAAAGTAATGTTGGTTTTTGAGGCTGATTGTAAAATTGGGAATGAGAAGGTACAGATTCTAAATAATGAAAATAATAACAGATTGCAAAGGTCTGTAGGGAGAGAGATTTTTTTTATTTTTATCAGTGAAAAAGTACAGGACAAATTTGTATCTTTACAAATGAGTGACATCAGAGATAGTGGATGCATTGGTTGTAATCTGAGGAGACCGGATGTATGTTCTCAAATTTGTTGAAAATATAAAGATAAGTGGCTTATCAGGTGATGCAGAGTACACAAGAGCCTGCAACGTGATGAGCACAGGTTAAGTGGATGAGCAGGAAAGTGACCTTTGAAATATAATATAGAACAAAATATGAAGTTGCCTGCCTGCTCTGGAAAGAAGAAAGACAAACCTGATTGTTAAATAGAGAGGTGTTTAGAGAATGTTGCAGTGCAAACTCAATCTCTAGCACACAAAAAGGGTGTGTAGGTTAAACAAATATGCAGAAAGGCCAATGGAATGTTGGCCTTTATTGTAAGGGTTATGGAATACAAGGGTAAGGATATTTTGTAGCAACTTTATTGGGAGCTCGTGAGACAACACCTGGCGTTCTGTGTACAGTTTAGATCTCGTCTTTAATAAAGGACATACTTGAATCAGGGGATTCACATTTGGGGGCGAGGGGTGAGCGTGTAGGGAACAATGAGAAGTGATCTTACTGAAGCAAGATTCTGAGGGTGTTGTCAGACAAGATGCTGAGACGATGTTTCTCCAAGTGAGGATATCGAGAAAATGGGATATAGTTTGAGTAATTGGTTTCCCATTGATCAGGAGATGAAGACGAATTTCTTCTGCAGGTTGTGATCCTTTGGAATTCTCCACGTTAAGAGTTATGGTAGAGCCATAGAATATACAATATATTCTAGGCATATGAACTACATGGAAATCTACAGGTGCAGAGAGAGAGTTGGAAAGTGGTGTAGAGGCCAAAACCAGATCAATAATGATCTTATTGCATGGGGAAGCAGGGATGAAGAACCATTTGGCTCATGCTCTGTTTCTGATGCATTTAACTCAATGGATCATTCAGAAGTTTTGCAATGTACACAACTGTTTTGTATTTGATCATAGGGTACAATTGGCACGTTGGAGAATCCATCTACTTGGGCACCTGAGTGAAATGAGGCCTGGGATTTGAGATTAAATTTAAGCATGATGTAAAATGACATAATTTCAGACAATATTAATGATTTGCAAACTGATCCCAAGTTCAGCCTTTGATTAATGTGATCTGCCTTCCCACAGAGCCTGACGTGGGCATGCCCGAGGCAGATGCTGATGGGTTTTTCCAGCAGCTGATAGCAGGAGTGGTAAGTGCTCCTCATCATTTATCCCTTTGTTTTAAGTGAGTGTTTATGACGTGCAGCAGCAGTTTTCTCTATTTCGACGTACATTACTGAGCATGATCATAGATGGATTGACCTGCCCATGTTTGCTCTCGAAGAGCTTTGTCTGCCAGAATTGAACTAGCACTATAACCAGCAGTAAGGAGGTTAACAGTGCTTTGTCTCAATTTTCAAATGAGATCAATTTTGGAGCTCACCATAGTTCCCTTTGACAGTAAAATGCTGTTCATGGATGGGTGACCTCCCAAAGCATCTTCAGAAGTTTCATCATTCTTCCAGGCCAGCCTTCATACCCAACTTTCATATCGGCACTGGAAGTCTAGTGTGCACCCAGATTAAGTCACAAAATATTCTCTGAACCGATTGTCCAGCAATTGTATCTGACTTATTAGTGTCACTAATTCTGCCAGAAATCTGTTCCATTTCTACGATTGATATTTTGTGGGCTTGGAGAATTAGAAAAAGATGTAAATTCAGAATACCTGATTTATATTTGTCTTTGCCTACTTTCAGGAATATCTTCACAGCAATGGAATTACACACAGGGACATCAAGCCAGAGACTCTGTTACTTGATGACCAAGGTATAAGGATGCAAATCTCTTCACTTTTATTGTGTAACAGAACAAGAATTGGGTATCGTTATGCCTTATTCACAGCATTTGAGACATTTTGACAATAGGTGCAGGAGTAGGCCATTCGGCCCTTCGAGCCAGCACCGCCATTCACTGTGATCATGGCTGATCATCCACGATCAGTACCCAGTTCCTGCCTTATCCCCATACCCTTTGATTCCACCATCTTTAAGAGCTCTATCCATCTCTTTCTTGAAAGCATCCAGAGACTTGGCCTCCACAGCCTTCTGGGGCAGAGCATTCCATACATCCACCACTCTCTGGGTGGAAAAATTTTTCCTCAACTCTGTTCTAATTCTTAAACTGTGGCCTCTGGTTCTGGACTCACCCATCAGCGGGAACATGCTTCCTGCCTGCAGCGTGTCCAATCCCTTAATAATCTTATATGTTTCAATAAGATCCCCTCTCAGCCTTCTAAATTCCAGAGTATGCAAACCCAGCCGCTCCAATCTTTCAACATATGACAGTCCCGCCATCCAGGGAATTAACCTTGTGAAACTACGCTGCACTCCCTCAATAGCAAGAATGTCCTTCCTCAAATTGGAGACCAAAACTGCACACAGTACTCCAGGTGTGGTCTCACCAGGGCCCTGTAGAGCTGCAGAAGGACCTCTTTGCTCTTATACTCAATTCCCTTTGTTATGAAGGCCAGCATGCTATTAGCTTTTGTCAGTACCTGCTGTACTTGCGTGCTTGCTCTCAGTGACTGATGTACAACAACACCTAGATCTCGTTGTGTTTCCCCTTTTCCTAACTTGACTCCATTTAGATAATAATCTGCCTTCCTTTTCTTACCACTAAAGTGTTTAACCTCACATTTATCCACATTAAGCTGCATCTGCCCTATCACCCAGCCTGTCCAAGTCACCCTGCATTCTCATAACATCCTCCTCACATTTCACACTGCCACCCAGCTTTGTGTCATCGGCAAATTTGCTAATGTTACTTTTAATTCCCTCATCTAAATCATTAATATATATTGTAAGCAGCTGCGGTCCCAGCACTGAACCCTGTGGTACCCCACTGGTCACCGCCTGCCATTCCAAAAGGGACCCGTTAATCGCTACTTTGTTTTCTGTCAGCCAGCCAATTTTCAATTCATGTCAGTACTCTGCCCCCAATACCATGTGCCCTAATTTTGCCCACTAATCTCCTGTGTGGGACTTCATCAAAGGCTTTCTGAAAGTCCAGGTACACTACATCCACTGGCTCTCCCTTGTCCATTTTCATAGTTACATCCTCAAAAAATTCCAGAAGATTAGTCAAGCACGATTTCCCCTTTGTAAATCCATGCTGACTCGGACCAACCTGTTACTACTATCCAGATGTGTTGTAATTTCATCTTTTATAGTTGACTCCAGCATCTTTTCCACCACCGAAATCAGACTAACCGGTCTATAGTTTCCTGTTTTCTCTCTTCCTCCCTTCTTGAAGAGCGGGACAACATTAGCCACCCTCCAATCCACAGGAACTGATCCTGAATCTATAGAACATTGGAAAATGATTACCAATGCTTCCACGATTTCTAAAGCCACCTCCTTAAGTACCCTGGGATGCAGACCATCAGGTCCTGGGGACTTATCAGCTTTCAGACCCAACAGCCTGTCCAACATCATTTCTTGCCTAATATAAATTTCCTTCAATTCATCCATTACCCTAGTTCTTTTGGCCACTATTACATCTGGGAGATTGTTTGTGTCTTCCCTAGTGAAGACAGATCCAAAGTACCTGTTCAACTCATCTGCCATTCCCTTGTTCCCCATAATAAATTCACCCGCTTCTGTCTTCAAGGGCCCAATTTTGGTCTTAACTATTTTTTTTTCCTTTTCACATACCTAAGAAGCTTTTTACTATCCTCCTTTATATTCTCGGCTAGTTTACCTTCATACCTCATTTTTTTCCTCCACATATTGCCTTTTTATTTACCTTCTGTTGCTCTTTAAACGTTTCCCAATCCTCCGGCCTCCCACTCGTCTTTGCTATGTTATACTTCTCTTTTATTTTTAGAACTATACTCAAGCCCTCAGCAACAATATTCGTACCAGTTGACAATGATGAAAAGCTGAATGGGTCTTGAGTCAGTGATCGTTTCTGTATCTTTGTTCTCTTTGCTCAGTGTGCAAAGCATTTCTAGCAACGTAACAGGCTGAGATGTGCACATTCTTCAATAACTGCAGTCATCTCCATGCTATCTGATGGTGAGCATTTGTTGGATACGGTTAAACAGTTTTGAGATCCATTAGCCCATGTGGGAGGAGGCTGCCCATCAAGCTTGAACATTTCCCCGCATGTCACCGAAACTTTGGAACTAGAGCTTTGCTCTTCAGAGCAACATCTGAATCAATGGGAGTGCTGCAGACCATGGGTCTATTTGTTCGATGTGTATGCTAAGGGAAGGTGGTAGGGGTTCCAGCTGAATTTATTTTTTTTCTCCCCTTCCCCTGCAGTTTACCTCAAATTCATTTAATGGTGTTTTGACCTCGGCAAGTCTGGTGATTGAACAGACCGTTTTGGTTCTGCAGTAAGAAGATTTTGGGCAGGGTTCAACCCTGGTTATTATTGAATGGTTTGTGATATTTGGGAAATGCCCATGGCTGTGTTGGGTGTGCGATGGTTTAAAGTAGTGGTCACCAACCTTTTTAAGCCCAAGATCCCCTACCTCGACCTAGTGAAAGGCAAGATCTACCTACTAAATCGTTTGGAGAAAAAACAGCTCAGATTGTACTTCCAATTTGTGGCCTTTTATTTGGGCGAATTGTATTTGAATTACATAAAATACTTTTTCGTGCCGAAATGCTTTACGCCAAAGAAACAATTACCATTAATTTATATGGAAAAAAAAAATTTGAGCGTTTCCAGACCCAAAAAAATAACCTAACAAATCATACCAAATAACACTTAAAACCTAAAATAACAGTAACATATAGTAAAAGCAGGAATGATATGATAAATACACAGCCTATATAAAGTAGAAATAATGTATGTACAGTGTAGTTTCACTGAACAGAATCGCCAAACACGATTTGTAGAAAAGAATCGCCACATACACGCATGCACACATCATGCACGCGCACAGAGGTGCCCCCGGCCGGCCGGTCGGCAAGAATATTGTCAATATTAAACCGGTCTGCGGTGCCAGAAAGGTTGGGGTCCCCTGCCTTTGACCACAGGGCCACCAGGCAGTGGTCAGCACGTAATGTCCTGCAAGCCCTGCGGGAGAAGGACGTGATGGACACAGTGGGGTGGTTCCCTGAGCAGACCGTCCAGTTCATCTGGCAAAATGCCTCATCGCCAGACCTCACCAACAGGCACCAGGACCTCGCCTGGCTGGCGGTGAGAGGAGCCCTCCTGTACGCCCGGGACGTCGTCCTCACACCCCGTTGCCCACGGGAGGGCTGCAATGAGGAGGAGTCTGTGAACCACATCTTGTACACTGAGTTCGCAGAGAGGGTGTGGAGCAGGATGGAAGGGACGGCATCGAGACTCATGCCCAACAGCTGAGTAACCGAGGATCCCTGATTTATGGGCTGCTCTTGGGGATGCACAGGGAGACCAACATCCGGTGCTGCTGGCAGAACATCAACTCGGTGAAAGACGCTCTTTGGTCGGCCCAAAACTTGATGATCTACCAGCACATGGAGATGTCCGTGGGAGAATGCTGCCGACTGACACATTCTCGGCTGCAGGAGTACGTGCTGAGGGACGCACTGAAACTCGGTGCAGCCACCGCAAGGGCCCGGTGGGGAAGGGCCACAGTTTAAGATTCGTCACCTGTGGGAGTGGGAGGGTCGGGTGGGCAGTGTACACCTCATCAGCAGTATGGATAGTTGAATCAACATCGTGTCACAGGAGTGGCTAGAAATGGAGAAAGGTATTGACTGTAATGGAACTTCGATAAAGGAATGAGAGTCAACGCCTGGCTTTTTATTGTAAATAAGTTTTATTTTTGACTAAGGTTTGAGAGTCAACGAATGATATATTGTAAACGTCTTTATTTTGAACAAGGACTGAGAGTCAATGCATGATTTATTGTAAATAACTATTGACTAAAGACTCAGTCAACAATTTTTTTTTGTAAATAACTTTATTTTGTAGTATTTCTGAATAAAGTACATTTTTGGAGAAAGTTAGTGAAGTGTCTTCTGTGGCCGGAGCCTGATCCTTCACTGAGAGGTGGGAGGAGACCACTCGGCCCATTGGCGATTCCGGCTCCCCTGGTTGGGAAGGAGGGATCCCAGCAGAAGATGGGAGGGGGAGGATTTTATTGGAAGGATGAAGATGGTGAGAGAGGGGGCGGACAGGATGTTTGTTCCGGTGGGGGCAGGAGGGGCTCATCTGTGGAAATGTTTGTGCCCACAGTGGTGGCGAGCAGTGGACTTCACCACATTGGGGGGCAAACACCGGCAGACTGTTGTCCTGCAAGCGGGGCCAATGGTCCGGGAAAAGTGACAATTATTTGTGTTTTGTTCAGATTGTACCGGGAATATGGTGTAAAATCCCGCTCCCCACACTAACACGGGTTATACAGACCAAAGAACAAACTGCCGGAGGAACTCAGTGGGTCGGGCAGCATCTGTGGAGGGAAATGGACCGTCAACATTTCGGGCCGAGACCCTCCCTCTGGACTGAGAGTGGATGGGAAATAGTCAGAGAAGAGAGGTGAGGGGTGGGGATGGGGCAAGAGCTGGGGAGTGAGACGTGGATCCAGCTGAGGGGGCAGGTGGGAAGTTGGAAATAGTGACAGGGTTTGGAGGTGTTCTGTTCACTGTTCAGTCTGCTGGCTGGGCTCATTACCCAACCCCCGATGCAGTACAGGCCTTCCGCTTGTTGGACAATACACATGTTGCATTAAGATGCGGCTAACAAATTCTACATCTAAATCACTTACAGTCAGCAGGTCCCAGTTTATATTTGTCCGTTCGTTCGCCATGTGCTGTGTCACATGATGTAGGTGGTTGTGGCCTTTCCATGACTGATTGCTCAGCAATTTTTCTACTGCGGTGGTTTGCCATTGCTGCTTTCTGGGCAGTGTCTTTTCAAGATGTTGGGATTATCAGTACTGTTCAGAGACAGCCGTTATCAGTACTCTTCAGAGACAGCCGTTGTCAGTACTGCTCAGAGACAGCCGTTATCAGTACTGGTCAGAGACAGCCATTATCAGTACTGCTCAGAGACAGCCGTTATCAGTACTCTTCAGAGACAGCCGTTATCAGTGCTGGTCAGAAACAGCCGTTATCAGTACTCTTCAGAGACAGCCGTTATCAGTACTGGTCAGAGACAGCCGTTATCAGTACTCTTCAGAGACAGACTGCCCGGTGTCAGTGGACACATTAGCAGAACTTGTGACACGCGCTGGCTACTCATAAGATCCCATGGCTTCACATCACCCTGATCGGGGTGGCGGGAGGGGTTGTGCTAAGTAGGAGCAATGCCTCGCCCAAGGGTGACATACAGGTCAGTGGAGGGAGGAAGAACCATCAAATTCATCCTTCCAAAGAGAATCACTCTACACTTTTCCATGTTGAACCCCATCTGGCACTTTTCATCCCTGTTCCGCATCCTGTCGATGTCCTGTTGTAAGCTACGACAATCTTCTATATTAACCACAACTCTAGCAATCTCCATATCATCTGCAAACTTACAAATTCCACCCTTCCACTTCCTCAAACAAATCATCTATTTAAAAAACTAAAAACAGGGGATCACAGAACAGATCCCTGCACGTCACCACTGATCATACGCGTAATTATCATCTACCTTCTGCTGACAAAAGCCAATTCTGAATGCACCAGCTAGTTTCAAAGGACTCTGCCTCAGACAGCTGGGTTGTTGGAATGTGCCTCTGAAGCCTGACAGCAGACCAGCAAGTGAATGTTTGATAGAGCAGTCAGAAACCGGAGTTGCCAGCCTGAGTCAGGGCTTTGAGGCTCCAGAGAGAGAGAGATGGGGTCTGGAGTTTATAAGGAGGAAGAATAGGAATCACACCAGCATAATCTGCCTACATATGAAAAATCAGAAACATTTGGAAACTGGTTGTTCGAAAAAATGTGGTAATTTCTGCAAATTACTGGTGGTAATCAACAGATCAGGCAGCAAATGTGGAGAGGAATAAATAAACAACGTTTAGACCGAGCCCCTTCAGCATGCCCAGACTGTGTACTTCTCTGCTTAGTTGCTGCCTGAACTGCAGAGTTCCTCCAGCATTTTATGTGGGTGCGTCCCTGTATTTCCAGCAACTGCAGAATCTCTTGTGTTTTATATCTGCATTTGCAAGAGGATTGTACTTTGGCATTCGATACACAGAATGCATGATTTTATGGGAACCGGCTTCTATGTTAAAACAGCTGCTGATTTTTCTCTACACACAAAAAAAACTGAGGTATGGATGTGGAACCAGGGCTGGCAGTAATCTTTAATGGCACCGTGATTACCCATAAAGCCCTGTGTTAAAATATTCGCCGTCGCTGAAGCACCGATCAAATGCGGAGGCGTCAGGATTGCGGACGGTCCCGAAAATCGCGCATGCGCGCAGTATACAAAAGACTTAAAACAATCGACTGCAGGTAAGAGCATTTCTCCGGGCGGTTTTCCAACACCTACTGAGGGTCAATTGCTGTCAGCTGCGGACTCCATGGCTAGCAATCCGGGCACAATCCTGCTCTCGTCCCTCTCTCTCAGCCCACGATCCGTACACAGGTTCCGGGGAGCTTCCGGCTGATGAGGGAATGGGAACCGATGGATCTCTCAAGACATAGCTGAGCACCAGCTTTCCAAATGCAAGGATTAGGAACTCGGAGAAAGGGAACAAAATCTTTTACATCAGCAGGTGAGAAAATCACCTTTGTTCTACTTCCAATCACAAACAAGAGAAAATCTGCAGATGCTGGAAATTCAAGCAACGCGCAGAAAATGCTGGATGAATTCAGCATTAGTACTCTTTTCCATAGATGCTGCCTGGCCTGCTGAGTTCCTCCAGCAGTTTTTGACCTATTCTCTGTGCGTACATAATGACATCAAACAACTTTGCCCTGGGCAACAAGTAGCTTTCACACCACAAATGAGCCAGACTCCAACGAGACAGAATACAGCCCTTCCCTTCATATTCATCGGCATTGCCATCAATGAGTTCACCACCGTCAGTCACCTGGGGGAGGGTTCAGGGGAAATATTTATGTACGGTACAGAAACTGGTGTTACCTGAGTGATATTTGGAAATCTGCCTTTTTAAAGCATAATTTAGGAAGCAAATCACGTATGGAAAATGTGCAAAAGCTCTGGTGAGAAAATCCTTCATTTACCCATTACAGGCCTGCTACATAGGTTGTGTGAGAGTGCAGATGAACTCGATCAAACCCAGAGGAGATCAAAGTTCTTTTTCACAGTATTTGCTAGCTGTTAAAATGACTACCTCGCTATATAAAATTCAATTTGTCACTGGGTAAAAAATGCACAGTACAAGATTTATGTGCACACTGGTCATTACAAATTAGAGGGGACATTGATGGGAAGGTGGGGAGACCTCCAGTGTCTCTGATGCCCTCACCTACAAGATGTGCATCCAGCTGCAGCTTGTAATCCTGTACTTTAAGGAGTTGGAACTTGAAATGGTACTTGGTAAGTGGGAGGCATTCAGAAGTGAAATTTTGGGGTGTAAAGTTCGTATGAGCCTGCAAAAATAAAAATTGAAAGGTAACTGGTGTAGGGAACCTTGGTCTTCAAGAGATATTGAGGCCCCTTATATTTTGTTCCTCCAAATGGCTCAGTCTGTTGGGTCCTATCAAGACTCATTAATGACTACAATATCATAATTCCATGCCCTGAGCTCATCTGACTTTCTTTTTATATCATCGTCTGTTGATTTCTAAAAGCTTCCCAATAGTTTTTGTTCTTTTGTTTGCCCTCTCTTTGGATTTTACGTTGACTTTGGCTTCTCATTTCAGCCACGGTTGCGTCTTCCTGCCTTTCCAATGCTTCCACTTCTTTGGGATGTATCAATCACTCAGCTCTCAAATCGCTACCAGAAACTCCAGCCATTGCTGCTCCACTATCATTCCTACCTTTTCCCTTCCAAACAAGTCTGCCATAGAAACATGGAGAAGTTCAGTACGGAAACAGGGTATTTGGCCCAACTAATCAATGCCGAAAAAACATTTAAGCTGTCTAATGCAACTACCTGCACAAGGACCATTGCCCTCCATACCCCTACCATCCAGGCTCCCGTCCAAATGTATTTTAAGTGGTGAAACTGAGCTCATATTTACCACTTGTGCTGGCATCTCATTCCACATTCTTATGACCATTTCAGTACAGAGCTTTTCCAAATATTCCCGTTAAATTTTCACCTTCCCCACTTACGCATGACCTCTGGTTGTCATCCCACCCAACCTCAGTGGAAAAAGCTGCTTGCATTTACCCTATCTATACCCTCATAATTTTGTATACTTCTAACAAATCCTTAAAGCAATGTATAATTTCCTTGTTTATGTTCAGAGCCATTTTTAGGTATATAAGATGATGAGGGGCATTGATCGTGTGGATAGCCAGAGGTTTTTTTCCCCAGGGCTGAAATTGCTAAAACGAGGGGACATAGTTTTAAGGTGCTTGGAAATAGATACCAAGGGGATGTCAAGGGTAAGTTTTTTTTTTACACAGCGAGTCTTGGGTGCATGGAATGCACTGCCGGCTATTTGTGTGAGAGTGTTTCAGTTACTGTGGGGCCAGGCACCCATGCAGCTCAGTGGAAACAGGGAATAATACCAATGGAGAGAATCAAACTGAGTCAGTTCACAGACTGGAGATGACAGAAATGCTCCATTCTTATAGAGACAGGAAGAGCATCAGAGAATTTGTTGGTCATTCCAGTACCAGGTATGATATTGTGGCCATCACAGAGATGTGGCTAAAGGATGCATGTCTCTGGGAGCTGAACGTCCAAGGATACACGGTGTATCAGAAGGATAGGAAGGTAGGCAGAGGGGGAGGCGTGCCTTTATTGGTAAGAAATGATATTAAATCATTAGGAAGAGGTGGTATATGATTGGAAGGTGCGGAATCTTTATGGGTTGAGCTAAGAAATCGCAGGGGTAAAAGGACCCTGATGGCAGTTATTTATAGGCCTCCAAACAGCTACAGTGATGTGGACTACAAATTACAACAGGAAATAGAAAAGGCTTGTCAGAAGGGCAGTGTTATTATAATTGTTGGGGATTTTAACATGCGAGTGGATAGGGAAAATCAGGTCAGCACTGGATCTCAAGAGAGAGAATTTGTAGAATGTCTGCGAGATGGCTTTTTAGAACAGCTTGTTGTTGAGCCCACTAGGGGATCGGATGTACTGGATTGGGTATTGTGTAATGAACCGGAGGTGATTAGAGAGATTGAGGTGAAGGAGCCCTTAGGAGGCAGTTATCATAACATGATTGAGTTCACTGTGAAATTTGAAAAAGAAGCCGAAATCTGATATGTCGGTATTTCAGTGGAGTAAAGGAAATTACAGTGACATGAGAGAGGAACTGGCTAAAGTTGACTGGAAAGGGACACTGGCGGGAAAGATGGCAGAGCAGCAGTGGCTGAAGTTTATGCGAGAAATGAGGAAGGTGCAAGACAGGTATATTCCAAAAAAGAAATTTTGGAATGGAAAGAGGAAGCAACAATGGTTGACAAGAGAAGTCAAAGCCAAAGTTAAAGCAATGGAGGGGGCATACAAGGAAGTAAAAATTAGTGGGAAGACAGAGGATTGGAAAGTTTTTATAAGCTTACAAAAGGATACTAAGAAGGTCATTAAGAGGGAAAAGATTAACTATGAAAGGAAGCTAACAAATAATATCAAAGACGATACTGAAAGCTTTTTCAAGTATATAAAGAGTAAAAGACAGGTGATAGTAGATATAGGACCGATAGAAAATGATGCTGGAGAAATTGTAATGGGAGATAAGGAGATGGTGGAGGAACCGAATGAGTATTTTGCATCAGTCTTCACTGAGGAAGACATCAGTATACTGGACATTCAAGGGTGGCAGGGAAGAGAAGTGTGCGCAGTCACAATTACGACAGAGAAAGTACTCAGGAAGCTGAATGGTCTAAAGGTATATAAATCTCCCGGACCAGGTGGAATGCACCCGCGTGTTCTGAAGGAAGTAGCTGTGGAGATTGTGGAGGCATTAGCAATGATCTTTCAAAAGTCGATAGATTCTGACATGGTTCCGGAGGACTGGAAGATTGCAAATGTCACTCCGCTATTTAAGAAGGGGGCAAGGAAGCAAAAAGGAAATTATACACCTGTTAGTTTGACATCGGTGGTTGGGGAGTTGTTGGAGTCAGTTGTCAAGGATGAGGTTACAGAGTACCTGGAGGCACATGACAAGATAGGCAGAACTCAGCATGGCTTCCTTAAAGGAAAATCCTGCCTGACAAACCTATAACAATTTTTTGAGGAAATTACAAGTAGGCTACACAAGGGAGATGCAGTGGAGGTCGTATATTTGGATTTTCAGAAGGCCTTTGACAAGGTGCCACAAATGATAACAAGATAAGAGCCCATGGAATTATGGGAAAGTTACATACGTGGATAGAGCGTTGGCTGATTTGCAGGAAACAGAGAGTGGGAATAAAGGGATCCTATTCTGGTTGACTGCCGGTTACCAGTGGTGTTCCACAGGGGTCCGTGTTGGGGCCGCTTCTTTTTACATTGTACATCAATGATTTGGATTATGGAATAGATGGCTTTGTGGCTAAGTTTGCTGACGATACAAAGATAGGTGGAGGGGCCGGTAGTGCTGAGGAAATGGAGAGTCTGCAGAGAGACTTGGATAGATTGGAAGAATGGGCAAAGAAGTGGCAAATAAAATACAATGTTGGAAAGTGTATGGTTATGCACTTTGGCAGAAGAAATAAACGGGGAGAGAATTCAAAGTTCTGAGATACAATGGGACTTGGGAGTCCTCGTACAGGTTAACCTCCAGGTTGAGTCAGTGGCGAAGAAGGCGAATGCAATGTTGGCATTCATTTCTAGAGGAATAGAGTATAGAAGCAGGGATGTGATGTTGAGGCTCTATAAGGCGCTGGTGAGACCTCACTTGGAGTACTGTGGGCAGTTTTGGTCTCCTTATTTAAGAAAGGATGTGCTGACGTTGGAGAGGGTACAGAGAAGGTTCACTAGAATGATTTCAGGAATGAGAGGGTTAACATATGAGGAACATTTGTCCGTTCTTGGACTGTATTCCTTAGAGTTTAGAAGAATGAGGGGAGACCTCAGAGAAACATTTCGAATGTTGAAAGGCATGGACAGAGTGGATGTGGCAAAGTTGTTTCCCATGATGGGGGAGTCTAGTACGAGAGGGCATGACTTAAGGATTGAAGGGCACCAATTCAGAACAGAAATGCGAAGAAATTTTTTTAGTCAGAGGGTGGTGAATCTATGGAATTTGTTGCCACGGGCAGCAGTGGAGGCCAAGTCATTGGGTGTATTTAAGGCAGAGATTGATAGGTATCTGAGTAGCCAGGGCATCAACGGTTATGGTGACTGGGACTAAATGGGAGAATGGATCAGCTCATTATATAATGGCGGAGCAGACTCGATGGGCCGAATGGCTGACTTCTGCTCCTTTGTCTTGTGGTCTTATGGTCTTATTCCAGCACTGCACGGTTAGAAGATGATTTCTCTCTCCAACTTGGGTTGAACTTAACTGTAAGTGTGATGCCAGATCCCACCTTGAAACTCATTTGAAATGTTGTCCTGCACTCATTGATGGATTTTGTAAATCTTTTTACAGGTTAAAAATGACAAAGAATTTGTCTACGGGAATCTCGAACACAACACACCAGTTTTGCTGTCTCTGTCCAGATACTGAAAAAGTGGAGCAACGGATTCACTCGATCATTCCTCCTGCTCAGACAGTGCAAATGGATTCACTCGCCCATCTCAACTGAAGGTACGTCAGCAAGTTCACACTGAGCAAGGCCATTCACCTGTTCTGTGGGTGAGAAAGGATTCAGTCAGTCTTCCCACCTGTGGACACACCAGTCAGTTCACACTGCACAGAGGCTGGTCATCTGCTGAATTTGTGGAGAAGGATTTATTTGGTCATCTGACTTAATGGCTCACCAGCGAGTTCACACCAGTGAGCAGCCGTTCACCTGCTCAGACTGTGGGAGTGGATTCACTCAGTCATTCACACTAATGGCACACCAGCACGTTCACACTGGGGACAGGCCGTTCACCTGCTCGGACTGTGGGAAGGGATTCACTTGCTCATCTAATCTGAAGGTACATCAGCGAGTTCACACTGGGGAGAGGCCATTCACCTGCTCAGAGTGTGGGAAAGGATTCACTCAGTCATCCAGCCTACAAGCACACTGGTCTGTTCACACTGGGAAGCGGCCATTCACCTGCTCAGACTGTGGGAAGGGATTCGCTCATTCATTTCAACTGAAGGTACATCAGCGAGTTCACACTGGGGAGAGGCCATTCACCGGCTCAGACTGTGGGAAGGGATTCACTCAGTCATCATCCCTCATGGCACACCAGCGAGTTCACATAGGGGAGCGGCCGTTCATCTGCTCGGTGTGTGGGAAGGGATTCACTCGGTCATCTCAACTGCAGAGACACCAGCGAGTTCACACTGGATAGAGGCCAATCGCCTGCTCAGACTTTGGGAAGTAAAGCCATTAAACATAGAAACATAGAAAATAGGTGCAGGAGTAGGCCATTCGGCTCTTCGAGCCTGCACCGCCATTTATTATGATCATGGCTGATCATCCAACTCAGAACACCGCCCCAGCTTTCCCTCCATACCCCTTGACCCCCGTAGCCACAAGGGCCATATCTAACTCCCTCTTAAATATAGCCAATGAACAGGCCTCAACTGTTTCCTGTGGCAGAGAATTCCACAGATTCACCACTCTCTGTGTGAAGAAGTTTTTCCTAATCTCGGTCCTAAAAGGCTTCCCCTCTATCCTCAAACTGTGACCCCTCGTTCTGGACTTCCCCAACATCGGGAACAATCTTCCTGCATCTAGCCTGTCCAATCCCTTTAGGATCTTATACGTTTCAATCAGGTCCTCCCTCAATCTTCTAAATTCCAACGAGTACAAGCCCAGTTCATCCAGTCTTTCTTCATATGAAAGTCCTGCCATCCCAGGAATCAATCTGGTGAACCTTCTCTGTACTCCCTCTATGGCAAGGATGTCTTTCCTCAGATTAGGGGACCAAAACTGCACACAATACTCCAGGTGTGGTCTCACCAAGCCCTTGTACAACTGCAGTAGTACCTCCCTGCTCCTGTACTCAAATCCTCTCGCTATAAATGCCAGCATACCATCCGCCTTTTTCACCGCCTGCTGTACCTGCATGCCCACTTTCAATGACTGATGTATAATGACACCCAGGTCTCGTTGCACCTCCCCTTTTCCTAATCGGCCACCATTCAGATAATAATCTGTTTTCCTATTTTTGCCACCAAAGTGGATAACTTCACATTTATCCACATTAAATTGCATCTGCCATGAATTTGCCCACTCACCCAACCTATCCAAGTCACCCTGCATCCTCTTAGCATCCTCCTCACAGCTAACACTGCCACCCAGCTTCGTGTCATCCGCAAACTTGGAGATGCTGCATTTAATTCCCTCATCCAAGTCATTAATATATATTGTAAACAACTGGGGTCCCAGCACTGAGCCTTGCGGTACCCCACTAGTCACCGCCTGCCATTCTGAAAAGGTCCCGTTTATTGCCACTCTTTGCTTCCTGTCTGCTAACCAACTCTCCACCCACACCAATACCTTACCCCCAATACCATGTGCTTTAAGTTTGCACACTAATCTCCTGTGTGGGACCTTGTCAAAAGCCTTCTGAAAATCCAAATATACCACATCCACTGGTTCTCCCCTATCCACTCTACTAGTTACATCCTCAAAAAATTCTATGAGATTCGTCAGACATGATTTTCCTTTCACAAATCCATGCTGACTTTGTCCGATCATTTCACCGCTTTCCAAATGTGCTGTTATCACATCCTTGATAACTGACTCCAGCAGTTTCCCCACCACCGACGTTAAGCTAACTGGTCTATAATTCCCCGGTTTCTCTCTCCCTCCTTTTTTAAAAAGTGGAGTTACATTAGCCACCCTCCAATCCTCAGGAACTAGTCCAGAATCTAACGAGTTTTGAAAAATTATCACTAATGCATCCACTATTTCTTGGGCTACTTCCTTAAGCACCCTGGGATGCAGACCATCTGGCCCTGGGGATTTATCTGCCTTCAATCCCTTCAATTTACCTAACACCACTTCCCTACTAACATGTATTTCGCTCAGTTCCTCCATCTCACTGGACCCTCTGTCCCCTACTATTTCTGGAAGATTATTTATGTCCTCCTTAGTGAAGACAGAACCAGAGTAATTATTCAATTGGTCTGCCATGTCCTTGCTCCCCATAATCAATTCACCTGTTTCTGTCTGCAGGGGACCTACATTTGTTTTTACCAGTCTTTTCCTTTTTACATATCTATAAAAGCTTTTACAGTCCGTTTTTATGTTGCCTGCCAGTTTTCTCTCATAATCTTTTTTCCTCTTCCTAATTAAGCCCTTTGTCCTCCTCTGCTGAACTCTGAATTTCTCCCAGTCCTCAGGTGAGCCACTTTCTCTGGCTAATTTGTATGCTTCTTCTTTGGAATTGATACTATCCCTAATTTCCCTTGTCAGCCACGGGTGCACTACCTTCCTTGATTTATTCTTTTGCCAAACTGGGATGAACATTTGTTGCAGTTCATCCATGTAACCTTTAAATGCTTGCCATTGCATATCCACCGTCAATCCTTTGTGTCATTTGCCAGTCTATCTTAGCTAATTCACGTCTCATACCTTCAAAGTTACCCCTCTTTAAGTTCAGAACCTTTGTTTCTGAATTAACTATGTCACTCTCCATCTTAATGAAGAATTCCACCATATTATGGTCAGTCTTACCCAAGGGACCTCTCATGACAAGATTGCTAATTAACCCTTCCTCATTGCTCAAAACCCAGTCCAGAATAGCCTGCTCTCTCTTCGGTTCCTCGACATGTTGGTTCAAAATACCATCCCGCATACATTCCAAGAAATCCTCTTCCTCAGCACCTTTACCAATTTGGTTCACCCAATCTACATGTAGATTGAAGTCACCCATAATAACTGCTGTTCCTTTATTGCACACATTTCTAATGTGTGTCAGAGGTAATTTTTTCACAAAGAGCATGGTAGGTGCATGGAATGCACTGCAGGATGAGAGGGTAGAGGTGCATACAATGCGATCTTTTAAGAGACTCTTAGATATGTACATGGAGCTTAGAAAAATAAAGGACATTGCGGTAGGAAAATTCTAGGCAGCTTCTAGAGTAGGTTACATGGCAGGCAGAGTATTGTGGGACAAAGAGCCTGTAATGTGCTGTAGATTTCTATTTTCTCTGTTCTATTTGTTATACCATGGATGTCTGCTTGGTAAATGTTCTTAAGCCTTGAAGCAAATGTTGTTAGAAGTTTTCCCTTTTGCAGTATTTTTCTATTGTCATTGTTTTTTGGTATTCCAGATAGCTGGGTGTCAAGAGTCCTGATGAAGGGTCTTGGCCCAAAACGTTGATTCTCATCCATAGATGCTGCCTGACTTGCTGAGCTCCTCCAGCACTTTGTGTGTATCGCTCCAGACATCCAGCATCTGCAATATCTCGTGTCCCAGATACTGGTATGTTTATCGAAAGGACACGCAGGCAGGGAAAGAGGGTGCTGTGGCTCTGTTGGGAAAAAATCAAATCAAATCATTAGAAAGAGGAGACATACGGTTGGAAGATGTTGAGTCATTGTGGGTAGAACTAAGGAACAGCAATGGTGAAATGACCCTGATGGGAGTTTTCTGAAGATTCCCATACAGTAGGAGGTATATTATCCACAATTTACAACAGGAGAAAGAAAATGCATGCCAAAACAGCAATGTTACAATAGTCATGAGAGATAGTCATGCAGATATATTGGGAAAATCAGGTAGGTGCAGGATCCCAAGAGGGGGATTTCCTACGATGCCCTCAAGATGGCTTTTTAGAGCAGCTCCTGGTTGAGCCCAGCTGGGGATCAGCTATTCTCGATTGGGTGTTGTGCAACGAACAGGAATTAATTAGAGCACTTAAGGAGAAAGAACCCACAGGGGCAAGTGATCGTAAAATATTGGAGTTCATCCTGAAATGTGAGAAGGAGAAGCTGCTGTACTCACTGTACACCCATGATTGTGTAGCCAAGTTTCCATCGAACTCAATATATCAGTTTGCTGATGACACAACAATTGTAGGCCGTATCTCGGGTAATGATGAGTTTGAGTACAGAGAGGAATTTAAGAACCTGGTGGCATGTTGTGAAGACAATAACCTATCGCTCAACGTCAGCAAGACGAAGGAATTGGTTTTTAAATCAGAAGGAGTAGTGGACAGCACGACTCCATTTACATCGGTGGTGTGCAAGTGGAACAGGTCAAAAGCTTTAAGTTCCTCAGGGTCAATATCACAAATGTCCTGACTTGGTCCAACCAAGCACAGTTCACTGCCAAGAAGGCCCACCAGCACCTTTACTTCCTGAGGAAACTAAAGAAATTTGGCCTGTCCCCTAGAACCCACAGTCATTTTTATAGATGACCGTAGAAAGCATTCTTCTAGGGTGCATTACAACCTGGTATGGAAGTTGTCCTGTCCAAGACGGGAAGAAGCTGCAGAAGATCGTGAACATGGCCCAGCACATTACACAAACCAATCTTCCGTCCGTGGACTCACTTTACACCGCGTGTTGTTAGAGCAGTGCTGCCAGGATAATCAAGGACACGACCCACCCAGCCAACACACTTTTCGTCCCTCTTCCCTCCAGGAGAAGGCTCAGAAGCTTGAAGACTTGAACGGCCAAATTTGGGAACAGCTTCTTTCCAAATGTGATAAGACTGCTGAATGGATCCTGACCCAGATCTGGGCCACGCCCTCCAAATATCCGGACCAGCCTCTCGGGTTTTTTTGCACTACCTTACTTTCCATTTTTCTATTTTCTATTTATGATTTATAATTTAAATTTTTAATATTTACTAACTTTTACTATTTTTAATATTTAATATTTGTAATCCAGGGAGTGGGAAGCACAGAATCAAGTATCAGTGTGATGATTGTATGTTCTAGTATCAATTGTTTGGCGACTATAAAGTATATGTATTCCAGGTCAACCACTCACCTCCCACCCCTGTCACCATTTCCACCTTCCCACCTCCCCCTCACCTGGACCCACCTCTCACTCCCCAGCTCTTGCCCCATCCCCACCCCTCACCTCTTTTCTCGGACTATTTCCCGTCCACTCTCAGTCCAGAGGGAGGGTCTCGGCCCGAAATGTTGACGGTCCATTTCCCTCCACAGATGCTGCCCGACCCACTGAGTTCCTCCGGCAGTTTGTTCTTTGGTCTGTATAACCCGTGTTAGTGTGGGGAGCGGGATTTTACAACATATTCCCGGTACAATCTCAACAAAACACAAATAATTGTCACTTTGCCCGGACCATTGGCCCCGCTTGCAGGGCAACAGTCTGCCGGTGTTTGCCCCCCAATGTGGTGAATCGCCACCACCGTGGGCTCAGACATTTCCACAGATGAGCCCCTCCTGTCCCCACCGGGACAAACATCCTGTCCGCCCCCTCTCTCACCGTCTTCATCCTTTCAATAAAATCCCCCTCTCCCTCCCCGGGGAACCGGCATCAAACCGACGGGCCGAGCGGTCTCCTCCTACCTCTCAGCGATACATCAGACTCCGGCCGCAGGAGACGCTTCACAAACGCCCCAACTTCCCTCGGAGGGAAATGGAAATAAATCAGAAAGCGGACATTTACTTTGGGATTTTGTTCCGATTTGACGGGCAGGTCGCAATGCGGCAGGAGACCGGGTAACGCCCTCTCGGCTGGTCCGCCTCCACTATTGGGTGTAACAGTGATTGACATCGCTTCGCACCAATGGGAATAGCGCAGCTCTGCAATCAATTCAATTCCTCTGTTGACTGTTCGGGTGGTGGGCGTGCCTCGCGCTCAGTAGCTCAGCCGTTAAACCGAAAAAGCTCGAGCACAGCAGCGCGTGTGTGACGTAAGGCACCGTGCTCGTGACAGCAGATGCAGATACGGGGAGACCATGGGTGACGTCAGGCGCGTGCGGGAGGGGCTGCTGTGTGACGTAACGTGAGGGGAGAGCTTCAATTTTAAAACACCTTTTGTTGGGTCCGATCTGGAACAACAAAATTAAATTCGGGTTTCATCGAGAGCGGATCCGGTGTTGTGAGATGTGTCCGGCTGTGCCGTGTTGTTGGTGGAGTGGGCAGCGGGGTGTTTGTCTCCGGGCTCTCCTCAGCCCCGGTTTTCACTTTGCGACCGAGCCCGGGCCGTGGATCAATTCCTTGTGGTTCTGCAGGGGGTTTGGGGCGAAGGGACAGTCTGTCTGTCTGTCTGTCTGTGTGGGTCGGGGTTATGAGTGGGTGTGGGTGTGGGTCCCGGGACACATTAACTTGTAAACACCGGACCATCTGGTGAATTGGATCAGACAGCTTCGCTCGCCTGTCCTTTCAGGAAACAACAATTCTCTCTTCATATTAATGACTGTCTAAACTTGCTGTGAACAAGATTCTGTGTTACAAGATTGTGAGTTACAGAGTCTAGGACAGCTGTCACCGTCATGGGCTGCGAGTGCAGACAGGGATTGGGGTCACTGAGCTGTATATCAGAGAAGGACACGGGTTTGTACAGCCTCCTGTGGGGTAGAAATGTCCACACGGTGAATTCGGATCTGCTGGCACATCGGGAGTCTGAAAGGGAAAGGGAATAGGGAAGGTGCTGAGCAGAGAGTTTTTAACAGGGGAACCTGTTCAGGGGTGGAGGGGTACAGGAGCTGTCTGATAGATCGTTTTTAATTGTTTTTTATAATCTCACAGATGGTGACTGAGGAAGGAGCTCGTTGACGGAGGATATCCGGAGGCGAGCAGCTCAGATACGGAATCAGGAATTGAATTGCATTGACTTAATTTCTTACATCCATCAGGAGTAAAAATCTTTACATTACGTCTCCATCTAAATGTGCAACGTGTAATCATTGTAATTTATAATAAATAAAATAGACAATGTAATATAGTGTACACTCAGATCAGCGTCAGTTCATCAGTCTGACGGCCTGGTGGAAGAAGCTGTCCCGGAGCCTGTTGGTCCTGGCTTTTATGTTGCGGTACCGCTTCCCGGATGGTATCAGGAGAGTGACAGTGTTGTGATTTTCTGTGTCACGGGTACAGACAGTCGTCTCAAGTGAGGAGTTTGTGTGGAGATGCAGCTTCTCTGGAGGTGGAGGAAAGAGGACACACCAACAGGTGGAACCAGCTGTGGGAAGACATGGTTTGTCAGGTCTGACGATGAGCTGAATGTACCATAACCTTCAGATTGAATCAGAAAACCATTCTGAGGTTATTTGACATGTCAGAAGCAGGGGAGATGTGATCACATGTGCAGAGGGCAGGGGTTGTGTCTCCATGAGACCCTCAGTGAGACGGTTCAAATTACAATGTGCAGGGATGAACTTTAATCACTGATTCTGACACAGTGAGAGGGTTAGTTCTGCCGTAAGGAGGAAACATGAATGGAGAAAGAGACAGGAACTTCATCAATTCTACACGGGTCCTATTTATCAGCACTTGGCTCTTAGCCGACTGTATCTCAGCAGTTTCTTTCTTTTTTTCTTTTCAAATCTTTTTATTATTATTATATTATTCAAAAATAACACGAGTACATCAAATTAAGCAACACAATGTCTAGAGGAAAAAACACATTATTTTAAAGATTGAAAAATGTTGCTGATAATTTTTAAAAAAACACTACTAAGCAGAAAATCTGGGATAAAACCCCATTAGGTGTACAACCCGGAGCCATGCGTCATACAAAAAGCCTCTAAAAATAAACATCAAACCGCCAGCAAGAAAAAAAATATATACCAAAAATTTACAATTAGATCATGGAGGAAATCTATCAATTAACTCAAATGATAATAACGAGCAAATGAACCCCATCTTTTCTCAAAATCAAATAAAGGTTCAAAGGTTCGACTTCTAATTTTCTCCAAACTAAGACATAGCATCACTTGAGAGAACCATTGTGACAAAGTGGGAGCTGATGTATCCTTCCACTTCAACAAAATTACCCTCCTAGCTATCAATGTAACAAATGCAATAACATGATGGTCAGACATAGAGATATCACGGATATTTTGAGGAATTATTCCAAAAAGCACAGTTAATTTGCTAAATTGTAAATTAATTTTAAGTGCTTTAGAAATTGTCGAAAAAACTGACATCCAGTACTGTTCCTGTATAGAACAAGACCAAAATATGTTGTCATCGTCCGGTCCATAAAGACGGTATTCCAGTTCACGGTCCGGTCCATCGACCCCTGATCCAGGTTTTCCTGTCTACACTGGACATCTGGTAGATCATCAAGTTTCGGGCCGACCAAAGAGCGCCTTTCACCGAGCTGATCTGCCAGCAGCACCGGACGTTTTTTTGTGTGTTTTTTTTTTTTGGAGTTCCAAACAATCACACTTTATTTAAACAGTACAATTCCAAATTCAAATACTTTAGGTCAACTGCCCACACTCAGTGATTTTAACCGTGGGTTTTGGTGTTCCATTGATGGTGCCACATCTCTCCATCTTCCTTACCACATCCATTCCTTCTACCACAGATCCAAAGACAACATGTTTCCCATCCAACCAGCTGCTCCCTGTGATGCATATGAAGAACTGTGAACCATTTGTATTTGGTCCAGCATTGGCCATGGACAGGATGCCTGGCCCCGTGTGCTTCAGCTGAAAATTCTCATCTTTAAACTTCTCCCCATAGATGGACTTGCCTCCAGTGCCGTTATGTTTTGTGAAGTCGCCACCCTGGCACATGAAGCCAGGAATGATTCTGTGGAACGTTGAGCCTTTGTAACCGAAACCCTTCTCGCCTGTGCATAATGCACGGAAGTTTTCTGCAGTCTTTGGGACAATATCTGGTCTTAGCTCCATCACTAGGCGACCCTGGGGTTTATCCTGAATAGAGATGTCCATAAAAACCTCGGGGTTTTTGCCGGCCATGGTTCTGCAGTTTCCGAGGTCGGAGAAAAACGCAAGCGGCAAGCTGTACACTGCCTTTGTCACTTTGCGACGATGCAGCCAAAAAGCGGAGAAGCGATACCCACAACTGTCCGGACCCTTTCGGATCCTGCTAGTCTTCCCTCTATTAAGTTAGACCGACTGTCTGCAGGACACCGATTTATCCTACTTCTCTCCAACGTTTGAAGTAGGTTTGGTGTAATTTCTCTCAATCTTTGACAGAAGTTGTCTTTTTCTCCCTCGTCGCGAAAGCTCTTTTGGAATATAGCTGATCGTGTAAAATAGCTGATATTTCACCAACCAAATGAGAGAGGCGGACCTGGTGTGTATGAATACTCCTCCTCTCAGCTGATAGTCCTGTCGAACTGTTCCGCCCGCCCTCTCTAGCGTCTGATGTCAGTGCAAGCACTCATTTAAGGAGGTATTTCTTAACTTACAGCAAAAGTCTGGAGGAAGAAACGCCCCACGAGAAGGGTGCACCATCTGTGGAGAATTCCCAAGGAAGTTAGGATGCTATATCTTTGAAATAATATACGTTGTAATGAGGATTAATTAATTGATGGTAGTCAAGAGGACTGGGAAAGTTTAAAACTACAAGGTATGCCACAAAAATTGTAAAGAATGTGGGACACATAAGAAAATTATTAAAAATATTGATGGGGTTTTTACCGAAATACAAGTAAAAAGCCAAAAGTAATGTTGGTTTTTGAGGCTTATTGTAAAATTGGGAATGAGAAGTTACAGATTCTAAATAATGAATGTAATAACAGATTGCAAAGGTCTGTAGGGAGAGGGATTTTTTTTTTATTTTTATCAGTGAAAAAGAACAGGACAAATTTGTATCTTTACAAATGAGTGGCATCAGAGATAGTGGATGCATTGGTTGTAATCTGAGGAGACCGGATGTATGTTCTCAAATTTGTTGAAAATATAAAGATAAGTGGCTTATCAGGTGATGCAGAGTACACAAGAGCCTGCAACGTGATGAGCACAGGTTAAGTGGATGAGCAGGAAAGTGGCCTTTGAAATATAATATAGAACAAAATATGAAGTTGCCTGCCTGCTCTGGAAAGAAGAAAGAAAAACCTGATTGTTAAATAGAGAGGTGTTTAGAGAATGTTGCAGTGCAAACTCAATCTCTAGCACACAAAAAGGGTGTGTAGGTTAAACAAATATGCAGAAAGGCCAATGGAATGTTGGCCTTTATTGTAAGGGTTATGGAATACAAGGGTAAGGATATTTTGTAGCAACTTTATTGGGAGCTCGTGAGACAACACCTGGCGTTCTGTGTACAGTTTAGATCTCGTCTTTAATAAAGGACATACTTGAATCAGGGGATTCACATTTGGGGGCGAGGGGTGAGCGTGTAGGGAACAATGAGAAGTGATCTTACTGAAGCAAGATTCTGAGGGTGTTGTCAGACAAGATGCTGAGACGATGTTTCTCCAAGTGAGGATATCGAGAAAATGGGATATAGTTTGAGTAATTGGTTTCCCATTGATCAGGAGATGAAGACGAATTTCTTCTGCAGGTTGTGATCCTTTGGAATTCTCCGCGTTAAGAGTTATGGTAGACCCATAGAATATACAATATATTGTAGGCATATGAACTACTTGGAAATCTACAGGTGCAGAGGGAGAGTTGGAAAGTGGTGTTGAGGCCAAAACCAGATCAATAATGATCTTATTGCATGGGGAAGCAGGGATGAAGAGCCATTTGGCTCATGCTCTGTTTCTGATGCATTTAACTCAATGGATCATTCAGAAGTTTTGCAATGTACACAACTGTTTTGTATTTGATCATAGGGTACAATTGGCACGTTGGAGAATCCATCTACTTGGGCACCTGAGTGAAATGAGGCCTGGGATTTGGGATTAAATTTGAACATGATGTAAAATGACATAATTTCAGACAATATTAATGATTTGCGAACTGATCCCAAGTTCAGCCTTTGATTAATGTGATCTGCCTTCCCACAGAGCCTGACGTGGGGATGCCCGAGGCAGATGCTGATGGGTTTTTCCAGCAGCTGATAGCAGGAGTGGTAAGTGCTCCTCATCATTTATCCCTTTGTTTTAAGTGAGTGTTTATGACGTGCAGCAGCAGTTTTCTCTATTTCGACGTGCATTACTGAGCATGATCATAGATGGATTGACCTGCCCATGTTTGCTCTCGAAGAGCTTTGTCTGCCAGAATTGAACTAGCACTATAACCAGCAGTAAGGAGGTTAACAGTGCTTTGTCCCAATTTTCAAATGAGATCAATTTTGGAGCTCACCATAGTTCCCTTTGACAGTAAAATGCTGTTCATGGATGGGTGACCTCCCAAAGCATCTTCAGAAGTTTCATCTTTCTTCCAGGCCAGCCTTAATACTCAACTTTCATATCGGCACTGGAAGTCTAGTCTGCACCCAGATTAAGTCACAAAATATTCTCTGAACCGATTGTCCAGCAATTGTATCTGACTTATTAGTGTCACTAATTCTGCCAGAAATCTGTTCCATTTCTACGATTGATATTTTGTGGGCTTGGAGAATTAGAAAAAGATGTAAATTCAGAATACCTGATTTATATTTGTCTTTGCCTACTTTCAGGAATATCTTCACAGCAATGGAATTACACACAGGGACATCAAGCCAGAGACTCTGTTACTTGATGACCAAGGTATAAGGATGCAAATCTCTTCACTTTTATTGTGTAATGGAACAAAAATTGGGTATCGTTATGCCTTATACACAGCATTTGAGACATTTAGACAATAGGTGCAGGAGTAGGCCATTCGGCCCTTCGAGCCAGCACCGCCATTCACTGTGATCATGGCTGATCATCCACGATCAGTACCCAGTTCCTGCCTTATCCCCATACCCTTTGATTCCACCATCTTTCAGAGCTCTATCCATCTCTTTCTTGAAAGCATCCAGAGACTTGGCCTCCACAGCCTTCTGGGGCAGAGCATTCCATACGTCCACCACTCTCTGGGTGGAAAAATTTTTCCTCAACTCTGTTCTAATTCTTAAACTGTGGCCTCTGGTTCTGGACTCACCCATCAGCGGGAACATGCTTCCTGCCTGCAGCGTGTCCAATCCCTTAATAATCTTATATGTTTCAATAAGATCCCCTCTCAGCCTTCTAAATTCCAGAGTATGCAAACCCAGCCGCTCCAATCTTTCAACATATGACAGTCCCGCCATCCAGGGAATTAACCTTGTGAACCTACGCTGCATTCCCTCAATAGCAAGAATGTCCTTCCTCAAATTGGAGACCAAAACTGCACACAGTACTCCAGGTGTGGTCTCACCAGGGCCCTGTAGAGCTGCAGAAGGACCTCGTTGCTCTTATACTCAATTCCCCTTGTTATGAAGGCCAGCATGCTATTAGCTTTTGTCAGTGCCTGCTGTACTTGCGTGCTTGCTCTCAGTGACTGATGTACAACAACACCTAGATCTCGTTGTGTTTCCCCTTTTCCTAACTTGACTCCATTTAGATAATAATCTGCCTTCCTTTTCTTACCACTAAAGTGTTTAACCTCACATTTATCCACATTAAGCTGCATCTGCCCTATCACCCAGCCTGTCCAAGTCACCCTGCATTCTCATAACATCCTCCTCACATTTCACACTGCCACCCAGCTTTGTGTCATCGGCAAATTTGCTAATGTTACTTTTAATTCCCTCATCTAAATCATTAATATATATTGTAAACAGCTGCGGTCCCAGCACTGAACCCTGTGGTACCCCACTGGTCACCGCCTGCCATTCCGAAAGGGACCCGTTAATCACTACTTTGTTTTCTGTCAGCCAGCCAATTTTCAATTCATGTCAGTACTCTGCCCCCAATACCATGTGCCCTAATTTTGCCCACTAATCTCCTGTGTGGGATTTCATCAAAGGCTTTCTGAAAGTCCAGGTACACTACATCCACTTGTCTCCCTTGTCCATTTTCATAGTTACATCCTCAAAAAATTCCAGAAGATTAGTCAAGCACGATTTCCCCTTTGTAAATCCATGCTGACTCGGACCAACCTGTTACTACTATCCAGATGTGTTGTAATTTCATCTTTTATAGTTGACTCCAGCATCTTTTCCACCACCGAAATCAGACTAACCGGTCTATAGTTTCCTGTTTTCTCTCTTCCTCCCTTCTTGAAGAACGGGACAACATTAGCCACCCTCCAATCCACAGGAACTGATCCTGAATCTATAGAACATTGGAAAATGATTACCAATGCTTCCACGATTTCTAAAGCCACCTCCTTAAGTACCCTGGGATGCAGACCATCAGGTCCTGGGGACTTATCAGCTTTCAGACCCAACAGCCTGTCCAACATCATTTCTTGCCTAATATAAATTTCCTTCAATTCATCCATTACCCTAGTTCTTTTGGCCACTATTACATCTGGGAGATTGTTTGTGTCTTCCCTAGTGAAGACAGATCCAAAGTACCTGTTCAACTCATCTGCCATTCCCTTGTTCCCCATAATAAATTCACCCGCTTCTGTCTTCAAGGGCCCAATTTTGGTCTTAACTACTTTTTTTTTCCTTTTCACATACCTAAAGAAGCTTTTTACTATCCTCCTTTATATTCTTGGCTAGTTTACCTTCATACCTCATTTTTTTCCTCCACATATTGCCTTTTTATTTACCTTCTGTTGCTCTTTAAACGTTTCCCAATCCTCTGGCTTCCCACTCGTCTTTGCTATGTTATACTTCTCTTTTATTTTTAGAACTATACTCAAGCCCTCAGCAACAATATTCGTACCAGTTGACAATAATGAAAAGCTGAATGGGTCTTGAGTCAGTGATCGTTTCTGTATCTTTGTTCTCTTTGCTCAGTGTGCAAAGCATTTCTAGCAACGTAACAGGCTGAGATGTGCACATTCTTCAATAACTGCAGTCATCTCCATGCTATCTGATGGTGAGCATTTGTTGGATACGGTTAAACAGTTTTGAGATCCATTAGCCCATGTGGGAGGAGGCTGCCCATCAAGCTTGAACATTTCCCCGCATGTCACCGAAACTTTGGAACTAGAGCTTTGGTCTTCAGAGCAACATCTGAATCAATGGGAGTGCTGCAGACCATGGGTCTATTTGTTCGATGTGTATGCTAAGGGAAGGTGGTAGGGGTTCCAGCTGAATTTATTTTTTTTCTCCCATTCCCCTGCAGTTTACCTCAAATTCATTTAATGGTGTTTTGACCTCGGCAAGTCTGGTGATTGAACAGACCGTTTTGGTTCTGCAGTAAGAAGATTTTGGGCAGGGTTCAACCCTGGTTATTATTGAATGGTTTGTGATATTTGGGAAATGCCCATGGCTGTGTTGGATGTGCGATGGTTTAAAGTAGTGGTCACCAACCTTTTTAAGCCCAAGATCCCCTACCTCGACCTAGTGAAAGGCAAGATCTACCTACTAAATCGTTTGGAGAAAAAACAGCTCAGATTGTACTTCCAATTTGTGGCCTTTTATTTGGGCGAATTGTATTTGAATTACATAAAATACTTTTTCGTGCCGAAATGCTTTACGCCAAAGAAACAATTACCATTAATTTATATGGAAAAAAAAATTTGAGCGTTTCCAGACCCAAAAAAATAACCTAACAAATCATACCAAATAACACTTAAAACCTAAAATAACAGTAACATATAGTAAAAGCAGGAATGATATGATAAATACACAGCCTATATAAAGTAGAAATAATGTATGTACAGTGTAGTTTCACTGAACAGAATCGCCAAACACGATTTGTAGAAAAGAATCGCCACATACACGCATGCACACATCATGCACGCGCACAGAGGTGCCCCCGGCCGGCTGGTCGGCAAGAATATTGTCAATATTAAACCGGTCTGCGGTGCCAGAAAGGTTGGGGTCCCCTGCCTTTGACCACAGGGCCACCAGGCAGTGGTCAGCACGTAATGTCCTGCAAGCCCTGCGGGAGAAGGACGTGATGGACACAGTGGGGTGGTTCCCTGAGCAGACCGTCCAGTTCATCTGGCAAAATGCCTCATCGCCAGACCTCACCAACAGGCACCAGGACCTCGCCTGGCTGGCGGTGAGAGGGGCCCTCCTGTACGCCCGGGACGTCGTCTTCACACCCCGTTGCCCATGGGAGGACTGCAATGAGGAGGAGTCTGTGAACCACATCTTGTACACTGAGTTCACAGAGAGGGTGTGGAGCAGGATGGAAGGGACGGTATTGAGACTCATGCCCAACAGCTGAGTAACCGAGGATCCCTGATTTATGGGCTGCTCTTGGGGATGCACAGGGAGACCAACATCCGGTGCTGCTGGCAGAACATCAACTCGGTGAAAGACGCTCTTTGGTCGGCCCAAAACTTGATGATCTACCAGCACATGGAGATGTCCGTGGGAGAATGCTGCCGACTGACACATGCTCGGCTGCAGGAGTACGTGCTGAGGGACGCACTGAAACTCGGTGCAGCCACCGCAAGGGCCCGGTGGGGAAGGGCCACAGTTTAAGATTCGTCACCTGTGGGAGTGGGAGGGTCGGGTGGGCAGTGTACACCTCATCAGCAGTATGGATAGTTGAATCAACATCGTGTCACAGGAGTGGCTAGAAATGGAGAAAGGTATTGACTGTAATGGAACTTCGATAAAGGAATGAGAGTCAACGCCTGGCTTTTTATTGTAAATAAGTTTTATTTTTGACTAAGGTTTGAGAGTCAACGAATGATATATTGTAAACGTCTTTATTTTGAACAAGGACTGAAAGTCAATGCATGATTTATTGTAAATAACTATTGACTAAAGACTCAGTCAACAATTTTTTTTTGTAAATAACTTTATTTTGTAGTATTTCTGAATAAAGTACATTTTTGGAGAAATTTAGTGAAGTGTCTTCTGTGGCCGGAGCCTGATCCTTCACTGAGAGGTGGGAGGAGACCACTCGGCCCATTGGCGATTCTGGCTCCCCTGGGTGGGAAGGAGGGATCCCAGCAGAAGATGGGAGGGGGAGGATTTTATTGGAAGGATGAAGATGGTGAGAGAGGGGGCAGACAGGATGTTTGTTCCGGTGGGGGCAGGAGGGGCTCATCTGTGGAAATGTCTGTGCCCACAGTGGTGGCGAGCAGTGGACTTCACCACATTGGGGGGCAAACACCGGCAGACTGTTGTCCTGCAAGCGGGGCCAATGGTCCGGGAAAAGTGACAATTATTTGTGTTTTGTTGAGATTGTACCGGGAATATGGTGTAAAATTCCGCTCCCCACACTAATACGGGTTATACAGACCAAAGAACAAACTGCCGGAGGAACTCAGTGGGTCGGGCAGCATCTGTGGAGGGAAATGGACCGTCAACATTTCGGGCCGAGACCCTCCCTCTGGACTGAGAGTGGATGGGAAATAGTCAGAGAAGAGAGGTGAGAGGTGGGGATGGGGCAAGAGCTGGGGAGTGAGACGTGGATCCAGCTGAGGGGGCAGGTGGGAAGGTGGAAATAGTGACAGGGTTTGGAGGTGTTCTGTTCACTGTTCAGTCTGCTGGCTGGGCTCTTTACCCAACCCCCGATGCAGTACAGGCCTTCCGCTTGTTGGACAATACACATGTTGCATTAAGATGCGCCTAACAAATTCTACATCTAAATCACTTACAGTCAGCAGGTCCCAGTTTATATTTGTCCGTTCGTTCGCCATGTGCTGTGTCACATGATGTAGGTGGTTGTGGCCTTTCCATGACTGATTGCTCAGCAATTTTTCTACTGCGGTGGTTTGCCATTGCTGCTTTCTGGGCAGTGTCTTTTCAAGATGTTGGGATTATCAGTACTCTTCAGAGACAGCCGTTGTCAGTACTGTTCAGAGACAGCCGTTATCAGTACTCTTCAGAGACAGCCGTTATCAGTACTGGTCAGAGACAGCCGTTATCAGTACTCTTCAGAGACAGCCGTTATCAGTACTGGTCAGAAACAGCCGTTATCAGTACTCTTCAGAGACAGCCGTTATCAGTACTGGTCAGAGACAGCCGTTATCAGTACTCTTCAGAGACAGACTGCCCGGTGTCAGTGGACACATTAGCAGAACTTGTGACACGCGCTGGCTACTCATAAGATCCCATGGCTTCACATCACCCTGATCGGGGTGGCGGGAGGGGTTGTGCTAAGTAGGAGCAATGCCTCGCCCAAGGGTGACATACAGGTCAGTGGAGGGAGGAAGAACCATCAAATTCATCCTTCCAAAGAGAATCACTCTACACTTTTCCATGTTGAACCCCATCTGGCACTTTTCATCCCTGTTCCGCATCCTGTCGATGTCCTGTTGTAAGCTACGACAATCTTCTATATTAACCACAACTCTAGCAATCTCCATATCATCTGCAAACTTACAAATTCCACCCTTCCACTTCCTCAAACAAATCATCTATTTAAAAAACTAAAAACAGGGGATCACAGAACAGATCCCTGCACGTCACCACTGATCATACGCGTAATTATCATCTACCTTCTGCTGACAAAAGCCAATTCTGAATGCACCAGCTAGTTTCAAAGGACTCTGCCTCAGACAGCTGGGTTGTTGGAATGTGCCTCTGAAGCCTGACAGCAGACTAGCAAGTGAATGTTTGATAGAGCAGTCAGAAACCGGAGTTGCCAGCCTGAGTCAGGGCTTTGAGGCTCCAGAGAGAGAGAGATGGGGTCTGGAGTTTATAAGGAGGAAGAATAGGAATCAGACCAGCATAATCTGCCTACATATGAAAAATCAGAAACATTTGGAAACTGGTTGTTCGAAAAAATGTGGTAATTTCTGCAAATTACTGGTGGTAATCAACAGATCAGGCAGCAAATGTGGAGAGGAATAAATAAACAACGTTTAGACCGAGCCCCTTCAGCATGCCCAGACTGTGTACTTCTCTGCTTAGTTGCTGCCTGAACTGCAGAGTTCCTCCAGCATTTTATGTGGGAGCGTCCCTGTATTTCCAGCAACTGCAGAATCTCTTGTGTTTTATATCTGCATTTGCAAGAGGATTGTACTTTGGCATTCGGTACACAGAATGCATGTATTTTATGGGAACCGGCTTCTACGTTAAAACAGCTGCTGATTTTTCTCTACACACAAAAAAAACAGAGGTATGGATGTGGAACCAGGGCTGGCAGTAATCTTTAATGGCACCGTGATTACCCATAAAGCCCTGTGTTAAAATATTCGCCGTCGCTGAAGCACCGATCAAATGCGGAGGCGTCAGGGTTGCGGACGGTCCCGAAAATCGCGCATGCGCGCAGTATACAAAAGACTTCAAACAATCGACTGCAGGTAAGAGCATTTCTCCGGGCGGTTTTCCAACACCTACTGAGGGTCAATTGCTGTCAGCTGCGGACTCCATGGCTAGCAATCCGGGCATAATCCTGCTCTCGTCCCTCTCTCTCAGCCCCACGATCCGTACACGGGTTCCGGGGAGCTTCCGGCTGATGAGGGAATGGGAACCGATGGATCTCTCAAGACATAGCTGAGCTCCAGCTTTCCAAATGCAAGGATTAGGAACTCGGAGAAAGGGAACAAAATCTTTTACATCAGCAGGTGAGAAAATCACCTTTGTTCTACTTCCAATCACAAACAAGAGAAAATCTGCAGATGCTGGAAATTCAAGCAACGCGCAGAAAATGCTGGATGAATTCAGCATTAGTACTCTTTTCCATAGATGCTGCCTGGCCTGCTGAGTTCCTCCAGCAGTTTTTGACCTATTCTCTGTGCGTACATAATGACATCAAACAATTTTGCCCTGGGCAACAAGTAGCTTTCACACCACAAATGAGCCAGACTCCAACGAGACAGAATACAGCCCTTCCCTTCATATTCATCGGTATTGCCATCAATGAGTTCACCACCGTCAGTCACCTGGGGGAGGGTTCAGGGGAAATATTTATGTACAGTACAGAAACTGGTGTTACCTGAGTGATATTTGGAAATCTGCCTTTTTGAAGCATAATTTAGGAAGCAAATCACGTATGGAAAATGTGCAAAAGCTCTGGTGAGAAAATCCTTCATTACCCATTACAGGCCTGCTACATAGGTTGTGTGAGAGTGCAGATTAATTCGATCAAACCCAGAGGAGATCAAAGTTCTTTTCGACAGTATTTGCTAACTGTTAAAATGACTACCTCACTATATAAAATTCAATTTGTCACTGGGTAAAAAATGCACAGTACAAGATTTATGTGCACACTGGTCATTACAAATTAGGGGGGACATTGATGGGAAGGTGGGGAGACCTCCAGTGTCTCTGATGCCCTCACCTACAAGATGTGCATCCAGCTGCAGCTTGTAATCCTATACTTTAAGGAGTTGGAACTTGAAATGGTACTTGGTAAGTGGGAGGCATTCAGAAGTGAAATTTTGGGGTGTAAAGTTCGTATGAGCCTGCAAAAATAAAAATTGAAAGGTAACTGGTGTAGGGAACCTTGGTCTTCAAGAGATATTGAGGCCCCTTATATTTTGTTCCTCCAAATGGCTCAGTCTGTTGGGTCCTATCAAGACTCATTAATGACTACAATATCATAATTCCATGCCCTGAGCTCATCTGACTTTCTTTTTATATCATCGTCTGTTGATTTCTAAAAGCTTCCCAATAGTTTTTGTTCTTTTGTTTGCCCTCTCTTTGGATTTTACGTTGACTTTGGCTTCTCATTTCAGCCACGGTTGCGTCTTCCTGCCTTTCCAATGCTTCCACTTCTTTGGGATGTATCAATCACTCAGCTCTCAAATTGCTCCCAGAAACTCCAGCCATTGCTGCTCCACTGTCATTCTTACCTTTTCCCTTCCAAACAAGTCTGCCATAGAAACATGGAGAAGTTCAGTACGGAAACAGGGTATTTGGCCCAACTAATCAATGCCGAAAAAACATTTAAGCTGTCTAATGCAACTACCTGCACAAGGACCATTGCCCTCCATACCCCTACCATCCAGGCTCCCGTCCAAATGTATTTTAAGTGGTGAAACTGAGCTCATATTTACCACTTGTGCTGGCATCTCATTCCACATTCTTATGACCATTTCAGTACAGAGCTTTTCCAAATATTCCCCTTAAATTTTCACCTTCCCCACTTACCCATGACCTCTGGTTGTCATCCCACCCAACCTCAGTGGAAAAAGCTGCTTGCATTTACCCTATCTATACCCTCATAATTTTGTATACTTCTAACAAATCCTTAAAGCAATGTATAATTTCCTTGTTTATCTTTAGAGCCATTTTTAGGTATATAAGATGATGAGGGGCATTGATCGTGTGGATAGCCAGAGGTTTTTTTCCCAGGGCTGAAATTGCTAAAACGAGGGGACATAGTTTTAAGGTGCTTGGAAATAGATACCAAGGGGATGTCAGGGGTAAGTTTTTTTTTTACACAGCGAGTCTTGGGTGCATGGAATGCACTGCCGGCTATTTGTGTGAGAGTGTTTCAGTTACTGTGGGGCCAGGCACCCATGCAGCTCAGTGGAAACAGGGAATAATACCAATGGAGAGAATCAAACTGAGTCAGTTCACAGACTGGAGATGACAGAAATGCTCCATTCTTATAGAGACAGGAGGAGCATCAGAGAATTTGTTGGTCATTCTAGTACCAGGTATGATATTGTGGCCATCACAGAGACATGGCTAAAGGATGCATGTCTCTGGGAGCTGAACGTCCAAGGATACACGGTGTATCAGAAGGATAGGAAGGTAGGCAGAGGGGGAGGCGTGCCTTTATTGGTAAGAAATGATATTAAATCATTAGAAAGAGGTGGTATATGATTGGAAGGTGCAGAATCTTTATGGGTTGAGCTAAGAAATCGCAGGGGTAAAAGGACCCTGATGGCAGTTATTTATAGGCCTCCAAACAGCTACAGTGATGTGGACTAGAAATTACAACAGGAAATAGAAAAGGCTTGTCAGAAGGGCGGTGTTATGATAATTGTTGGGGATTTTAACATGCGAGTGGATAGGGAAAATCAGGTCGGCACTGGATCTCAAGAGAGAGAATTTGTAGAATGTCTGCGAGATGGCTTTTTAGAACAGCTTGTTGTTGAGCCCACTAGGGGATCGGATGTACTGGATTGGGTATTGTGTAATGAACCGGAGGTGATTGGAGAGATTGAGGTGAAGGAACCCTTAGGAGGCAGTTATCATAACATGATTGAGTTCACTGTGAAATTTGAAAAAGAAGCCGAAATCTGATATGTCGGTATTTCAGTGGAGTAAAGGAAATTACAGTGACATGAGAGAGGAACTGGCTAAAGTTGACTGGAAAGGGACACTGGCGGGAAAGATGGCAGAGCAGCAGTGGCTGAAGTTTATGCGAGAAATGAGGAAGGTGCAAGACAGGTATATTCCAAAAAAGAAATTTTGGAATGGAAAGAGGAAGCAACAATGGTTGACAAGAGAAGTCAAAGCCAAAGTTAAAGCAATGGAGGGGGCATACAAGGAAGTAAAAATTAGTGGGAAGACAGAGGATTGGAAAGTTTTTATAAGCTTACAAAAGGATACTAAGAAGGTCATTAAGAGGGAAAAGATTAACTATGAAAGGAAGCTAACAAATAATATCAAAGATGATACTGAAAGCTTTTTCAAGTATATAAAGAGTAAAAGACAGGTGATAGTAGATATAGGACCGATAGAAAATGATGCTGGAGAAATTGTAATGGGAGATAAGGAGATGGTGGAGGAACCGAATGAGTATTTTGCATCAGTCTTCACTGAGGAAGACATCAGTATACTGGACATTCAAGGGTGGCAGGGAAGAGAAGTGTGCGCAGTCACAATTACGACAGAGAAAGTACTCAGGAAGCTGAATGGTCTAAAGGTATATAAATCTCCCGGACCAGGTGGAATGCACCCGCGTGTTCTGAAGGAAGTAGCTGTGGAGATTGCGGAGGCATTAGCAATGATCTTTCAAAAGTCGATAGATTCTGACATGGTTCCGGAGGACTGGAAGATTGCAAATGTCACTCCGCTATTTAAGAAGGGGGCAAGGAAGCAAAAAGGAAATTATACACCTGTTAGTTTGACATCGGTGGTTGGGGAGTTGTTGGAGTCAGTTGTCAAGGATGAGGTTACAGAGTACCTGGAGGCATATGACAAGATAGGCAGAACTCAGCATGGCTTCCTTAAAGGAAAATCCTGCCTGACAAACCTATAACAATTTTTTGAGGAAATTACAAGTAGGCTACACAAGGGAGATGCAGTGGAGGTCATATATTTGGATTTTCAGAAAGCCTTTGACAAGGTGCCACACATGAGGCTACTTAAGATAAGAGCCCATGGAATTACGGGAAAGTTACATACGTGGATAGAGTGTTGGCTGATTGGTAGGAAACAGAGTGGGAATAAAGGGATCCTATTCTGGTTGGCTGCGGTTACCAGTGGTGTTCCACAGGGGTCCGTGTTGGGACCGCTTCTTTTTACATTGTACATCAATAATTTGGATTATGGAATAGAGGGCTTTGTGGCTAAGTTTGCTGATGATACAAAGATAGGTGGAGGGACCGGTAGTGCAGAGGCAACGGAGAGTCTGCAGAGAGACTTGGATAGATTGGAAGAATGGGCAAAGAAGTGGCAAATAAAGTACAATGTTGGAAAGTGTATGGTTATGCACTTTGGCAGAAGAAATAAACGGGCAGACTATTATTTAAACGGGGAGAGAATTCAAAGTTCTGAGATACAACGGGACTTGGGAGTCCTTGTACAGGCTACCCTTAAGGTTAACCTCCAGGTTGAGTCGGTGGTGAAGAAGGTGAATGCAATGTTGGCATTCATTTCTAGAGGAATAGAGTATAGGAGCAGGGATGTGATGTTGAGGCTCCATAAGGTGCTGGTGAGACCTCACTTGTAGTACTGTGGGCAGTTTTGGTCTCCTTATTTAAGAAAGGATGTGCTGATGTTGGAGAGGGTACAGAGAAGATTCACTGGAATGATTCAGGGAATGAGAGGGTTAACATATGAGGAACGTTTGTCCGCTCTTGGACTGTATTCCTTAGAGTTTAGAAGAATGAGGGGAGACCTCAGAGAAACATTTCGAATGTTAAAAGGCATGGACAGAGTGGATGTGGCAAAGTTGTTTCCCATGATAGGGGAGTCTAGTACGAGAGGGCATGACTTAAGGATTGAAGGGCGCCCTTTCAGAACAGAGATGCGAAGAATTTTTTTTAGTCAGAGGGTGGTGAATCTGGAATTTGTTGCCATGGGCAGCAGTGGAGGCCAAGTCATTGGGTGTATTTAAGGCAGAGATTGATAGGTATCTGAGTAGCCAGGACATCAAAGGTTATGGTGAGAAGGCGGGGGAGTGGGACTAAATGGGAGAATGGATCAGCTCATGATAAAATGGCGGAGCAGACTCGATGGGCCAAATGGCCGACTTCTGCTCCTTTGTCTTATGGTCTATTCATTATGCATAATGATTTAGTTATGGTCCTAGACCAGCACTGTGCATAGTTAGAAGATGATTTCTCTCTCCAACTTGAGTTGAACTTCATGCCAGATGCCATTTGCAACTCATTTGAAATGTTGTCCTGCACTCATTGATGGATTTTGTACATCTTTTTACAGGTTAAAAATGACAAAGAATTTGTCTACGGGAATCTCGAACACAACACACCAGTTTTGCTGTCTCTGTCCAGATACTGAAAAAGTGGAGCAAGGGATTCACTCGATCATTCCTCCTGCTCAGACTGTGGGCAGGGATTCAGTCGGTCATTTCAACTGAAGGTACATCAGCAAGTTCACACTGGGCAAGGCTGTTCATCTGTTCTGTGTGTGAGAAGGGATTCAGTTGGTCTTCCCACCTGTGGACACACCAGTCGGTTCACACTGCACAGAGGCTGGTCATCTGCTGAATTTGTGGAGAAGGATTCACTCGGTCATCTGACCTATTGGCTAACCAGCGAGTTCACACCAGTGAGCAGCCGTTCACCTGCTCAGACTGTGGGAAGGGATTCACTTGCTCATCTAATCTGAAGGTACATCAGCGAATTCACACTGGAGAGAGGCCATTCACCTGCTCAGACTGTGGGAAGGGATTCACTCAGTCATCATCCCTCATGGCACACCAGTCAGTTCACTTCGAGGAGCGGCCGTTCACCTGCTCAGTGTGTGGGAAGGGATTTACTCGGTCATCTCAACTGCAGAGACACCAGCAAGTTCACACTGGATAGAGGCCAATCGCCTGCTCAGACTTTGGGAAGAGAAGCCATTAAAGTTCTTTTTGAACGTGTTATATTTACTTTTTAGTGACATTCTTGAAGCCTGTCTGATACTGGATAGAGCCCACCGAATTCGACGTCCTAAGCCTTCAGCCAAAATGAAACCACGTCCTGTGATAGTTTTTCCATTATTTTACAACCAAAGAAGCTATTCTTCAGGATGCAAGGAAAAGGGATGAGCTAATTTATAACGATATAAAGATTCATATAGTTGAAGATTTCACCACAGAGATTTATGCTGATAGAATCAAATATTGGGAAGTCATGGCTGAACTTTTTAAGATTTAACTGTCATTCCTCTCTGCGCTATTTGGCTTGTCTGATAATTACTCCACCTAACACTCGTCCAAAACAGATTGACTGCCCAGAAGACGGTTGGAAAATTTTAAAGGAGTTTAAGCTTATTTCATAAACAATTTCAAAAGTTAATCCTTATCTGGGAGCTGTTTGTAATGGCTTCAATGAAAGTCTGCTCCTCGTTTTATGAGTGCCCAGACATGGACTTGGTTGACTTAGATCTTCTGTTGTTTGCTTTAATAGTTAATATAGTTTTGGATTTTATATATTTATTTACTTATTTTTTACTTATTATTTACTTAATTGTCAGTCTTTAACATTAGTTGTAGTATATTAGTTGGTTGGATTTATCTTTTTTTGAATACATGGTTAAGTATTTTAAATGAATTTAAGATGGCTGTTTTAGTTAGGTGTTATCTATTGGTAGACATAATATGAAAAGATTTGGAACTTGTTTATTTTTTTTATGTACCCTTTGTTGTGTCTGTTTGGTGATGGTAACGTATTACTTTGTAAGCAGTGGCTGCTAATTGGAGACAGGGGCCAAGGGTTTGAGTAGCATGCTGTCTGCCTAGTGGACAGTTTCCGGGGGAGGGGGGTGGATCTACTACATTAATTTTTTTTTGGACTGGGCAATCCTGATAGGTTTTTTTTGTCAATTATCTTGCTTTTCTTTCTGATCAAGTCATGCTTTGTCCTTTCTTCAGATTTAGTTTGTGCCTGCGCATTAGCTTTCTTTAGACAATTTTAAATTACACTTTAAATATGGATCTTAATAAAATTAGTATAATATCTTGGAATCTGAACGGTATGAGTCAACCTATTAAGCACAGAAAGATTTTTAAGAGGATATTGTTTTTGTGCAGGAGACTCATATCCGTAGACAGGATGAAAATAGTTTTTTTTAAGTATTGGAAAGGACCTTATTTCATTCTTTATCGGTAAATAAAATAAGAGGGGTATCTATTTGTATTCATTCTAAAATCCATTTTGTACATTTTAATACTGTCACTGACTTAATTGGAAGATATTTAATTGTTACTGGTCTGTTATGTGGTCAGAAGTGGGTTTGGTGTGTGTTTATGCACCTAATTATAGATGGCCCTGAATTTTTTAAGAAGTTATCTTTTGTGCTGCCGAATTTAAAGGAATATCAGTTGATTATGGGCTGTCTCAATCAGTTGATTGACAGATCGTCCACCAATTCGTCACTTCCTAATAAATCTGTGACTTGTATTAATACTTATTTATTAGAATGCGGTTTGGTCGATATTTGGAGATTTAGGCATCCTAAAGATAAGGATTTTTCTTTTTTTTCCACATGTATACCATAAATACTCAAGAATTGATTATATTTTGCTGGACACGCGATTGGTGCCCTCTGTCGCTGATTGTGCATATGATGCTATTGCGTTGTCGGATCATGCCCCCATGAAACTAACTTCGATGTTTTCTGATAATATTCTGAAGATACCACAGTGGAGATTTAATGTTGCATTGGTACAAGATTCAACCTTTGTAAATTTTATTAAAGAGCAAATTTCTCTATTTTTTGAATTAAATACAACTGAAGGAATGTCAAATTTGGTTATTTGGGATACGATGAAATCTTTTTTAGGGTCAGATGATTTCATACTCAGTAGGTTTAAGAAGGAAAACCAAGGCGGAACTTTTAGTGATTACTAATAGGATTAAAGAAATAGATAAGGTGTATTCAGTAATGCCTAGTGAAGATCTCTTTAAGGAAAGGGTGGAACTCCAAACACAGCATGATTTGCTTTTGACTTTCCCATTGAGTAACAACTTCTTAAATCTAAAAGCCAATTTTATATACATGGGGACAGGTCAGGCAAATTATTGGCTGGTCAATTAAAAGCAAATATGGCTAGAAGACAGATCCTGAAAATACGAAGACCTGATAGAACTGAAATGGTAGCTCCTTATGAAATTAATAAGGTATTTATGGATTTCTACTCTAACCTTTATAAATCTGAATTTTCAGACAATATTTCTTTTGTGAATAACTTTTTGCAAAAATTGAATATACATAAAATTTCTATCCAAGATATGAATACATTAGATGCACCTATTAAACAAGAGGAACTAGCAAGGGCTATGTCCTCTTCCCAACCAGGTACGGCTCTGGGACCAGATGGATACACAATGGAATTTTATAAGACTTTCACTGAAATACTTACACCTCATTTATGTCAAATTTTCACTGAACCTATATCCTCTGGGAATCTCCCGAAAACTTTTTATGAAGCATCAATCTTATTAATTCCTAAAAAAGAAAAAGATTTATCTGAATGTGTTTCCTACAGACCAATAGCTCTACTGAACGTGGATTTTAAAATTCTTTCTAAGATCTTGACTAACAGACTTGAGAGTATTTTACCTAGTGTTGTTTCCAATGATCAAACTGGATTTATTAAAAATGGATATTCACATTTTAACATCTGAAGATTATTAAACATTATTCACTCTTCTCCATCTAAAGAATCTGAATGTGTTGTTTCTCTTGATGCAGAGAAAGCCTTTGATAGGGTGGAGTGGTCTTACTTATTTGAGGTTTTGGAAAATTTAATTCTGGACTGTGATTTATTTCCTGGATCAAATTGATCTATCAAGTCCCTATGGCTGCGGTTATAACTAATAATCAAAAATCTCCTTACTTTAGATTAAACAGAGGTACTCAGCAGGGATGTCCTCTTAGCGGTTTATTATTTAACTTGGCTTTAGAACCCCTTGCTATTGCTGTTAGAGATTCCAATACTGTTCAGGTTATTAAGAGAGGGGACAAAGTACACAAGGCTTCGTTGTATGCAGGTGACCTGTTAGTTTATATTTTAGATCCTAGGAAATCTATTCCTTCTATGTTATCTATATTTCCTGAATTCAGTAGTTTTTCTAGATATAAATTAAATTTACGTAAAAGTGAGTTATTTCCCATTAATAATTACTCAGATCAATATCATCAAGTACCCTTTAGTATTGCTAAAAAATTACTTTACTTGGTAATAAAATTACTAAAAATTTTAAGGACCTGTATAAATATAATTTTCTTCCATTAATTTATTACACTCAACAAATGCTTTCTAAATGGTCACTTGTGACATTATCATTAATAGGTCAAATTAATACTATTAAAATGATAGTTCTACCGAAATTCTTAGATATATTTCAGGCTGTTCCTTCCTTTGTTCCTAAAACGTTTTTTGACAGAATAGACTCTATAATCTTATCTTATATTTGGAATAATAAAAATCCTAGCTTGAGTAAACCCTTATTGCAGAAATTAAAAAAGGATGGTGGTATGGCTTTGCCAAATTTTAGAATTATTATATTCAATATATTACTTTTTGGATTCATTATTCAGACATACATGAATATCCTTCATGGTTGGATTTGGAGGAAAACTCAGTAAAGGGGTTCTCTTTGGCCTCTTTACTGGGAGCTCCCCTTCCCTTTTTGTTTTCTAAGATTAGTAGACAAGACTTTTATCCCATTATTAAACATACATTAAGAATTTGGATTTGGTTTCATAGATTTTTTTGAGTTAAATAATTTTGTTCTCTCTAGTAATATCCATTTCAATTATTGTTTTAAACTTTTGGATAAGGCCTTTTTAACTTGGAAAACCAGGGGAATAACAACTTTTTCAGATTTGTTTTTAGGGGATTGTTTAGTGTCTTTTTCTCAGTTAGTGGATAAATATGACTTATCTAATGTACACTTTTTTAGATATTTACAAATTAGGATTTTTTTTTACGTGGTATGCTGACAAATTACCCTTCTACTTATCCAACTAATATGACAGATGCTTTCTTTCAGCTTAAACCACTTCAAAAAGGGTTGATAGCTATAATTTATAAACGGTTATTGAATTCACGAATGATACCTAATGATAAAATTAAACATGCTTGGGAATTGAAATTTCAAGAGTCATTTTTAGGTAATCAATGGAGTAAATTTTTTCATTTTGTTAATAACTCATCTATTTGTGCCCGCCATTCCTTGATACAATTCAAGGTAATGCATCGGGCCCATATGTCAAAGGATAAACTAGCATGTATTTTTTCCAACATCAATCCTATTTGTGAGAGATGTAATACTGAGGTGGCCACTTTAACTCATATGTTTTGGTCTTGCGTAAAGCTAGATAATTTTTGGAGAGACATTTTTAAAATGCTACCAAAAGTCTTGGATCTGAACCTACAATCTAATTTACCTACGGCAATCTTTGGGATTATCCCATCAGAAGCAGGAAATATTCCTGTTTCCAGTCAATGTATGATAGCCTTTTCAACTTTATTGGCTAGGAGAACCATTTTATTGAAGTGTAAGGATTCTAATCCACCTACTGTCTTTTATTGGCTTTCCGCCATTACGTCCTGTATAAGCTTAGAGAAAATAAGAAGTCAGACACTTGATACATCTTTTAAATTTGAGCAAATCTGGCGACCTTTTATTCAATATTTTCATTTGATTTGATTTATAACTCTTCCAACTATTTATTTTCAAAGTTTTAGATTTGATCAGGAACTCTTTCCTTTTTATTGGTCGTGTCCTCAGAATGGACTGCCCAGTCCTTCTCCCCCACCACCACCTTTTTTTTATATAGAGCTGTGGGTGTTTTCTTTTGCTTTTCATTTTAAAAAATTAAACATTTTTTCTCTCTTTATGAATTGATAAGAGAATTAGCTGTTTTCCTTTTTTATTATATACTAATTAGTTTAATACTATGTATGATCTTGATAATGTCTGTTTGTATTGCTATTGATATTTATATTTGACATAATTCTCGTGTTTGTATATATGTGCTTTTTAAATCAATAAAAAGATTAATAAAGAAAGGGAGAGATACTCTCAGCCAAATCAACCAAATGTGCATCATTGAGTTCAGACTGAGGAGAGGCCGTTCACCTGCTCTGAATGTGGGAAGCAAATCACTCAGTAATGTAACCTTATGTAACTCGCGCTTTGGCTAGCAGCTTAATATAGGGGGTGATAGCCCCCCAGCCCGGCCAAACTTAAGAAATCTTGTTTGGGTGGATGCTGCGTGATATGTACCCGTTACAAATTAGTAACCTGATATAACAAATGGTACACAAGATGTGAATAAATGATTGAGTTTTATAATTCTTACTTTGACTATATGGCGAGTGAAGTAAACAAAAAGAAAGAAAAAGGGCCCACTCTCTCCATTCGCATTGTCTCATCTCTCCCCAACAAAAGACCATGAAAATCTCTGTTCCAGACTCACAAGGAAGAATATTTCTGTCATTGGATAGCCCTGAACTCCAAAACCCTGTTATTTCTATTCGTAACCTAGTCCCTTGTTTTTCCTCAGGAAGCTGAAGAAAGATGGTCTAAAGCACTTGCGTGGGTCATCTCTAGTGCACAGAAGATCATCGGGACACAGCTCCCAGCCCTGAAGAACACCTACAGCTCTCGCTGCCTAAGGAAAGCTACAAGCATCTGTAAGGACAATACACACCCATGCAATCATCTGTTTGAGCTTCTTCCATCTGGCAGACATTATAAGACTTTCTATGCCCCGCACTTCCAGACTGAAAAATAGCTTTTGCCCCAGAGCTATAATTGCTCTGAACTAATTTGGCCAAGCATCATCCATAAATGTGTTATATTGCTACTTTAATACTGGTTTTATGGCTGTTATGCATCTGAGTTGTGTTTTTGTACTGCTGGACATTGCTTGTACTGGCTGGTTACTTGATTTTATTTATTGTTTATTCATTTTATTTGTTTTATAGCATTGAGTATGAGAGTTGCAAACTCTTTTTCGCTGTATTGGTGCATGTCAAATTGTACTATGCAATGACAATGAAGATATTTCATTTCATTTCACATTGCTGCTCCAGAGAAACCATCACCTCAGCAGTGAAACATTACAGAGAGGCCATTACATTAGCAGTGAAACTTACACCGTGTTACACTTGTGACGCACTACCGGGTTCACACTGGGGAGAAAGTTTCAATAAGCTTCATGCTGGATATTTGTCCATCACTGTTGCTGATTCAATTTCGAGAGTGACTGTCGGTGCTGAACTCTGCAATTATTGCTGCTGCTCACCACACCCAGTTCTGCACCCTGGTCACTGGGCATGGGAGGAGTTTCTTCTGCTGCATATTCACCTTTAATGGAACTGGAGTTTAATATTCTGCATCTGTGACAAATAAATCAGTTCTATTTTAAACTCTGTCTCCAGTACTTAATGAATTTATAACACACCTAGTTTACAGTAGAGAGTCGACTCAGGCCATCTGGACCCTGCCAGTAATTCTGTTCCATGACAGTCCTTTTAAATCCTCCCCTGTTGTTCCCCTCTTGCTCTCCCTGTGGTGATGGGTTCCAAACAGTCACCATTCTGTGGGTGAAGAGGTTTCCCTTGAATTTACTGCAGACCGAAGAAGTTGTTCTGTCTGAGATGTTCTTCCCCCCTCAAGTCTCAGGGCTGAGGAAGAATGCCATTGGCATCTCCTTATTCAGGGCTCATTTCCACATTGTGTGTCATTTTCCCTACTTCTTAAAGGGTTGTTCGAAAACACCATTGTCCTCTAAAGACTGAAAGCAGAATGGGAAACCATTAGTTGGATGTTCAACAGAGCAGGGTCAGGAACCAGAGGCAGGTCTGCACAGGGCAGAGATTGGGGCTCAGGACGATGGTCGGGGTAAGAATGTATGATGAGGAGAAGGAAATCAGTAGCGGGGTATGGCAACGAGTGACAGAGTAGCAACATTTGGAAGCTAATTGGCAGAGAAAATAATTTGGTTGTCTGACCGATGACACAAACAATGCCTGTGGTGAGATGCTCCACTGGTCGAGGCACGTGTGTGTTGGGAATGGTTATATCTATTGAGGGAGTTGTTCCTGCTTGTTTATCCTGTAATATTATATCCAGATGGTTATTTTAGATTATCCTATCTGTAATAATGTATTTACTGTCATATAAATTGTGAGGTTCTGTCTCTGGCTGGATCAAGCAGATACAGCAGGCGGTGAAAAAGGTGAATGGTATGCTGGCATTTATAGCAAGAGGATTAGAGTACAGGAGCAGGGAGGTACTACTGCAGTTGTACAAGGCCTTGGTGAGACCACACCTGGAGTATTGTGTGCAGTTTTGGTCCCCTAATCTGAGGAAAGACATCCTTGCCATAGGGGGAGTACAAAGAAGGTTCACCAGATTGATTCCTGGGATGGCAGGACTTTCATATGATGAAAGGCAGGGTCGACAAGGCTTATACTCATCGGAATTTAGAAGATTGATGGGGAATCTGATTGAAACATATAAAATCCTAAAGGGATTGGATAGGCTAGATGCAGGAAGATTGTTCCCGATGTTGGGGAAGTCCAGAACAAGGGGTCACAGTTTGAGGATAAAGGGGAAGCCTTTTAGGACCGAGGTTAGGAAAAACTTCTTCACACAGAGAGTGGTGAATCTGTGGAATTCTCTGCCACAGGAAACAGTTGAGGCCAGTTCATTGGCTATATTTAAGAGGGAGTTAGATATGGCCCTTGTGGCTAAAGGGATCAGGGGGTATGGAGGGAAGGCTGGTACAGGGTTCTGAGTTGTATGATCAGCCATGATCCTACTGAATGGTGGTGCAGGATCGAAGGGCCGAATGGCCTACTCCTTCACCTATTTTCTATGTTTCTATGTAAGCTTGAATTTATGGTGCCTCAATGAAGTTATGGGCGTCAATCATGAGTTTGTATTTTAAAGCAAGAGTTTGGTGAATGACATTTGCCACTTGACTGTAACTTTGTAAGTAATCAGATTGAGTTAAACTGCTGCAGGATCCTGGAATGTGTTATATTGTGTTTAGTTTCTCTTGGCATTTTCTGCACTTGCTGCCTTGATTGTTTGTATTTCATGTATTTTTTTTTCCTTTTGTTAACCACCTTGTATTTCTGCAAGGAACCCCTCTGTTTCTGGGAAGAGGTCTCCAACTCTCAGTCAGGTGCTCAATGCTTCCTTGTCAACATCTTGACTGCTCAGATCATTGGGATGTCTCCCATCGAGGGTCATACTCATTCCACTGGTTAATGTTTTCTTCCATAGTGATGATTCATTTTTCTGAGTTGTCCTCTCATTGAAGTTTTCTGGTCTGTATTTCTTATCACGATGGCATACACACACCTGGAGTGCTGAATCCTGTTCATTTTTGATGAAAGATTATATACACTTAGAAGTTTTATCTGACTTTTGTGTGATTTCTTTTTTCATGTGTGTTATTCCTCATTCTCCTTCTGTCCAAGGTAGATTAGGTTAGATTAGATCAGATCCAATTTTATTGTCACTGTGCCGAGTACAGATACAAAACCAATGAAATGCATTTAGCATCTGACCAGAAATGCAAAGAATAGCGTTATTTACAAAATAACTGCTAATAAAAAAAAGTGCTACAGCACACAAATATAAAAGTACTGAGGCAGTACAATACAGATGCAATACTGCTTAGCACTGTGATGAGAAGTTCAGCAGTGTCACAGCCTCAGGGAAGAAGCTCTTCCTGTGCCTGCTGGTGCAGGAGCGGAGGCTCCTGTAGCGCTTACCGGATGGGAGGAGAGTAAAAAATCCATGGTTAGGGTGAGACGCATTCCTGATAATGCTTTTCGTCCTCCCCAGGCAGCGTTTATGGTAGATGTTCTCAATGGTGGGCAATTGGTTAATCGAAGTGAGTTTGAGTATAAATGTTTTTTTCTAAAATTTTCTAAAGTTCTTATTTATCTTTGTAAATTTTACTGATTGAAATGGGACCAAGATATTTTGATAAAAAATAGTCAATGTCAGTACTGTATTGATGCAAGTTCTTCGTGCAAACACGAGGAAATCTGCAGATGCTGGAATTTCAAGCAACACACATCAAAGTTGCTGGTGAACGCAGCAGGCCAGGCAGCATCTCTAGGAAGAGGTACAGTCGACGTTTTGGGCCGTGACCCTTCGTCAGGACTAACTGAAAGAAGAGCTAGTAAGAGATTTGAAAGTGGGAGGGGGAGGGGGAGATCCAAAATGATAGGAGAAGACAGGAGGGGGAGGGATGGAGCCAAGAGCTGGACAGGTGATTGGCAAAAGGGATATGAGCGGATCATGGGACAGGAGGCCTAGGGAGAAAGAAGGGGGGAGGAGCCCAGAGGATGGGCAAGGGGTATAGTCAGAAGGACAGAGGGAAAAAAGGAGAGAGAAAAAAAGATGTGTGTATATAAATAAATAACGGATGGGGTACGAGGGGGAAGTGGAGCATTAGTGGAAGTTTGAGAAGTCAATGTGCATGCCATCAGGTTGGAGGCTACCCAGATGGAATAGACAATAGAAAATAGACAATATAAGGTGTTGTTCCTTCAATCTGAGTGTGGCTTCATCTTTACAGTAGAGGAGGCCATGGATAGACATATCAGAATGGGAATGGGACGTGGAATAAAATGCGTGGCCACCGGGAGATCCTGCTTTCTCTGGCGGACAGAGCGTAGGTGTTCAGCGAAATGATCTCCCAGTCTGCGTCGGGTCTTGCCAATATATAAAAGGCCACATCGGGAGCACCGGACGCAGTATATCACCCCAGCCGACTCACAGGTGAAGTGTCGCCTCACCTGGAAGGACTGTCCGGGGCCCTGAATGGTGGTGAGGGAGGAAGTGTAAGGGCATGTGTAGCACTTGTTCCGCTTACAAGGATAAGTGCCAGGAGGGAGATCAGTGGGGAGGGATAGTGGGGATGAATGGACAAGGGAGTCGCGTAGGGAATGATCCCTGCGGAAAGCAGCGGGGGGGGGAGGGAAAGATGTGCTTAGTGGTGGAATCCCGTTGGAGGTGGCGGAAGTTATGGAGAATTATATGTTGGACCCAGAAGCTGGTGGGGTGGTAGGTGGGGACAAGGGGAACCCTATTCCTAGTGAGGTGGCGGGAGGATAGAGTGAGACCAGATGTGCGTGAATTGGGAGAGATATGTTTGAGAGCAGAGTTGATAGTGGAAGAAGGGAAGCCCCTTTCTTTAAAAAAGGAGGACATCTCCCGCGTCCTGGAATGAAAAGCCTCATCCTGAGAGCAGATGCAGCGGAGATGGAGGAATTGCGAGAAGGGGATGGCATTTTTTCAAGAGACAGGGTGAGAAGAGGAATAGTCCAGATAGCTGTGAGAGTCAGTAGGCTACAGTAGTGCTTCTTGCCTTTGTTGTGTTTGTTAACTATTAAGCTCTGTTTGGCAGTTTTTTTTTCAACCTTGAACTAAATTTTGTCCATAGATGCTGCCTGACATGCTGAGCTCCTCCAGCACTTTGTGTAGTTCTTTAGATTTCTAACATCTGCAGGTCCTCTTGTTTCCCAGATACTTACATGCCTCTTGAAAGAACAAGCTGGTAGTGGGGTTGTGTGGCTCTTTTGGTAAAATTAAAGTTGGAAGGTGTAGAATCTGTGGGTAGAATTAAGGAACAATAAATGTAAAAAAAAAAGTCCCTGATGGGAATTGTATGGAGACCTCCAAACAGTAGTAAGTATGCGGTCCACAGATTACACAGGGAGGTAGAAAATGCGTGCCAAAAGGGCAATGTTACAATCGTGATGAGGGATTGTCATGCAGGTGATTAGGAAAATTAGGATGGTGTTGGTCTCAAGAGGAGGAATTCCTGGAATGCCTACAAGATGCTTTTTTAGAGCAGCTCGAGTTTGAGCCCACTTGGGGATCAGCTATTCTGGATTGGGTGTTGTAATGAACCTGAATTAATTAGGTCACTTCAGTTCAAAGAACCCTTAAGGGAAAGTGATCTTAATGTGATCAAATTCACCCTGACATTAGAGAAGGAGAAGCCAATGTCAGATGTGCAATAAGGAGAATTAGAGAGGCATAAGAAAATAAAAGATCAAAATTGATTTGAAAAGCACATGGGCAGGGATGAAAACAGAGCAGCAATGGCTGGAATTTCTGGAAGCAATTCAGAAGGCACAGGATATATACATCACAAAGAGGAAATAGTATTCTAAAGGTGAGGTGACAAAACCGTGGCTGATAAGAGAAACCAAAGACAACATAAATACCAAAGGGAGTGCAGAGAGCAAAAATTACCAGGAAGTTAGAGGATTGGGAAGCTTTTAAAAACCAACAGAATGCAACTAAAATAAATAAGAAGGGGAAGATGGAATACATAGGTGAGCTAGGCAGTAGTATTAAAAAGGATACCAAATTTTTCTTCAGGTACATATAGTGTAAAAGACAGGCGGAAGTGCATGTCAGACCACTGAAAAATGATGCTGGAGAGTTAGTAATGGGGTGGGGGTGCAAGATGATGGCAGATGAACTGAATAAGTATTGTACATCACTCTTATCTGTCGGAGACACTGGCAGGAATATGAAAGTCCCAGCTGTCAGTGGTCAGAATATGTAAAGTTACGTTACTCGGGAGAAGGTTCTTGGGAAACTGAAGGTTAATAGGTCACCTGGAACAGATGGTGTACACCCCAGATATCTGAAAGAGGTGACTGAAGAGATGAGGAGCCATTAGCAATGATCTTTTGAGAATCGTTAAGGAAATTATATCCTCAGAAGTCTTTTCCCTCACTACTCCCCCCTCCCAATTTCACCTATCACCTACCACTTCTTCCACCCCTCTCACCCCCACACTTCTTCATCTGACGTCTCATATTTTTCTTCCCCCACTCCTGATGAAGGGTCTCGGCCTGAAACGTCGACTGTTTGCTATTTCCAACATATGCTGCCTGGCCTCCTAGATTCCTCCAGCATTTTGAGTATGTGTTGCTTGGATTCCCAGCATCCACAGATTTTCTCCTGTTCTTGATAAAAGCAAAAGCGGGCTGACATAATATAACAAGAAAATGGTGGGAAGTTGGAGAATTGGAAAACTTTTACATAACCAACAGGAGACAACTTTAGAAAAACACAGGAGAGACAAGATGAATAATTAAGGTACGTGAGCCAATGATATCAAAGTTCAGATATATAAAGAGTTAAAGGGAGGCAGGAGTTGATGAGTTGATATTGTACTGCTGGAAGATGATGCTGCTGAGTCAGTAATAGTTAAGAAATAGCGGCTGAGTGTAATAAGTATTTTGTGTCAATTTTCACTGTGTAAGACACTAGCATTATAAGACTATAAGACATAGGAGCAGAATTAGGCCATTCAGCCCCATCGAGTCTGCTCTGCCGTTCTATCATGTCTGATCCTGGTTCTCACTCAACCCCATGCACCTGTCTCCTCGACATCTCCTGTAATGCCCTGACTGATCAGCAAACTACTAGCTTCTACCTTAAATGTACCCACAGACTTGGCCCCCACCGCCATCTGTGTCAGAGAGTTCCTGGTTCCTGGTTCTTGATCCTTCGAAGTATTCCACATGGATTTAAACTGGAGATGGTGGTGGGGGGGGGGACGGTTGGTGGGCTTAAGGAGATTTTTCAAGAGGTCCACAGATTCACTGCTCTCTGACTGAGTAAAATTCTCCCCAACTACTCTAAAAGGTCTCTCCAGTTTCGAGTCTGTGCCCGCTGTCATACGAAAAGTCCTCTCCTCACCCACCCAACACCACTCCAATCCCCACTTTGCCCGGACCATTGGCCCCGCTCGCAGGGCAACAGTCTGCCGGTGTTTGCCCCCCAATGTGGTGAATCGCCACCACCGTGGGCTCAGACATTTCCACAGATGAGCCCCTCCTGTCCCCACCGGGACAAACATCCTGTCCGCCCCCTCTCTCACCGTCTTCATCCTCTCCCTCCCCGGGGAACCGGCATCAAACCGACGGGCCGAGCGGTCTCCTCCTACCTCTCAGCGATACATCAGACTCCAGCCGCAGGAGACGCTTCACAAACGCGCCAACTTCCCTCGGAGGGAAATGGAAATAAATCAGAAATAAATCAGAAAGCGGACATTTACTTTGGGATTTGTTCCGCTTTAAGGCAGTGACCAGCAGATGCTACAGATCTGCGGGGAAATGTGAACAGGAAACGGGATCAGGTGACGGGTGGAGGGTCTTCCACCTGAACAGGTGACTCTGCTCCTCACCCCTCACACGCTGCCCGACCCGTCTGCTGCATTTCCCACATTATTGCATAGTTACATATCCCTCCATATCTTCCCTGTCCCTTTCCCTCCACCTCCAGGTCACAGAGTTACGGGCTCGATTCCCATCCCGATCCGACAAACTTTTCAGACACAAACTGGAAATGTGCAGGTTTCATTTAAATCAGTCTGTGTTTATAAACACTAATTTCTATTCACATTCCTCCGGCCTCACTGGACAGGAACACTGAAACACCAAGTGAGAAACAGCAGGAGGTGGCCATTCAGCCCCTCTAACCATCAACAAGATGGCGGCTGCTCTCCCATCTCAGCCACATGTTTCTGCCAGATCCTCATTTCCTCGATCCCTCCGGTCTCCACACATCTGCCGGCCTCTGTTTTATGTGAGGACGATCACTGAGTCTTCACCGCCCTCTGTGGTGGGGATTTACGGACATTCACCACCCTCGGAGTGGAGACACTTCCCCTCATCTCAGTCCCGGACAGTCCACCCCCTTTTTCAGAGACTGGGATCCCTGGTTCAACCGGTAATGATGTTGTGCATTTCAATGTGTTCACCTCTCAGTCCTCGATTCTCTAAATGAAAGGGTTATCACATTAGATCTTTCTTCATATGATGACCCACCGTCCAGGGATCAGTCTGGTGAATCTTCATTGCACTCTCAATAACAAATACTCTCTAACCTCTCTGTTAACCCTCTATGGAATTAATTTCCATCTTCTGCAGCCCCGTGTTGCCCCAACCACTCACCTCCCACCCCTGTCACTATTTCCACCTTCCCACCTCCCCCTCACCTGGACCCACCTCTCACTCCCCAGCTCTTGCCCCATCCCCACCCCTCACCTCTTTTCTCTGACTATTTCCCGTCCACTCTCAGTCCAGAGGGAGGGTCTCGGCCCGAAATGTTGACGGTCCATTTCCCTCCACAGATGCTGCCCGACCCACTGAGTTCCTCCGGCAGTTTGTTCTTTGGTCTGTATAACCCGTGTTAGTGTGGGGAGCGGGATTTTACACCATATTCCCGGTGCAATCTCAACAAAACACAAATAATTGTCACTTTGCCCGGACCATTGGCCCCGCTTGCAGGGCAACAGTCTGCCGGTGTTTGCCCCCAATGTGGTGAATCGCCACCACCGTGGGCTCAGACATTTCCACAGATGAGCCCCTCCTGTCCCCACCGGGACAAACATCCTGTCCGCCCCCTCTCTCACCGTCTTCATCCTCTCCCTCCCCGGGGAACCGGCATCAAACCGACGGGCCGAGCGGTCTCCTCCTACCTCTCAGCGATACATCAGACTCCGGCCGCAGGAGACGCTTCACAAACGCCCCAACTTCCCTCGGAGAGAAATGGAAATAAATCAGAAAGCGGACATTTACTTTGGGATTTGTTCCGCTTTAAGGCTTTCGGAGCTCGAACGGGCGACGGAGTCAGCGAGGGTAACGCCCTCTCGGCTGATCCGCCTCCGCGACTGGGTGTAACCAGTGATTGACATCGCTTCGCACCAATGGGAATAGCGCGGCTTCAGAATCCTCTGTTGACAGCGCTGGGGGGGGGAAGAGGCTGGTCACGTGATTAGTAGCCCTGCCGTTAAACCGACCAAGCTCGAGCTCTCCAGCGCGTTGGTGACGTAAGACACCGCAGACGTGAGAGCAGATCCCGGTGTGGGGGACCCATGTGTGACGTCAGTCACGGGGGGGTGACGTCACCTGTGGGGGGCGCTTGTATTTAAAAACACTTTAATGGACATTTCTTATGATTTCAGCTGGACAACAACATTAATCACGGGTTTCATCACTGAATCCAGTGTTGTGAGATGTAAAGTCCCCTGTTATGTGTCCGGCTGTGCCGTGTTGTTGGTGGAGTGGGCAGCCTGGTGTTTGTCTCGATTCGGGTCACAACACCAGAATTGCCAGCGGGGTCCACACACAGTGTATTAGTGACCAGAAAACCTCCCGTCCCTGCAGTCTCTGTCTCCTGGTAAACTCAACACCCTGACAATGTGGACCATAGACACCCCTTCCTCTCAGAGTCAGGGGATCATTCAGACAGTGATCAAAGAGAGGAATTATATTTATTGGTCATTAAAGTTCACCCAGATTCGTTTGGACGGATTTGATGTGGAGTTCGGGGGTCACAGTGAAAGGGCGGCAAGGCTGAACTCTCTCCATTGACCAAGCAGTCTTTCCAGCTGAGGCAGCAATTCACAATTTACTTCCTCTGACCTGCTTTTCACTTCTCCCTGGGTCCACCCCTCCATCCCTTTCTCCTCCTGTCTAATCTCCTCTGCTATTAGATATTTTTCCCCTCCTGCTTTTGAGGTTTCCCACCGACCTGGCTTCAACTATCACCTTCGAGCGAGCCTTTTCCTCACCGCTCCGTTTTTATTCAGATATTTCCCCCGTTCCTTCTCAGTCCTGAAGAAGGATCTGAATCGTAATCGTATTTTTCTGTGAGAGAGGAGACCCGGAGATGAGCTGGTCACACACAGTATCAGGAGAGTGACAGTAATGTGATTTCCTGTGTCACGGGTAGAGACAGAAGTCTCATGTGAGCAGTTGGTGAAGGTACAATTATCAGTTGTTTAGCAGAACTCGTTTGGTGTTTGTATTGTCCAGGTGATCTAAGGCCGTGTGGAGAGCCATTGTGATCACATCTGCCATAGACCTATCGTGGTGAGGGAGGAGTTCATTCTCACCATGACCAACCCTTCAACATCTCATCACCAGAGGTGTGAGAGCCACTGGATGATAGTCATTAAAGCAGCTCACTCTGCTCTTCGTGTTACTTGTCATCTGTAATCAGTAATTTGATTGAGAATGTACAGGGTATGGATAGTAAGTTTGCAGCAAGTAAGTTCAAACTACTATGTTTTCGAAAAACAGCACGTATAAACACTGCCCTCCATTTCCTTGTCCCCAATCAGCCTCTCCCCTTCCTTACTGCCTTCCCTCTCCACCCCATCTTCCCTCTTACCCCCACTTTGGACATAAGTTCAGGGTGAAAGCTGAAATATTTGAGGGGAATCTGAAGGGGAATTCTTCACTCAGAGTTTGGTGAGAGTGTGGAATGAGTGTTAGGTGAGAATGCCAGCAGAAGTTGTGGATGTGGGTTCTATTTAGACACTAAAGAGAAATTAGGGTGACGACATGGATGGGAGGTGTATGGAGGCTATGGTGCAGGTAGTTGGAACTGGGCAGTGAAAACAGAAACAGGTCAGCATTGACTAGATGGGCCGAAGGGCCTGTTTCAGTGCTGCTGGGCTCTGTGACTTCAATAATATTGTAATTTGCAATTTCCAGTCAGTGCTTTGCTGCTAATGACTGAACCTGGAAATATACAGTGTGGGTGAAGAGGCTGCCCAGTGACTGTTCCTGTGCTCAAAGTCACTGGGACATCCCATCACTGAGCAGATATTGTCATCTCCATTCTCTTTCACTCAGTCTGTCATTCAACACATTCACTGTTCACAGGAAATCACAGAACTCACAGAGAAGGGAACCCCGACAGAGGGTTCCCCGCTCTTCCTCTGTCTGGTGATGGGGAAAGGCTCCCAGTCCCAGGGAGTGATGTGGGAATCCTTTGTGGGAATGAGGAATAGGTTGGCAAAGTTGGACACAATGCTGAAAGACGTTCTGGAGGTTGGTATGTTAAAACACGACACTGAACTGAAAATCACATTGACACATTGCAGACTGAACAATATTACAGAACATAGACAGTACAGCACAGGGACAGGCCAAAATATTGTGCTGGATTGAATAAATTAGTAACCAAATGGCCAACTACACTACACCCTCAATGTGCTCATATAACATGTGAATGGTTTTATGGTACATTTCAGGAGCTGATGCTATTCCAAACGGAAGCCGAAGAAAATGGTATCTGGCAAAAGGAGTGTTAAAGGTACACAACTTTGAACTCGGTTCATCTCGTTTAAGTTGCCAGAATGCAGAGGATGCATCTAATTTACTAAAGTACTTTGCATTAGCAAGCTGTGACATAATTTCTTCACGAGTAGGCAATTTGAAATGCTCTCTTTCAAAGGTCCAATTCAAGTCTCTCTGGTCTAAGCAAATCCTCAGTTTTCTATTTTTCTTATCAACCATGACAAGCAAATTGACCCTTTTAGTCAGTTCATCAATATTTGTTATGACTCCTAGCCGTTCCGTTCTGTCAAGCTCTGTTTTCAGTTGATGACGTAATGCAAAAGCTACTCTTCTACATGGATGTACTACGGGTGGCTCTGTGTTGTCAATTTTAATTGTGTGCTCTCCTGGAAGACAAATAAGCCCTTTGAACAAGTCCTCATACTCTTTCATCAAGTCACTGTATTCTGACTCTGTGCCACTGTCCACGACTAATTCTCTTTTCACCAAATTCAGTCTCTCACTGGCAAATAAACCCCAGTATTAACTGTACATTCTTTGGCACCACCATAAATGAAGCGTGTGCACAATATTTTTGTGTGATACTTTTGTGGCACTTGAATACCCAGTCACTTTTATATTTGTCTTATGTAACTTTGGTCTTGGCTTTCATGCATTAAACTCAGATTCTGCAAGAACATTTACTTATGCTCCAGTATCAAGTTTAAACAGAATATTGTTTTGGTTCACTTGCAATGGAATAGTCCAGTCATTTTCACTTTGATTGTTTTCACAAAGCACATCTATATAAAACTCAAGTTCATTTTCAAGCACTGCATTTACTTGTTTTATTTTCTTTCTACTTCTGCAACAGTGTGAAAAATGATTACTCTTACTGCAGCTGTTGCACATTTTCCCAGATGCTGGACACTGTTTTGGCCTATGCTGCTGCCCACAGCGAGCACATAGCTTTTTTCTCTCATATGACATCTTGCTCTCTGTCGGTTTTGTTGTCCTTTTATTATTTTTTCTAATTTGTTCACGGTTCCTCACTGCATCTATGCTGGAGCTCTCAATGAAAAGTTCTTCAGCATGTGACATCACGGTTTCGGAAGCTTTGCAGAGCATCAAAGCTTTTTCCTAGTCTATGTCTTGTTCTCTTAACAGTCTTTCTCTCAGACCATTATCCAGAATGCCACAAACAGCTCTGTCTTTAATGAGAGAGTCTGTCAGTTCTCCAAACTCACATGTTTTACCCCGGTGCCTCAACTCAGGAACATATTGATCAATATGTTTACATGTAAAAAGTTTATACCGCTCATACGTCACATTACGCTTCAGTATACAAAATGCTTCAAATTTGTCCATTATCAATTTAACTTTAAATGTCTCCATTTTCAAAAATAAAATGATTATATACATCAGTTGCATCGTCGCCTATTACATGGAGCAGAAGGGCAGCTTTTGTTTTTTCCTGTTTTTTATCCGCTTCAATTGCCGATATAAACAGTTCAAAACATTGTTTAAATCTTCTCCAGTTGTTAGCTACGTTCCCAGACAATTGAAGTGTCGGTGGAGGCTGCAACCTTCCATTTGCAAAACTGTTAGCAAACACCAAAACAGTCCAAACTCTTTTTTTATCTTCGATTCTCCCATGTTAGGAAATGTATTATTCTTCGAGAGCGACTTCTGACACCATAATGTAAAAATTGCTGGTGAACGCAGCAGGCCAGGCAGCATCTCTAGGAAGAGGTGCAGTCGACGTTTCAGGCCGAGACCCTTCGTCAGGACTAACTGAAGGAAAAGGAAGAGTAAGGGATGCCCCACCTCCCCCTCGTACCCCATCTGTTACTTATTTTTATACACACATTCTTTCTCTCACTCTCCTTTTTCTCCCTCTGTCCCTCTGAATATACCTCTTGCCCATCCTCTGGGTCCGCCCCCCCACCGTCTTTCTCCCCGGACCTCCTGTCCCATGATCCTCTCATATCCCTTTTGCCTATCACCTGTCCAGCTCTTGGCTCCATCCCTCCCCTTCCTGTCTTCTCCTATCATTTTGGATCTCCCCCTCCAACTTTCAAATTCCTTACTCACTCTTCCTTCAGTTAGTCCTGACGAAGGGTCTCGGCCTGAAACGTCGACTGCACCTCTTCCTAGAGATGTTGCCTGGCCTGCTGCGTTCACCAGCAACTTTTATGTGTGTTGCTTGAATTTCCAGCATCTGCAGAATTCCTGTTGTTTCCGAGACCATGTTGTGTTCTTTATATTAATACAGTACGTATCCTGGGTTATTAATAAAGAACCATATTCTGAAAGAAATAGAACTTTTATTTCACAACAAGCACCACGCTTTTACAAAGCCACGTTCACGATCATTCTATCATTCCTGCACAAGCTCAGAACTCTCCCCAATCACGTTCTTACACATCATATCACCACAATTGCAAACAAGAGAAAATCTGCAGATGCAGGAAATCCAAGCAACACACACAAAATGCTGGAAGAACTCAGCATTAGTACTTTTTTCCATAGATGCTGCCTGGCCTGCTGAGTTCCTCCAGCATTTTGTGTGTGTTGCTTGTTCTACCTCCTCTTGTTTTGGACCTTTCTACCCGTGGGAACATGTTTTGACCCATTCTCTCTGGGTGCATAATGATATCAAACACCCTTGTCCTGGGCAACAAGTAGCTTTCACATCACAAATGTGCCAGATTCCAATGAGACAGACTACTGCCCTTCCCTTCATATTCATTGGCATTGCCATCACTGAGTTCACCACCATCAGTCACCTGGGGGAGGGTTCAGGGGAAATATTTATGTACAATATAGAAACTGGTCTTACCTGTGTGTAATGTGGTGATGCAAAAGTTGCTGGAGAATTTGCAAGTGAGCAGAAGTGGGATGATATTTGGAAATCTGACTTTTTTAAGTGTCACTTGGAAATCTGACTTTTTTAAGTGTCATTTGGCAAGTAAATCACATATGGATGGTGCGAAAAAGCTCTGGCGAGAAAATCCTCCATTATCCATTACAGGCCTGCTACAGAGGTTGTGTGAGAGTGCAGATGAACTTGATCAAACCCAGAGGAGATCAAAGTTCTTATTGACAGTGTTTGCTAGCAATTAAAATGAATACCTCTCTACATAAAATTCACAGTGCACATTTTGTCACTCTGTAAAAGGATGTACAGTACAAGATTTATGTGCACACTAGTCATTACAAATTAGAGGAGACATTGGTGGGAAGGTGGGGAGACCTCCAGTGTACCTGATGCCCTCACCTACAAGATGTGCATCCAGCTGCAGCTTGTAACCCTGCACTCAAGGAGTTGGAACTTGAAATGGATGAATTCCAGATTATCCAGGAGTTGGAGGGGGTGATGGATATGACAGGAAGAGAGGTGAGTTACACCCAAGGTGCAGGACACAGGAAACTGGGTGAGAGGAAGAGGAATGAGGTTAAATAGCCATCGCAGAGTACTCTTGTTGCTATCCCACACAACAACAGGTAGACAACAGGAATTCTGCAGATACTGGAAATTTAAGCAACACACATCAAAGTTGCTGGTGAACGCAAAAGGCCAGGCAGCATCTCTAGGAAGAGGTGCAGTCGACGTTTCAGGCCGAGACCCTTCGTCAGGACTCAACAACAGGTAGACCACTTTAGAAACTGTTGAGGGGGATTTCCTGGCAGAGGAAAGTCAAAGGGGCGATAGGGGATTCGTTAGTTATTCATTATTGTCCCACTGGGAAAATACACTATAGTTTCAGCCTTCAAAAGGGGTAGAAACTTGAAAGACATACTAGTCAGAACCAAATTACGAGCAGCACCAAACTGTGAGGTGGGAAACTGCAGAGTATGCACATACCTGTGAATTTCAAAAAGCATACACAACAGAGCTACAGGAAAGTGGGCTGCAATAGAGCAGAGGATAACTTGTGAACAAAAGAATGCAGTATATGCAATCCAGTGTCAACAATGCCATATTATACACATAGGGGAGACAGGCAACAGCTTGAGAACCAGACTCACAGGGCACCTCCGTAATATCACAACAGGAAACCAAAACAGACCAGTTAGTAGGCACTTCCTGAAGCACGGAATGTACTCCTTGGCAATCCTGGGCCTGGAAACTCACATAAACTGGTCAAAGCTCCGAAGAAAAAGAGCAGAGAGGATATGGATTGAAAGACTACAGACGTATTTCCCAAATGGCCCAAACGAGGCCTAAAAAGCTCGGCCAGCAAAATAAAATATACCCACTGGAGGGCCAAAACTACACCCAATAATTAAGAAAATTATTGAGAAAACCAGAGTAGGGAGGAAGAGGATGATTCCCTTCAGTCACCCACCCAGAAACAAAATTAAGACAGGTGACCATTAAATAGGAAAAGTATGTCTTATTTTGGAAATAGAGCCTAACAACTAGGCCTCAGAACAGAACCTAACTCCCCAAATAGTAACATCTAAACAGAATAGAGAGAGATAAAGATAGAAATTATAACTCTACAAGGGAATACCACTAGGAAGGATAGACTCCTAACGACCAGTTTGATCCAGACTCAGCACTCACTCTAACCTCCCAGCTTCCCCCCATGGGGAAGAATGCGTACCCATCACATGGCCCTGCCCTGAAACCTAACATCTTCAAACCCCCATAAACACAAGTCCTCTTCTCGCCAGGGTGCCTAACTCACCCCACACCACTAATTCTACCTCCCGCCACCCAGCGGACATCCCTCGACCCTACCCCCCCCCCCCAACCTAATCCTAACATCCAAAGGACCACACACCCTAACTAAACCGGACAACATCCCAGTTAACCCTGGCCACACCCCCACAAAGGGGCTTACTTAACGCTGGGACCCATGCCCCTTTCTTCCCCCCACCCCATGGGGAGGCCTGCATCCACATTCCTCAGCCATAGCCCTAAACATAACAACTTCACCCATCCTACACACCCCCATCGACCTGAGCCCTCTCTCCACCGGGAGGCCAGGTTTACCCCACTTCACCATTGGTTTGGGTGCTCTTTCAACTCCTCCCACCACCGCAAGGTCCCGTGGCCCCACCACCCAGCCATACACCTGAGTCTAACACTTCCAACCCCCCTGCACACCCCCATAAACCTGTGCCTTCTCCCCACCAGGGAGCCAAGTTCACCTCACAAACATTCCCAACCCTACCCTTCACCCTAATCCTAACTTCCAACTGACCGTGCACCCGAACTAAACTGGACAGTGCTCCAAATAATCCAAGCCACATCCCATAAAGGGCTTACATAACAGCCCTTTGCCCTGCCCCTAAACCTAACATCTCCAACCCTCCTACACACCCCCATAAACCCAAGACCTCAACCCACCAAGGGGCCAAATTCACCCAATATCACCAGCAGTTCAGTTCCTGTTTCAGCCCTCCCCCCTACTGCAAGGTCCTCCAGAAACCCCACCCCCAGCAATGCCAATTGCCACCCCACCCCACCCCCCTTCGCTGTGAATCCTCCACCCCCATTACCTAACTCTACCTCCGGGCCTGTCCCTCCCCACAGCACCCCTCAATAAGCTACTGCACAACCCCCAGATTACAGCACTCAGTTCCTATAAAGCCCACCACCCCCAAAACATTATCCATAAGCAATAACTCCACCATTTTAGCAAACTTCAAAATGGAGGTTCACGAGGAGCGAGATCCCAAGAAAGGCAAGTCCGGGACCAAGATGATGACAATCTGGGCCAAAAACAAAGTGGCAGGGTGAAGTGACACTCATCTCCAGTACGAGATGTACAAACACTAGAGGGATATTTTGCCCACTACCCACACACTCGCATCCTAACTCTGTGGACAGTGTTTGATGGTTGTAATGGTTATAAATGGTTATATAATAAACCCCACGGTTCCAGAATGTTCTTGCCATTTTCAGTTTCAATAAAATATATTTAAATCATTATGGCTGTTACGTCTGCATGTCAAGGGTAAAATAGGACATGATATTGTGTGATAGTAGATGTTTTTTCTCCATGAACGAGTGGTGTAAAACCTAAAAAAATACTCTCCCTCCTCTCTGAAACATTAATTAAGGATTAATCACCCATTTATTAATGTCAGATAGGCTGTTTTAGCATTCTGAATAGATCTGTCATTCAAACTTTGGTAAAGACACTTGTTATGAGGGGATTCTTGGGCCGGGTCAAAATTGACCCAGACCATACTGTGAAGGTATAGAATAGGAACAGTATTGAAGGGTTAAAGATATATGTGTTCATGCCATCGGGTTGTAAACTACCCGGATGTAATATGTGTTGTTCCTCCAACCTGAGAGTGAACTCATCGTGTTAGTTAAACAATGAACTGGAAGGGAGAGTGGATTCATAGTTTTCCCCTGGGATCCCTATTAAATCAATCCTCTCTCACCTTAAACCAGTGCCGTCAGGTTGTTGATTCCACAAAGGAGGGGAAAGGACTGCGCACATTCCCCATTTCTGTTGTTACATACCCTGTAACGGATTAAAGAACCAGCCGAAATGGAACACACCTGGAGTCTGGTTTTGCTGTTAACTATTTCTATTTTTATGAGTAACTGCACAAAACAGTAATATATAACCAGAGAAATCAAACAGGTTAGCAGAACTTATGCATATACAGGTGTGTAAATACAGAACCCAAACTTCTTCAAGTTTAGGTGGTGAGGGATACAGTCTTACGATGGATTGTTCAGTTCAATGCTCACGTTAATTAATGCAAGGTGTTTGTAGTCCAAAAGGTGAATGCTGTGAGAAGGCAATTATGTCGAAATTCCACAGATTCCATGACATCAATACAAGATAACAATAGTAGTAGGTTTCATCTCCGAAGTTGTTCCACTCCACACATGAAGTATCACCGACAGTGATCTTCAACAAATATCCTTTCAACACAAACGGTACCACACTCAAATTCAGCTACGGGTCATCCCAAAGTGGTGGCCACAGGATACTCAAACCAAATCGGCGTATGGATTATCTTCAACAGTAGCTTATCACAAAGGGAACCCTCTTCAAGGGAACCACCACCCAGGCAAGGGTAGGCACACCAGTAGATTCCACAAGGTTACCCCAAACACACAATGTGATAGCCACTTATCCAGCTCCACGACATACGAAATAACTCCAATGGTGATTTGCCACAGGGGTACCTTTCTTCAGTGAACTACCACACCCAGACAAGGGTAACACACAAGTGGTATTCACAAAGGTTTCCCCCTCACCAGAGAATCCTCTCTTGTGGATTAACTACGTGACAATCACACCTTCGTATTCAAATGGAACTCAAACTCACCCTTTACGGGCTACAGAGGAGAGAGTCCAAACAGTGACCTCTTTGTCACTCGGTTTCTTCTGTTTCAAACCTTTCTCTCCCCTCTTCTCTTCCTGCAAACTTGTTCTAGTTGCAGAAAACTTGTGAGTCATTCATCAATACCAGGATCCATCTCAACTCAGCCCTTTTGGGCTACTGACCGACTCACTGGTGTCTTCCATTGACCAAATCCATCTTGACTCTGAGCACGCGCTTTTCTGTGTCCGTAATTGTTCTTGTAGAAAGTAAACACGCTGCAGAGAAACCATAACATCAAATGTCCATCAAATAACTCCACCTCTCTCTCTCTTTCTCTTTCCATGGCAACCCACAAGCTGACAGCAATAGTCGGTGTCCTTGTAAAAGTGTAAACACGAGCTAAAGGCAGTTCCGCCCCTCTCCCTCTCAACAGAAATCCAAAAGTTAGTCTCAGTTCTCTGTTGTTCCTTAAAGTGACAGTCCACAGCTAAAAATAACCTTAGGGGTTCATAACACTGTACATTCATGGTTTGGAACACCTGCATCATGTCAGCCTCAATCTCCTGCACTTCAAGGTGTGAAGTCCCAACCTGCCCAGCCTCTCTCCAGACCTCAGTCCCTCGAGTACCGGCACCATTCTCGTAAATCTCCTCTGCACTCATTCCAGCTTGATGTCCTCTCCCCTACAGAACGACCAAAACTGAATACAATAATCCAGGTGCTGATACCCTAACAAACACTAATGCAACCTCACTGGCCTCTTCTTCAGGCCTTGAGCCATGAGATATGAAACACAGGCTGCTCAGCCAATCGAGTCTGCTCCATCATTCCTTCGTGTCCAGTTGATTCTCTCTCTCAACCCCATTCTCCTGCCTTCTCCCCATAATCTTTCAACATCATTTAAAATACATTCAATGACTTGGCATGTACTCAGTCCATGGCAATGAATTCCAAAGATTTACCGCTCCCTGACTACAGGAATTGCTCCTCATCTCTGCTCTCAGTGGATGCCCTGTATGTTGAGGCCGTGGCCTCTGCTCCCAGACTGACACAGTGTAGGGTGCATCTTCTTCACAGCCACTCTGTCCAGGCCTTTCAGTATTCAATAGGTTTCAATGAGATCCCCTCTCTTTCCTCTGGACCAGCGAGTACAGGGTCAAAGCTGTTCAACGCTCCTCACACATTAACCCTTTCATTCCTGGAATCATTCTGGTGAACCTTCTCCCGACCCGCTCCAATACGAGCACATTTTTTTCCTCAGTTAAACTGCTCACAATACAGCAAGAGCGATCTGACCAATGAGTTATAAAGCTACAGTGTCACATCCTTGCTCTTATATGCTAACGTTACAGTTGTTATCCTGAATCAACTCAATCTGCAAGCAAATGTTTAGGGCCTCCTGCTCAAGCACTCACAAGTACCCATACACCTCTGATTTTTGAATTTTCTCCCATTTAATTTTTTTTCTACACCCTTATTCTTTCTACCAATTGTACGTGACCGTACACTTGCAGACACTGTATTTCATCTGATACTTCATTGTCTGTTCTCCAAACCTATCAAAGTCCTTCTGCAGACTCCCGCTTTGCTCCAAACTACCTATCCCGTACCTATCTTTGTATCAACTGCAAAGTTTGTCACCAAGGTATCGATTTAACATTAAAAGATGCAGTCTCAATACTGACCCCCACGGAACACCATTAGTTACCGACAGCATAACGGAATTCTCCACATTATTCTGACTCTTTCTCCCTTGTCAGTCAGCCAATCTTCCATCCATACAAGCATCTTTCCTGTAAATCCATGAGCTGTGATCTTGTTAAGCAACCTCACGTGCAGCACCTTAGAGACATAGAAAACCTACAACACAGTACAGGCCCTTCGGCCCACAAGGCTGTGCTGAACATGTCCTTACCATAGAACTACCTAGGCTTATCCATACTCCTCTATTTTTCCAAGCTCCATGTACCTATCCAGGAGACTCCTAAAAGACCTCATCGTTTCCACCTCAACACCGCCACTGGCAGCCCATTCCACTCACTTACTGCTCTCTGCGTAAAAAATTCACCCGATATCTCCTCTGTACCTACATCCACGCACCTTAAAACAGTGCCGGCTCGTGTTTAGCCATTTCACCCTGGGAAAAAAAAACCTGCCTGTCAACATGATCAGTGCCTCTCCTCATCTTATACACGTCTATCAGATCACCTTTCATCCTCCGTCACTCCAAGGAGAAAAGGCTGGGTTCACTCAACCTATTCTCATAAGCAGTGCTCCCCAATCCAGGCAACATCCTTGTATATCCCCTGTGCATTGCCCTTTCGGCGTGCATTTCCTATCCCCCATTGTAATTTGTCGACCACATACTTACCACTGTTTGGAGGTCTCTCTACAATTCCCATAAGGGATTTATTTTTTTTAACATTTGCTATCCCTTAATTCTACCCACAGATTCAACACCTTCCAACCCTATGCCACCTCTTTCTAATGATTTTATTTAATATTTTACCAACAGAGCCACACAACCCCACTACTAGCTTGTTCTTAGCTTGTTCTTTCAAGAAACATACAAGTATCTGGGAAACAAGAGGATCTGCAGATGCTGCAAAATTTGGAGAACTATACACAGTGCTGGAGGAGCTCAGCATGTCAGGCAGCATCTATGGATGGGAATCAACATTTTGGGCCAAGACCCTTCATCGGGACTCTTGATAGCCACGTATCTGGAATATCAACAAGCAAAGAAAATAGAAAGTAGTGTGAAATAGGGAAAACCTTTGACAAAATTTAGTTCAAGGCTTAAAAAACCTGCCAAACAGTTCAATAGTTAACAAATACAACAAAGGCAGTAAATACTTTCATCAGTACCAACATTGACTTTTTTAATGAAAATATCTTGCTCCCACTTCAATCAGTAAAATTTACAAAGATCAATAAGAACTGAAATGACAACTTTAGAAAAGACTATTTACACTCAAACCCACTTAGATTAACACTACCTTGGACAGAAGGAGGAAGAGAAATAACACACATGGAAAAAAAACACAACAGTCAGATAAAACTTCTATGTATATATTTTCATAAAAAATCAACAGGATTCAGCACTCCAGGTGTGTCTATGCAATCATGATAAGAAGTACAGGCCAGAAAACTTCAATGAGAGGCCAACTCAGAAAAATGAATCATCACTATGGAAGAAAACATTAACCAGTGGAACGAGTACGACCCTCCATGGGAGACATCCCAATGATCTGAGCAGACGAGATGGTGACAAGGAAGCATCGAGCACCTGACTGAGAGTTGGAGACCTCTTCCCAGAAACAGAGGGGTTCCTTGCAGAAATACAGGACAAGGTGTTTAAACAAAGGAAAAAAATATCAAAAATACATACAATACAAACAAACAAGGCAATAAATCCAGCAAATGCCGAGAAACCAGACACAATCCAACACATTCCAGGATCCAGCAGTTTGAATCAATCTGATTACTTATGAAGGCACAATGAAATGGCAAATATCAGTCACCAAAATCTTGCTTTAAAATACAAACTCAAGAATGACCACCATAAAACTTCATTAAGGCACCATAAATTCAAACCTGATCCAGTTCGGGACAGAATCTCACATTTCATATGATAATCAATAAATTATTACAGACAGGACAATCTCAAATAACCATCTGGATATAATATCACAGGATAAACAAGCAGGAACAACTCCCTCAATAGATAAAACTATTCCCAACACACACATGTTCCTCGAAGTGGAGCACCTCACCACGGGCATTGCTTGTGTCATCAGTCAGACAACCGAATTATATTCCCTGTCAATCAGCTTCCAAATGTTGCTACTCTGTCATTCGTTGCCACGCCCCGCTGCTGATTCCCTTCTCCTCATCATACATTCTTACCCCGACCATCGTCCAGAGCCCCAAACTCTGCCTTGTGCAGACCTGCCTCTGGTTTCTGACTCTGCCCCGTTGAACATCCAACTGATAGTTTCCCATTCTGCTTTCAGTCTTTAGAGGACAGTGGTGTTTTCTAACAACCCTATACAAGCAGGGAAAGTGACCCATAATGTGGAAATGAGCCCTGAATAAGGAGGTTAACTACCAATGTCATTCTTCCTCAGCCCAGAGATTAGAGGGGCGAAGAACATCTCAGACAGAACTGCAGTCAGCTCGACGACTTCAGTCTGCAGAGAATTCAAACAAAACCTCTTCACCCACAGAGTGGTGACTGTTTGGAACCCATCACCACAGGGAGAGCGAGAGATGAACAACAGGGCAGGATTTCAAAGGACTGTTGTGGAACTGAATCACTGGCAGGGTCCAGCCGGCCTGAGTTGACTCTCTACTGTACACTAGGTGTGTTATAAATTCACTAAGTACCGGAAACAGAGTTTAAAATAGAACTGATTTATTTGTCTCAGATCCAGAATATTAAACTCCAGCCCCATTAAAGGTGAATATGCAGCAGAAGGAACTCCTCCCATGCCCAGTGACCAGGGTGCAGAACTGGGTGTGGTGAGCAGCAGCAATAATTGCAGAGTTCAGCACCGACAGTCACTCTCGAAATTGCATTCAGCAACGGGGATGGACAAATATCCAGCAAGCAGCTTAATCAAACTTTCTCCCCAGTGTGAACACGGTAGTGTGTCACAAGTGTAACACGCTGTCAGGTTTCACTGCTAATGTAACGGCCTCTGTGCAGTGTTTCACTGCTGAGGTAATGGTTTCTCTGTAGCAGCAATGTTTAGGTTATAACTGGAGATAACAGGGTTTTGGAGTGCAAGGTCATCCAGTGAGAGAAATGTTCTTTCTTGCGAGTCTGGAAGAGGGATTTTCGTGTTCTTTTGTTGGGGAGAAATGAGAAGATGCGAATGGAGAGAGTGGGCCCTTTTTTTTTGTTTACTTCACTAACCATATAGAACCACAGAACACTACCACACAGAATCAGGCCTTTTGGCCCTTCTTGGCTCTGCTGAACCATTTTTCTGCCTAGTCCCACTGACCTGCACCCGGACCAATTTACCACATTATCATCCAGATCATTGATATAGGTGACAAATAACAATGGACCCAGCACTGATCCCTGTGGCACACCACTAGTCACAGGCCACCACTCAGAGAAGCAATCCTCTACTACCACACTCTGGCTTCTTCCATTGAGCCAATGCTTAATCTAATTTACCACCTCTCCATGTATACCTAGCAACTGAATTTTCCTAACTAACCTCCCATGTGGGACCTCGTCAAAGGCCTTACTGAAGTCCATGTAGCCAATATCCACTGCCTTCCCTTCATCCACTTTCCTGGTAACCTCCTCGAAAAACTGATTGGTTAAACATGACCTACCACGCACAAAGCCATGTTGACTCTCCATATTATGTCCCTGTCTATCCAAATACTTGTAGATCCTATCTTTTAGTACTCCTTCCAATAACTTACCTACTACCGACGTCAAACTTACCGGCCTATAATTTTCCAGATTACTTTTAGATCCTTTTTTAAACAACGGAACAACATGAGCCATCCTCCAATCTTCCAGCACCTCACCCGTAGATACCGACATTTTAAATATATCTGCCAGGGCCCCTGCAATTTCAACACTAGTCTCCTTCAAGATCCGAGGGAATACCGTCAGGTTCTGGGGATTTATCCACTCTAATTTGCCTCAAGATAGCAAGCACCTCCTCCTTTTCAATCTGTACAGTTTCCATGATCTCACTACCTGTTTCCCTTAATTCCATAGACTTCATGCCAGTTTCCTTAGTAAATACAGACGCAAAAAACCCATTTAAGATCTCCCCCATTTCTTTTGGCTTCACACATAGCCGACCACTCTGATCTTCAAGAGGACCAATTTTATCCCTTACAATCCTTTCACTCTTAATATACCTGTAAAAGCTCTTTGGATTATCCTTTACCTTGACTGCCAAGGCAACCTCATGTCTTCTTTTAGCCCTCCTGATTTCCTTCTTAAGTATGTTCTTGCACTTTTTATAATCCTCAAGCACCTTATTTACTCTCTGTTTCCTATACATGTCAGACAACTCCCTCTTCTCCTTTATCAGAGTAGCAATATCCCTTGAGAATCAAGGTTCCTTATCGCTATTCACTTTGCCTTTAATCCTGACAGGATCATACAAACTCTGCACTCTCAAAACTTTCTCCTTTGAAGGCTTCCCACTTACCAATCACACCCTTGCCAGAGAACAAACTGTCCCAATCCATGCTTTTTGGATCCTTTCTCATTTCTTCAAATTTCGCCTTTTTCCAGTTTAGAACCTCAAACCGAGTACCAGATCTATCGTTATCCATGATCAAGTTGAAACTAATGGTGTTATGATCACTGGAACCAAAGTGCTCCCCTACACACACTCCGGTCGCCAGTCCTAACTCATTTCCGAATGGGAGATCTAATATTGCATCCTCTCTAGTTGGTACCTCCATATATTGATTTAGAAAACTTTCCAGAACACACTTTACAAGCTCTAACCTGTCTGGACCTTTAACAGTATGGGAGACCCAATCAGTATGTGGAAAATTAAAATGCCCTACTATCACTAATTTTTGCTTCCTGCAGTTGTCTATCTCTCTGCAGATATGCTCCTCCAAGTCTCGTTGACTACTGGGTGGTCTGTAATACAATCCCACTAATGTGGCCATACCTTGCTTGTTTCCCAGCTCCACCCATATGGACTAAGTAGACAAGCCCTCTAATCTGTCCTGCCTGAGCACTGCTGTAACATTTTCCCTGACTAGCAATACCACACCCACCCCCTACCCTTCATTCCTCTGCCTCTATCACGTCTGAAACATCAGAACCCTGGAACATTAAGCTGCCAGTCCTATCCCTCCTGCAGCCAAGTTTCACTAATGGCTATAATGTCGTCATTCCATGTGTCAATCCACGCCCTCAGCTCGTCTGCCTTCCACACAATACTCCTTGCATTGAAATAGGCACACCTCAGAAGATTGTTTCCACCATTCACAACCATTCTATTTGTGGCTTTGCACGGGCTTTTAACATCATTTATTTTCACCCCCGCTCCACTATCTGCTCTGGCACTCTGGTTCCCATCCCCCTGCAAACCTAGTTTAAACTCTCCCCAACAGCACTAACAAACCTCCCCGCAAGGACACCAGTCCCCTTGGTAGTTCAGGTGTAACCCGCCTCCCTTGTACAGGTCCCACCTGCCCCAGAAGAGATCCCAATGATCCTGAAATCTGAAACCCTGCCCCCTACACCAGTTCCTCAGCCTCAGTCAAAGTAAGAATTATAAAGTTCAATCGTTTAATCAGATATTGTTTACCATTTGTTATTCTGTGGTGATTTGTAACAGAGGAGACATCACGCAGCATCCACCCAAACGAGATTTCTTAAGTTTGGCCGGGCTGGGGGGTTATCACCCCCTATATTAAGCTGCTAGCTGAAGGGAGAGTTACATAAGGTTAGATGACTGAGTGAATCCTTTCCCACATTCACAGCAGGTGAACGGCCTCTCCCCAGTGTGAACTCAGTCATGCACATTTGGTTGATTTGGCTGAGAGAATCTCTTCCCAAAGTCTGAGCAGGTGAACAGCCTCTACCCAGTGTGAAGTCGCTGGTGTCTCAGTAGGTGGAATGACCGAGTGAATCCTTTCCCACAGTCTGAGCAGGTAAACGGCCTCTCCCCAGTGTGAACTGACTGGTGTCCCTTCAGTTGAGATGACTGAGTGAATCCCTTCCCACACACTGAGCAGGTGAACGGCCTCTCCCCAGTGTGAACTGACTTGTGTACAAGTAGGTGGGATGACCGACTGAATCCCTTCCCACAGTATGAGCAGATGAACGGCCTCTCCCCAGTGTGAACTCGCTGATGTTCCTTCAGATGAGATGAGTAAGTGAATCCCTTCCCACAGTCTGAGCAGGTGAACGGCCACTCCCCGGTGTGAACTCTCTGATGTGCCTTCAGTTGACATGACCGAGCAAATCCCTTCCCACACACTGAGCAGGTGAACGGCCTCTCCCCAGTGTGAACTCTCTGATGTACCTTCAGTTTAGATGACTGAGTGAATCCCTTCCCACAGTCTGAGCATTTGAACGGCCTCTCCCCAGTATGAACTGACGTGTGTACCAGTAGGTCAGATGACCGAGTGAATCCCTTCCCACAGTCTGAGCAGGTGAATGGCTTCTCACCGGTGTGAAATCACTGATGTCCCTTCAGTTCAGATGACGAAGTGAATCCCTTCCCACAGTCCGAGCAGGTGAACGGTCGCCCCCCAGTGTGAAATCGCTGATGTATCTTCAGTTGAGATGACAAACTGAATCCCTTCCCACAGTCTGAGCAGGTGAATGGCCTCTCTCCAGTGTGAACTCTCTGATGTACCTTCAGTTTAGATGAGCAAGTGAATCCCTTCCCACAGTCTGAGCAGGTGAACGGCCGCTCCCCGGTGTGAACTGACTGGTGTCTCAGTAGGGCAGATGACCGAGTGAATCCCTTCCCACAGTCTGAGCAGGTGAACAGCTGCTCTCCAGTGTGAACTCGCTGGTGAGCCATTAGGTCAGATGACCGAGTGAATCTTTCCCCACAAATTCAGCAGATGACCAGCCTCTGCCCAGTATGAACTGACTGGTGTGTCCACAGGTGGGAAGACCGACTGAATCCCTTCTCACACACAGAACAGGTGAATGTCCTTGTCCCAGTGTGAACTTGCTGATGTACCTTCAGTTGAAATGACCAACTGAATCCATTCCCACTGTCTGAGCAGATGAACGGGTTCCCCCCTGTGAAATGACGGGCGTGCCAGTCGGTCAGATGATCGAGTGAATCCCTCCCCACAGTCTGAGCAGGAAGGATGATTGAGTGAATCCCTTGCTCCACTTGTTAAATATCTGGACCAAGACAGCAAATCAGGCGTGTTATGTTCGAGATTCCCGTAGACAAATTCCTTGTCACTTTTAACCTGTAAAAAGATTTACAAAATCCATCAGTGGGTGTAGGACAACAGTTCAGATGAGATCACTTGGGTTGTCAAGGTGTGATCTGACATCACACTGTTACAGTGAGGTTCAACCCAAGTTGCAGAGAGAAATCATATTCTAACTGGGCACAGTGCTGGTATCTGGAATGACCATCAAATTCTCTGATGTTCTTCCTGTCTCTATGAGAATGGGTTCAGAGGAGATGTGAGGGGTATGTTTTTTTACGCAGAGAGTGCTGAGTGTGTGGAATGGGCTGCTGGCAACGGTGGCAGAGGTGGATACAATAGGGCCTTTTAAGAGACCCCTGGACAGGTATATGGAGCTCAGAAAATTAGAGGTAATTTCTCAGGTATGGACATATTCGGCACAGCTTTGTGGGACAAAGAGCCTGTGTTGTGGGGTAGTTTTTTTTCTATGTTTCTACCCTCCCCAATCTGTGACCTGGCTCAGTTTGACTCTCTCCATTGGTATTATTCCCTGTTCCCACTGAGCTACATGGGTGCCTGGCCCCACAGTAACCGAAACACTCTCACCCGAATAGCCTTTGTTAACGTGCAGCTGGGATTTTCTTTTATGTATTACTAACTTAAAGTGCCACAGTTTTAACACCATATAAACAATTCCTGCTGAGATGAATGGTTGGTCCGCACAGCTGGTAAAAGGACTTAGAGTGAGTTTTTGTATTATTTCAGGTTCTTGTCACAGTCATAGAATAATACAATACAGAAACAGTCCCTTTGGCCCATCTAGTTGGTGCCGAGCTACTTAAACTTTCTACTGCCATACCCCTACCATCCAGGTACCTGTACAAACCTCTGAAATGTTGAACTTGAGCTTGCAGGCACCGGGTGTGCTGGCTGCTCATTCCACACCTGGATGACAGTCAGTGTGAAGACGTTTCCCCTCATGTTCCCCCTACCGTTTCACCTTTCACCCTTGACCCATGGCTTCTGGTTGTAGCCCCACCCAATCCCAGTGGAGAAAGCCAGCTTGCATTTACCCTATCTATGCCCCTCTATCACAATCAAATCTCCCCTCAATCTTCCACATTCCAAGCAATAAAGTCCTGATCTGTTCAATCTTTCCCAATAACCCAAGTCCTCCAGACCTGGCAACATCCTTGTGAATTTTTTCTGAACTCTTTCAACCTCTTTTACATCTTTCCTGTAGGTAGGTGACCACAACTGCAAACAAGACTCCAAATTAGGCCTCACCAATGTCTTCTACAAGTCAACATAACATCCATAAGACCGAAAGAAGCTGCAGAAGATTGTGAACACGGCGCAGCGCATCACACAAACCAATCTTCCGTCCTTGGACTCACTTTACACCGCACACTGCCGGAGCAGTGCTGCCAGGATAATCAAGGACACGACCCACCCAGCCAACACACTTTTCGTCCCCCTTCCCTCCGGGAGAAGGTTCAGGAGCTTGAAGACTCGTACGGCCAGATTTGGGAACAGCTCTTTTCCAACTGTGATACGACTGCTGAACGGATCCTGACCCGGATCTGGGCCGTACCCTCCAAATATCCGGACCTGTCTCTCGTTTTTTTTGTACTACCTTACTTCCCATTTTTCTATTTTCTATTTATGATTTATAATTTAAATTTTTAATATTTACTAATTTTAACTATTTTTAATATTTAATATGTGTAATCCAGGGAGTGTGAAGCGCAGAATCAAATATCGCTGTGATGATTGTTCATTCTAGTTCCAATTGTTTGGCAACAATGAAGGATAAAGTATAAAGTATAAAGATCTATCATTGTCACTACTTTGGTTCATGAAGGCCAATGGGCTGAAATCTTTCTTTCTGTCCGTATCTAACTGTGACACCACTTTCAGTGAATTAAGGACGTGTATTCCCAGATCCCTTTCTTCTACAACACTCCTCCATGCCTGAACAGTCACTGTGAAAGTCCTCCCTTGGTAGGTCCTACCAAAGTGCAACACCTCACACTTGTCTCCATTCAATTCCATTTTCCATTTCTCAAACCATTTTCCCAGCTGGTCCAGATCGCACTGCAAGCCATGATAGTCTTCCTCACCGTCCACTGCTGGTCCAGATCGCACTGCAAGCCATGATAGTCTTCCTCACTGTCCACTGCACCACCAATCTCGGTGTCAGCCACAACTTTGCTGATCCAGCTAACCATGTTATCATCCAGATTACTGATATGGATGACAAACAACAACAGATCCAGCACTGATCCCTGAGGCACACCACTAGTCACAGGCCTCCAGTCAGAGAGGCAACCATCTGCTACCACAGTCTGGCTTCTCCCAAAGACAGTGTCTCATTCAATTTACTATCTCATCTTGAATGCTGAGTGACTGAACCTTCTTGACCAACCTCCCATATGAGACTTTGTCAAGTGCCTTGTTAAGGTCCATGTGGACAACATCCACTGCCTTGCCTTCGTCCGCTTTCCTGATAACTACCTCGAGAGACTCTATAAGATTGGTTAGACATGACCTACCGTGCACAAAGCCATGCTGCCTATCCTTAATCAGTCCACATCTATCCAAATACTTATATATCTGGTTCCTGCACATACATTTCAATAACCTTCCCCTACTGATGTCAAGCTCACCAAAGTACAATTTCTTAGTTTATTTTTAGAGCCTTTCTTGAACAGCAGAACAACATTGGCTGTCCTCCAATCCTCCAGTACCTCACCTGTCACTAAGGTTGATTTATATATCTGTGCTTGGGCCCCGACAATTTCTGCACTTGTCTTCTGCAGAGTCCTAGGGAACAACCTGTCAGGCCCTGGGGATTTATCCATGCTAATGTGCCTTAAGACAGCAAACACCTCCATCTCTGTAATCTGTACAGGGTCCATGAAGTTGATGCTGCTTTGCCTCACTTCTATAGACTGTGTCCAACTCCTGTGCAAATACGGATGCAAAAAAACTATCTCTCTCATCTACTTGGTCTCCTCATATGGATTATCATTCTGATCTTCCAGCGGATTAACTTTCCCCTTGCAATCTTTTTGCTCTTAACATGTCTGCAGAATCCCTGAGGAGTCTCCTAAATCTTGTCTGCTGGGGCAACCTCATGCCTTCTTTTATTTTAACTTGAATTTCCTGTATTTCATAAGTACCCCATTTGTTCCTATCTGCCTGTACCTGGTGTGCACCTCCTTTTTATTGACCTGGGAGAAGAAGCACAAAGGGGTGATGGAGTGGCATGGTGGGAGCTGGGGGAAGGGGTTATTTAAATTAAAGTTGCAGGGGGAATGGGAGCCTGAATAACAGAACAGATAGTAGAGGGGTTGTGGAGACAGATGTTGTTCAGTCCTCAGACAAAGTCAGGAATGAAAAACGTTGAGCATGGCGCAGTGAATATGCTGAGCCCTGTATATTTCAATACAGGGAGCAGCGTAGGAAAGGCGGATGTGTTCACGGCGTGGAACAACACTGGAATTATGACACTAGGATCTGGCAACTGTGGATTGTGACAGGCTGCTTTATGGCAAAGGTGTGCTTGGTAAATGGGAGGCCTTCAAAGCAAAATTTTGAAAGTACAAGGCGGGTATGTGCTTGTCAGAATAAAAGGTAAAGTTGGAAACTGTATCTCTTGGTTTTCAAGAGATATTGAGAACCTGGTGAAGCACAAAATGGAGTTGCATAACAGGGATAGGCAGGTAGATTCTTATGGAGTATAAGAAATGCAAGAGAACAAGGAAGAAATAAATCAGAATGGCTAAAAGAAAGCATGAGATTGCCCTCACAGAAAAGACGAAGGATAAGCCTCACAGATTCTAGAGATAGATTGAGAGCAAAAGGATTGCAAGGCACAAAGTTGGTCCTCTGGAAGACTGGAATGGCAATCCATGTGTGGAACCAAAGCAGATGAGGGAGATCTTAAATATTTTTTTCATCTTATTTACTCAGGAGATGGACACAGTGTCAGTGAGTGTGTGGAAAAGCGGCATTAAAATCATGGACCCTGTACAGATTAATGAAGAGGAGATGTTTGCTATCCTGAGGCAGATTAGGGTGGATAAATCTCCAGGGCATGACAAGGTGCTCCCTCGGACCCTACAGGAGGCAAGTGCAGAAATCGTCAGGGCCCTAGCAGAGATAATTAAATCATCCTTTGTGCCGGGAGAGTTATCAGAGGATTGTAGGATAGCCAGTTATTTCGCTGTTCAACATAGAACATAGAAATCTACAGCATATTCCAGGCCATTCAGCCCAATGTTTTGCCAAACATGAAACTTACCCAGAAACTGCCTAGAATTTCCCTAGCACACAGACCTCTATTTTTCTAAGCTCCATGTACCTATCTAACAGGCTGTTAAACGACCCTATTGTATCTGCCTCGACCACCACTGCTGGCAGTGCATTCCACACACCCATCACTCTCTGTGTAAAAAACTTACCCCTGCCATCCCTTCGGTATCTATTTCCAAGCAGCTCAAAACTATGCCCCTCATGTGAGCCATTTCAGCCCTGGAAAAAGCCTCTGGCTATCCACACGATCAATGTCCCTCATCATCTTATACACCTGAAAAAGGCTCTAAGCATAAACAAGGAAGTTATACATTGCTTTGAGGATTTGTTCAAAGTATACAGAAGCTTTTGCATCACCGCAATACACACAGTTTCTGTATTGTACATAAATATCTCCCCTGAAGCCTCCGCCAAATGACTGACTGTGGTGAACTCATTGATGGTGCAGTAATGCCAGTGAATATAAAGGGAAGCGCAGTAGTCTGTCTCATTCGAGTCTGGCACATTTGTGATGTGAAAGCTATTTGTTGCCCAGGGCAATGGTGTTTGATATCATTATCTTCACAGAGTGAATGGGTCAAAACATGTCCTCACGGGTAGAAAGGTCCGGAACAAGAGGAGGTAGAACAAGCAACACACACAAAATGCTGGAGGAACTCAGCAGGCCAGGCAGCATCTGTGGAAAAGTGTACTAATGCAGAATTCCGGCATTTTGTGTGTGTTGCTTGGATTTCCAGCATCTGCAGAATGTCTCTTGTTTGTGATTGGAGGTAAAATAAAGGTGATTATCAGAACTGGCGATGTAAAAGATTTTGTTCCCTTTCTCCGAGTTCCTAACCCTTTGATAGCTGGAGCTCAGCTCTGTCTGAGAGATCCATCGGCTCCCATTCCCTCATCAGCCTAAGCTCCCCGGGGTCCGTGTAGGGATCGTGGGGCTGAGAGAGAGAGAGAAGAGAACAGGATTGTCCAGGGATCGCGGGTCACAGTTTCCGGAGTCACAGCAATTGCCCCTCAGTCGGTAGTGAAAACGGTCTCACGGAGAAACACTTAGCGGCAGCGATATCCGAGGCCTTTTGTGTACTGCGCATGCGTGATATTCGGGACCATCCGCAACCCTGACGCCTGCGCATTCGATCGGTGCTTCAGCGACAGCGAAAAGTGTTACGCAGAGCTTTCAAGTTAATCACAGAGCCATTGAAAGTTTCTGCAAGCACCGGTTCAAGTACATACCTCAGTTTTTGTGTGTAGAAAACTCAGCAGCTCGTTTAACACAGAATGCAGCTCCCATAAAACATTACACTTAACATCAGCAAACGTTCCGCATGTTTAATGCCAAAGTAGAACGTTCTTACAACTGCAGATATAAAACACAAGAGATTCCGCTGTTACAGGAGATGTGGACACATTCACACAAAATGCTGGAGGAACTCTGCAGTTCAGGCAGCAACTAAGCAGAGGTGTACACAGCCAATGCATGCTGAAGGGGTTCGGCCTAACCGTTGTTTATTTGTTCCTCTCCACATTGACTGCCTGATCTGTTGATTTCCACCAGTATTTTGCAGAAATTAACCACTTTTTTTTTGATCAACCAGCTTCCAAATGTTTTTGATCTTTCATTTGTAGCCACATCCAGCTGATCTGATTCCTCTTCTTCCCCCTCCTTGTAAACTCTCGGTCCCATCTCTTTCTGGAACCCCAAACCCCTGACTCAGGCTGGCAACCCTTGGGGTCTGACTCTGGTCCATCGAAGATTCACTCTCTAGTCTGCTGTCAGACTTCAGCAGTGCATTGCAACAACCCAGCTGTCGATGGCACAGTCATTTGAAATTAGTGAAAACGGCCCAAAAAGTTAAAAAGAGCAGGAAAGAAGGAGTTTAACCACCTTAGTCCAGAGCCCTGGGGAACGGCAAAACCACAGTGAGCTCATTGTCTTATTCAGTCTGGAGAAAATCATGCAGGAAATTCATGCAGGTGTATAAGATGATGAGAAGCATTGGTCGGGTAGATAGCCAGAGGCTTGTCCCAGGGCTGAAATGACTAACACGAGGGACATGGTTTTAAGCTGCTTGGAAGTAGGTACAGATGAGATGTCAGAGCTAAGTTTTTTAAACAAAGAGTAGTGTGTGTGGAATGCACTGCCAGCGACGGTGGTCGAGGCGGATACAACAGGGTCTTTTAAGAGACTCTTAGATAGGTACATGGAGATTAGGAAAATAGAGGCCTATGCAATAGGGTAATTCTCGCTGTTTCTAGAGTAAGTTACATGGTCGGAATAACGGACCCAAAGGGTCTGTAATGTGCTGTAAATTTCCATGATTCCATAATATTCAAGGGAAATTTCCTATCCCACGGGGTGGTGACTAGTTGTAAACTGTCATCACAGGGAGAGTGAGAGGGGAACGACAGGGATAGATATTGATATACTGATATGGAACATGAAACATTGGCAGGGACCAGATGGGCCGAGTGGCCTCTCTAGTGTACATTGTGAATGTGGTAGAGACAGCAAGTACCTGAGACACGGGAGTGAATATAGAACTGTTTTATCTTTCACAGATCCAGAATATTAAACACCAGTCTAGTTTAAGGCTAACATCAGCAGAACGGACTCCTCCAATGCTCAGTGACCAGGGTTCAGTCCTGGGTGCGATGAGCAGCCGCAAGTACTGCAGAATCTGACAGTAACAGTTCCTCATGAACCTGCAGCTGCCTTCAGTCACCGTGATGGTTAAACATTTGACACAGAGCTGATTTGAACTTCCTCCCTGATGTGAAGTTGCTGCTGTTGCAGCAGCTGGGATGATTGAATAAAACTCTTTGTTCACTCCGGACAGAAATGTGGCCTCTATTTATTGTGAATTCACCGGAGTATCACAAGGTGGGTTAACTGAATGAGCCTCTTCACACACACGGAGCAGGTGAACGGCCGCTTCCCAGTGTGAAGCTGTTAGTGTATCTGCGATGGCATGGTTTTCCCTTCACTTTGAGCAGATTAGGTTCCTCTGATTTGCAGAGTAGGAGGTTATCTGTGTACCTGTTGAAGTGTTTCCTTCAATTTTGGAGGGACAATTATCTCCCAATTTGTGTAAAGGAAATTACAGTTCTACTGGATTTGCAAATGCAATATGCAGTTATGGGTGGGCTATTGATGGGAATCCAACTCTTTTGAATTTTGGATTTCCTGTGGTGTAGAAAGATGGGTGAGAATGCACACAAAAAAAAAACTGGAAACGCCCTTCAGAACAGGCAGCACTGGGAAGGACAACCAGACTTAATGCTTCATCTCAAAAAACCTTTGTTGGAAGTATAAAGGAAACAGGAAGGTATGGGGAAGACAAGTGTGGCTCTATTTGAGAGACGAGAATACATTGCAATGAGAAACGCAGTCTGATGTAGGAAAATTAATTTACCTGTCTGGAGGGGCTTATGGAGTATCCTATATTAAGGGAGTAGGAAATACTCCCTTGTTTTTTTTTTCTGGGGAGGGGGTTTATGGAATATGCTATATTGAAGGAGTAGGAACTACTCCCTTGTTTTTTTTCTGAATAATTGGTTTGAGATGGAGATCCGTTTTCTCCCGAGTCAAGGGAAATTGGAATACGTATTCCGTAAGAAGGAGTTAAATTACATCTAGTTTTTAAAATTATTATAAACAGGTTTGCTCCATCTAACACACGGACACCCCAAACATGACTTGCTCTGCTCACTCACCAGGAACTCCAGTGACGGCAATGACCGTGTACAATATTTTCTGCAAAGTGCCGTACCTAACCCACATTTCAGACATTTTGTCCATCTAGTGATTTGACCCCAGACACCACAGACGATCCCTATGAACAAAATATTAAGTCTATGATTTTAAATACCACTTAGCCACTCCAAAGTGACAGATTTCAACAGATTTAAAAATGAAGATTTTGAACAAGCCATTACGTCACACGAGTGTAATCCCTGCACTGACAGATTGTGATTAATTTAGTGAATTATTTTAGGTACTATTTGTGTGAGTTGGTTTGTTCCAACAAAGATTTGTGTCTGATTACAGAGGAAAGGATAGTCTTGTATGCAGAGTGAGGGATCTTCACAGGTTTGGAAAACAGGATTCCTTGGTGTGATGTGGAAGTTGATTCCCCTGGTGTACACACAGGGAGATTTCCATGAACCGTGACGGAGGGGTGTTCTCTAGTGTTTTGGAAGGTGATTTGCTCTGGTGAGGGAAAAGTTGGTTGGTGATTAATGAGGAACATGAATAATCTGATTTGGAAGCAATTAAGTCTCGCAGTGTTTTGGGGATGTGGGTCTTGGTGTGAAGGAAGGGGATTCTCTTGGTGTTAAATGATAGATTTCTGTGGATGATGGTGAGTGGAGGAAAGCTCTCTGCTGTCTGGCTGGGGGTCATGAGCCTACGAGTGCAAATTAACCATGTTTCTTCACCCATTTCTCATCATCAATTGCCCTGATCCACAGACAGATACGTGAGATGCTGATAGAGCAGACACCCTGTAAGTACGTCCTGTCTAAGTGCAGAAGATAAACGGAACAGAGAAAGCAGGAAGATGGAAAAGAGTTGATACAGAAGATACTGGATTATGGTCATGCATGTATTATTCCATTCAATGTATTGATGGGGTGGGGATGGTGGTGAGGAATCTGGGACAGTGGGGTAATCTAAGTAAAAAATGCATAATTATCCATGCAGTCTTTCTTCTGCATTTCCTACATCTTTTTGATAAACAAGTTATTTTTTTTCCAATTTTAAAGTAAATTCTATTATTAAACCACATATATGTTACCATAAACAATCCTGAGATTTACTTTCTTGCATATCAATAGAATAACAATCATAACCAAATCAATGAAAGACCGCCCAACTAAGGTGTTCACCAGAGTGCAGAAGACAACAAACTGTGTAAATACAAAATGAAGAGATGATCATAATAAATAAAAACGTACTGAATATTGAAAACATGAGATGAAGAGCTCTTGAAAATGTATCAATTGGTTCAGGAAACATTTCACTGATGGAGGAGGTGAAGTTGAGTAAAGTTATCCCGTTTGGTGCAAGAGCCTGATGGTTGAAGGGTGGTAACTGTTTCTGAACCTGTCCTTGATGTTAGGTGTTCCTGTTGACAGCGGCAGCTTTCCTGCCATAGCACTTCATGTAGATGTGCAGAATAGCTGGGAGGCCTCTATCGCTGACTGATTAGACTGTATCCTTTACTTTTTGTAGCATTTTTTGTTCAAGTGTTTCCATTCTGCAAAGGCCAGTAAGTTGTCAATGATGGAATGCAAGGACAGATGCATTCATGACATTCTTATCTGTTTCAGTAATTGTTTCTGCATCTGTTGATACAAGGCATATGTTCCCATTTTACTTCAGTGTGACATTATGCTTATTTATCTACTTTGTGAAAGTCAATGTAGTAAAGACACAGAATAATGCACAAATGTTTCCAGATAACTTTATGACAATGGGAACCAATCTAAACAGATTGCAGATAACATAATATATGGTGGCCATGTCCATCGGTAGGATAGTCTTGGGTTACAGGATGATATTGATTACTGGGGAAAATCGACAGAAAAACTTGCCCAACTCTTCTTGAACTCTCCCTCCCATCCCCTGCATGATCACGAACTCCTTGGTTAATGGTTTTGGCTGTTAAGAAAAAAAAAGTTGGCAACCCCGGTCTACATGATAATTTCTCCATAATTTTATCAAGTTCTATCAAGATTCCTCTCAGCCCCGAGCATTCCAATAAAAGCCCATGATTGTTGAAACTCTAAACTCTGTTTATAAACCTTGGGACAGGCAACATCCTGGTAAATCTTACCTGTACATTTTGAAAGTCACCTTAGGAAGATCGGAATTGCACAACTGTATTCCAAGTGGAAACTGGAATGTTTCATGGAGCTGCTGTTGACCTTCTCCAACCAATAATGACAGGCGTGTCAATAAAAACAGGCCTTCACCATTTTGTTGACTTGCATACCTTTGTTCACTTTTAACCTATTCTAAAATCAAACTGAACTCTTCCTGCATGGTCATTAAATGTTTAATGGGGTAGTAAGTCTGGAATTTGATTGTAAATAAGATGGGGCACCAGAAAACTGATTGAATGAGGATGAACCAATCAGGATGGATGGACGACGGAGACCATGCTGTCTCCCTTTTTTGGGGATATGCTCCCATGGTGGAGGGGGTGGGGTAGGTTAAGCATCTGCTACTCGTTGTCCAAGGGTGACCTGCAGACTAGAGAAGGGAAGGAGCACATCAGGAAGAAGCGTGTGGGGTTCAAGTTTAGGGGTTCAGGCTCAGGTGTTGTAGGAAGGATCTTTGTTTCGTCAGCCACTCCTGTCACCACTCACAGTCCTGGCAGTGAGGCAGTGGGATACATGTGCTTAAACACCTGGGAGGGTAGCGGATAACAGTCTATTAATCCCGAGCTTCTAAATAATCTGGAATAAACCAGCAATGGCAGACAAGAAGATCAATGCGCCTTGATGTACCTTGCAAGATTGGTTTATTGTTGACACCTGTACCGAGGGACAGTGACAGTCTTGTCTTGAGTACCGTACACAACAATCAGAACACTACACTGTGCACTGCGGTAGAACAAGGTAAATCAATAACAGAACGCAGAATCGAGTATAACTGCCTCAGATAAAGAGATAAAGTGCAGTGCAGTTAAACAATAACGATATTGTGGCGCATCGGACGGCAACTCGTTAAACGGCAATACGGAGTCGAACAGCGATTCCCGCCACGACTCAAAGTTTCTTCTCATCGAGGTCGTCCGAGTGCGCGCTCTTGTCACAGAATCTTCTCGGAGCCAGCAAAGCGCTGGATCACTCAAACCATCTCCAGGCTGTAAATCGCAGCACTTACCTGTCCCAGAAACACATTAAAGATAAAAAAAAAAACAGACATAAAAGAAGTAAAAAATATATATATATATTTGTGTCCTATGAGAGATGTCGACCGAGAGAGCGTTTCTCCAGCATTTGTGTCTGTTTTGGAAGAAGATGGTTGGATCCTAATCCAGGATCATTCCTCCCCCGAAGTCCAGTGCGGATGCCACTACATCACTGGCCAGATGGACAATAAGGTGCAAGATGCTAATCCAGTACATTGAGGTCGAGTCCATCTAGTTATAGTAGGGATATTCTTATCGCATAAGGATATTATAAAACATAATCATTGTCCTTATAACAGACTGTCCATGAGCCTGGCAGTGTGAGCTTTCAGGCTTTGGTATCTTCTGTCCGGTTAGAGGGGAGACAGGATGTCCGGGGTGAGTGATTATACTGGCTGCTCTACAAGGCAGTGGGAAGTGAAGACAGAGTCCACGGAGGGGAGGTTGGTTTCCGTGACGTGCTGAGATGTGGTCGTAACCCTCTGCAGTTTCTCACAGTCACAGGAGGAGTATTTTGCTGTACCAAGCCATGATATCAGGATGCTTTCCACCAAGGTCAAGGTGGACGTGGCTACAGGGGCGTGGGCTGCCACATTTACCTGTCTGGATAGGGGGAGGAAATCGCGATGTGGTCCCACAGATGTCTCCACGGCCTGTGGTGGGGAGGTGGGTGATCTTACGTCTGGCTCTGTGTATGAACCTCTCAGTCCACGACGGGAGTCCAGCTCCTTGTGTTCGAGGGAGGAAGTGCTGTGGCCATTCACTTCGGCTGATCACTGTATCCACCTGTCCGGGTGCAGAACAAACATCCTCCAGCAGTTCTCCCACCTATTGCTTGTCGGGACATCGCAGACTCAGCCCACCCGTAGGTTCCTCTTGACTGGAAAACTCTGGTTTTCTATATAACTCTGGTCAGATTGCACGTGGGGTATTGCATTTAGTTTCGGTCGCTCCATATCAGATGAATGCCGAGGATTTGGAAAAGGCATAGAAGAGGTTGTAATGAGGACCTTTAGGAGGGGATCTAGAAGGTGGAGTTGCACAAAGTTGGATTGTTCTTTCCGGAGTGGTGGGAGCCAAGGGGAGAACTGAGAGGATCATTAATGTCATAAAAGGAAGTGATGTTACAGCTTTATCAATCTCTGGTTAGGTTGCATCTGGAGTTTGCAGTCACCCCATTACAAGAAGGAGGCCAAGGCTTTGGAGAGGGGAAAGAAGAGGTTTATAGGGAGGAGATCTATAAGGAGGATTTGCAAGAACTTGTGTTATTCTTTCCAGAATGGCAGCTACCAAGGGGAGATAGAGAGGCCTATAAGAGTCATAAATGCGATAGGCAACTGTGATCTTTCTCACAATATCAAAATACCGTATAACAGAGGACACGCAGTTAAGGTGAGAGAGGAAAATGTTCAAAGGAGGTCTGCGGAGAAATGTTTAATATAAAACAAAGCCGAGAGTTGCGGTTTCTGGAATGTATTTCTAGCTTGGTAGTGAAGGCAGTGGTGTGTTTCAGATTCTGTGATAGACAAACAAACACACAGAGAAAGGATGGATATAGACAACACGCAGGCAGGGTGATTAGTATAATTAGGCATCATCGGCTAAATCATATCAACCCAACATCACAGACTGGATTGTCTCTTCCTGTCCTACAATGTCTAACTGGAGAAATAATCACTGATGAGGGAAATTTATTTTCCACTTCATGTTGAATATCAGTTCCTTCATTCTGAGTCTGTGACCGATGGTAACAGAATTCTCATTCAGGGGAAACGTCCTCCCAGCCATCAGTCCGAATTATCTGGAAGAATCCATCAATTCTCCTCACAATTCCAGAAAATACAGGCCTAGCTCATTCACTCTCCCCTCAGACAGACAGCTTGCTATCTCTTGAAGCAGTCAAGTCAGTGTGAGGAACTGTGATTAGACCTGGAAATAATATTCAACGTGCATTCAGGCAGAGGGATTAGTTTAATGAGGCTTAATTACATCAGCCCAACATCACAGACCAAATAGCCTTCTCCTTTCCTGCACTGTTGTATGTTTTAACTGGAGAAAGAATCACTGATTAAGGACATTTGTTTTCCACTCCTTCCTGAATATCCGTTCCTTCATTCTGGGGCTGTGACACATGGTATTAAAATTATCATTCAGGGGAAACATTCTCCCTGCAATTGGTCTGAATGACCTGAAATAAGCCAGCAATTCTGCTCACAATTCCGGAGAATACAGACTCAGTCTCCCCGCACGCAGCAAGTGTGTCCTCCCAGAACGAGACCTGTCAGCGTGAGGAATAGTCTCGGCACCCTCTCTTCAATAGGGATAACTTTCCCAAGGAAATGCGACAAAACCTGGAACTAATATTCAACGTACATTCTCACCACACCCTGTAGGACCCTCCCAGTCAGACATCTCTATACCTCTTCTCCAATCCTCCTGTATCACGGCACAGAATATCATTTGGCTCCCTAATTATTTGCGATACCTGAATGTTAACTATTAGTGATTTGTTGACAAGGACTGTCGGGTCCCTATGAAGCGGTCACTCTGTCCCCATGTAAATGTGGATTTTCTAGTTTTTTCTTCTGGGAATGAATGGCCTCGCATTCCCCCATATTCTGTCTGTCTGCCACATCTTCACTCCGTCACTTCTGTCTGCATCCCCAAACTCTCGCTGCGTCCTTCTCAAACCTTGCCTTTCAGCTCTGTACAACAGCCAACAGGGATATAATAAAGTTGGTCCTCACATCCAAATCGCCAATGTAGACTATGAACAGCTGGGGTCTCAGCCACAAACCCTGAGTCACCTAAATTTTGAACGTGTTCCATTTACTTCCTCTATCTGACCTTCACCTGCTGACTAATTCTCACACAGGCATAGTGTCCCGAACCCCATGTGCTTATCCGATCCTTTCTTAGGTTCTTCCAATAGCACATTCATCAGCTCTCAATTAAACGTCTGTTTGTCCAATCCTGAGTCCACACTGACTCTGCCAGCCCCAGTGAGTATTTGGGGACTTGGTCTGTGTCTCTACCTGTAAGATACTGGTACAGAATACAATGGGAATATTACCCATCTGTGGTTCAGTGTAACCGTTGTATTGGTGACCTGTGTCGGGGTCTTGGGTTCAGTGTGGGACTGGATCTGAATATCTCTGCTGTCTGAAACTGTGGAACTGATGAGATGTTGGTGTCTCTGTGCTCTGTAACATACCTTGTGTGTCAGACAGGAGCGGCTGATCTGGTGCCTCGACAGGAGGGAATATCGTAGTTGATTGCAGTTTGTTTTTTCCTGTGGGTACGAGAAAGAAACTCGGTCAGTGAGGGAGAGGTAAATGTCATGTGGTTCTGTGAAGTGGCCGTTGCAGCCTGTGCCATTGTCAATCTGTCGGTCTGACTCTCTCTCTCTCTCTCTTTCACACATATATAACATTGCATCTGATGCTTGTCTTTCTTTCATTCACGTTCAGCTATCCTGCATTAATTCACCTCCCAATTTATTAGATTATGAAGACATGCAGTCCTCTTCTACTGTCATTTAGTAATGCATGCATTAAGAAATGATACAATATTTCCTCCGGTGTGATATCACAAAACACAGGACAAGCCAAGACTGAAAAAAACTGACAAAACTACATAATTATAACATATAGTTACAATAGTGCAACAATACTGTAACTTGATGAAGAAGCCCATGTGCACAGTAAAAGTTCAAAGTCTCTCAAATGTCCCTCATCTCACGCAGACGGGAGAAGGAAGAAAAACTCTCCCTGCCATGCCCGATCACAATCCGTCTCTGAGTCATCCGAAAGCTTCGAGCCTCCGAATCAGCTCTCCGACACCAAGTACTGAGTGCAATCTCTGTACGAACGATTCGACCTCAATCTCGGTCGCCAACAGCAGGCAAAGCCGGGGATTTTGAGGTCTTCCCTCCGGAAGATTCCCGACCGCGCCATAACGACAGCAGCGAGCGAGCGCTTCTGAAATTTCTCCAGATGTTCCCCTGTGCTTTCACGTCCGTCTCCATCAAATCAGAATTTAGAGTCCTGTTTTTAATATTTAAGCGGTCTTCGCATTCCTTTGCCGATCGAAGCATTTCTTTGTAATTTTCGTTTGATCTCTTGCAGGTTTGAGATGCTCTTAAACGCCTATTACATCAGTAAAATGTCAAAATTCTCCGCAGAGCTTTGCCAGCACTTTGTGTGTGTTGCCTTGAATTTCCAGCATCTGTAGGTTATCTCATGTTTTGTACATCAGCATCGTGATCATCTGATCACTGCCATCCCGTGTGTGTGTGTGTGTGTGTGGCCAGGATGATGTTGAATGTGCAAAACCGCAGGGACAGAAGTTGGGAGTCGGACGTGTCGTTGAACTCTGTTTACAAATGGATAATTAGCGAAGACAAAATTGAAATCTGTAAATGTGGCTGCTTCGGGTCTTTGTCAATAGAACTCCGACATTCTTTTCAATAGAACACACATCAAAGTTGCTGGTGAATGCAGCTGGCCAGGCAGCATCTCTAGGAAGAGATACAGTCGACGTTTCAGACCGAGACCCTTCGGCAGGACTAACTGAAGGAAGAGTGAGTAAGAGATTTGAAAGTTGGAGGGGGAGGGAGGGGGAGATCCAAAATGATAGGAGAAGACAGGAGGGGGAGGGATGGAGCCAAGAGCTGGACAGGTGATTGGCAAAGCGGATATGAGAGGATCATGGGACAGGAGGCCTAGGGAGAAAGAAATGGGGGAGGGGGAAGCCCAGAGGATGGGCAAGAGGTATAGTGAGAGGGACAGAGGGGGGAAAAGGAGAGAGAGAGAAAAAGAATGTGTGTATATAAATAGATAAATAACGGACGGGGTACGAGGGAGAAGTAGGGGATTAGCAGAAGTTTGAGAAGTCAATGTTCATGCCATCAGGTTGGAGGCTACCCACACGAAATATAAGGTGTTGTTCCTCCAACCTGAGTATGGCTTCATCTTTACAGTAGAGGAGGCTGGGGATAGACATATCAGAATGGGAATGGGACGTGGAATTAAAATGTGTGGCCACTGGGAACTCCAGCTTTCTCTGGTGGACAGAGCGTAGATGTTCAGCGAAATGATCTCCCAGTCTGCGTCGGGTCTCGCCAACATATAGAAGGCCGCATCGGGAGCACCGGACGCAGTATATCACCCCAGCCGACTCACAGGTGAAGTGTCGCCTCACCTGGAAGGACTGTCTGGGGCCCTGAATTGTAGTGAGGGAGGAAGTGTAAGGGCATGTGTAGCACTTGTTCTGCTTACAAGGATAAGTGTCAGGAGGGATATTGTGGGGGCGGATGGGGGCCGGGGTGGGGGTGGGGGGACGAATGGATAAGGGAGTCGTGTAGGAAGCGGTCCCTGCAGAAAGCAGAGAGTGGAGGCGGGGGCGGGGGGAGGAGAGAAAGATGTGCTTAGTGTTGGGATCCCGTCGGAGGTGGCGGAAGTTACGGAGAATTATATGTTGGACGTGGAGGCTGGTGGGGTGGCAGGTAAGGACCAGGGGAACCCTATTCCTAGTTGGGTGGAGGGAAGATGGAGTGAGAGTAGATGTGTGTGAACTGGGGGAGATGCGTTTGAGAGCAGAGTTGATGGTGGAGGAAGGGAACCCTCTTTCTTTAAAAAAGGAGGACATCTCCTTCGTCCTGGAATGAAAAACCTCATCCTGAGAGGAGATGCGGCGGAGACGGAGGAATTGCGAGAAGAGACAGGGTGAGAAGAGGAATAGTCCAGATAGCTGTGAGAGTCAGCAGGGTTGTTTCCACTGCCACATGTCCAGTCCTGGTATTCAGCATTCTCGGAATGGAATCGAAACCAGCCTCTATAGATTCTGAAATCTGGATCTAAAAATAAACCGCTGTAGGATTCATCGATAGACCTCAGTGGGTCACGCAGATTTCCTTTCCCGAGGTGAGTAACCGCTGAGGTAATGCCTAGGAATTTAGAGGTGCTTGTCTTCAGTCGGCTGAATATTGACATCAGAGACAATGAATGGCGTTCAATTCCCATGTTTATTCAAGTGACTGTTGTCAGTTCGTCAGCGGCATAACCGTATCTCTGGAGACTGATCCTTTGTATAAATCAGAGCCGGTTTGAATGCATTAGCTCAGAGTTGCTGAAGGAGCTGTGAGTTCAGAAGCAAGACAATTGGCAGATTATTACTGAAATGGGGTATCCAGTCCTTTTACGGATAGGAGAAGTTTACTATCCATTTATTTCAGCCTTTGGAATTCCCGGTAAGCCGCCGTATCAGCTGCCGTTGGTGGGAATTGAAGTTAAATGCCAACGTAGTGATCGTTTCTGTCGCTGGTTTCCACGGTCACATGCTCAGTCCTAGTGTTCGGCATTCTCGGAATGGAATCGAAACCAGCCACTGTGGATTCTGATGTCTGGATCTAAAAATAAAACGCTGTAGAAATCATCGGTGGACCTCAGTGGGGCAGGCGGATTTCTTCCAGCGGTTTGTGTTTCAATGATGTAATGCTCGGGTCTCTGTGCTTTTGGTCTCGAAGCAGCTACACTGCATTTGCCAATATTATGTTTATACTGCTGTGGAGATGATAACAATTGCTTGTCTGCATTGGTATGTCAGCGGTCGTGTGAGCCACGTGTAATGATCAAACCATCGATTAGTGATAACGATTTAGGAAATGTGATGAGTTCCATGTTGCAGCATGGAACTTGAGGATTTTTAGTAAATGTGTGCGGTGTGACAGAAAATAAAACAGTTGTTGGACAACACAGTGACGTCGCTGCTGATCAATACTGTGAAGTGTATTCTATCATATCCACATCTGACCCCTCTACAGACATTCCACTGCGTCACCGAGTCTGCTACTGGACGTTGAATCCCTCTCCCCGGCTTCGCTGTGATGGATTCAGTCGGAGGCTTCGAGTATATCTGTGAGACTGTATCAGTCTACGCTGTGACTGCTGCCTCGGACAATGTTCTGTTGTAAAATCAGCGAGGTGAGAAATGCTGGAATAGGGAACAAACACGGGGAATGCTAGAGGCACAAAGTAGCATCTATAGAAAGAGAAAGTCGTGTCATAGGGGCTCTCTGTAAACAGTTCCAACAAAATACACGCTAACTGCTTTCCCACATATTCAATTTTGCCTGGATGAGTGGTTCCGGGATTTCCTGTTTCTGTTTCGTCCTTCGGCTATTCTGTCGCTGACAGGGAGTTGCATGGAAGTTGATGATTGTCTAATGCAAGAATCCCGCCATCAGCGTCCAGATTTATTAATTTCATTCATATCAGACGCGGATGAAGCCGATAGAAAATGTTCCAACCAGTACTGACTCTGAGGTTACCTCGCTTTATCCTTCCGCTGCCTCTTCACATTTTGGTCATCAGAAAGGAATCCAAATTCAAATCATTTGGCTTTATTTTAATGTATAAACTCAGTCAGCTCTTAGACCTCTCTTCAACTTTCTACCGTTAAATGCAGCATTAAAGTCCAAATATTAGATGATGCCCGAAAACTGCTGCATTGGGTTCTGCTCAGTTTTTTCTCAATTTGCTACTTTCTGTCTCTCTTCCAGCGAACTTGGTGGCGATTGCGATCCTCTCCCGTGGAAAGTGCGGTCTCTCCAAATGTGTCACTCGCTACCTGGTGGGAATGGCAGCGGCCGATCTCCTGGTCGTTATCTCGGAACCGCTGCTGACGTGGACTGCTTGGATTTATTTTCCACAATCATTCCTGTTCATTACTCCTGTGTGCAGTCTCGCCAGATGGTTGATTTTTGCGAGCGCTGCGATCTCCGTCTGGCTGACTGTCGCTTTCACCGTCGATCGATTTGTGGCTATTTGCTGTGAGAAGCTAAAAACAAAATATTGCACCGAGAGAACGGCGGCGGTGGTTATCGGGACAGTGAGTGTGCTGGCCTGTTTGGAAAACGTCCCTTGGGGCTTTACTTCTGAACCTCTTGTAATAATTGACGGTGTTCCCTGGTATTGTGTTCTTACATCGAGCTACAAATACTCTTCTTCTTGGGCGGTATTTGAGATGCTTCACCGCATTTTTACCCCTTGTGTCCCATTCTTTCTGATTTTGTTGTTCAATATTCTGACAGCCAGGCGGATTCTAGTGGCCAGTCGAGCCCGCAGGAGGCTCCGGGGACAAAAGAGTGGAGAGAATGACAAGGACCGGGAGATGGAGAACCGACGCAAATCCATCGTTTTGCTCTTCAGCATAACCGGTAGTTTCATATTGTTGTGGGGAACACGTTTGGTATTTTATATCTATCAACGGATTTCAATGAGTTTTGTTTATTATTCTGTCATGAATCCCGTTTACATTGTAGAAGAGACATCGGGAATGCTGCAGATCATCAGTTCCTGCGCCAACACGTGTATTTACGCCCTGACTCAGAGCAAATTCCGAGAGGACCTCAAGAATGCGGTAATATACCCACTGAAATGGATTTTGAAACTCATTAAACGGATATAAATAAATGCTGTGCAGTAGTACAATTCAGCTGCTTTCATGTCCCTATTCTGTACTCCCACTTGTGAGTAAACGGAAACAATACGATGAACAGAGTTACAAACAAAGCATGAGAAACTCTGTCGATGCTCGAAATACAGAACACACACGAAATCATGAAGATTGTCGGCCCGAATAGTTGAATGTTTACTTTTTTCCAAAGTTGCCCCCTATCTGCTGAGTTGCTCCAGCTTTGTGTGTGTGTTGTCTTACAGTTATAAAACAGCTATTTACAGTCGATCCCGACGGCACCAGTGGCCTCAGCATCCCAGAAAAATCCCCTTTGCATCTCACCCTCGCCACACTGAAATTGAATCTTGAGGCGAACCTGCCACCCCTTCTTCCCGATTCTGACAAAACTGTCTGTTTTTGGAATATAATTTCGTCGGTATCAAGCACTCCTGTTCCCATCATTACCGGTCCTTTCCTTCACGATCTTTTTCTCTTCTGTCTCTACCTGCAGTTTTTCCTTTTGTTTTCCCGTTTGAACTAACTTTCAGTGTCAGAATTTTAGCTCTCAGAGAAAGAGTTGCGGGGGTGGGAGGTGTGGTTGGGTGGAAGAGGAGATGCTGTGAACCCAGAACAAAAGACACAGTGAAGAAAATGGGAAATGATGTGGTCTAATCCTACATATAGTGCTGGAGAAAAGCTTCAGCTCAGGCAACAGGACTGGAGAGAGAGAGAGAGAGAGAGAGAGAGAGAGAGAGAGAGAGAGAGAGAGATCCAATTCTGCCCAAAATGTCCACAGTTTACTCTTTTCCACAGTTTACTCTTTTCCATAGATGCTGATGTCCACAGTTTACTCTTTTCCATAGATGCTGATGTCCACAGTTTACTCTTCTCCATAGATGCTGATGTCCACAGTTTACTCTTTTCCATAGATGCTGATGTCCACAGTTTACTCTTCTCCATAGATGCTGATGTCCACAGTTTACTCTTCTCCATAGATGCTGATGTCCACAGTTTACTCTTCTCCATAGATGCTGATGTCCACAGTTTACTCTTCTCCATAGATGCTGATGTCCACAGTTTACTCTTCTCCATAGATGCTGATGTCCACAGTTTACTCTTCTCCATAGATGCTGATGTCCACAGTTTACTCTTCTCCATAGATGCTGATGTCCACAGTTTACTCTTTTCCATAGATGCTGATGTCCACAGTTTACTCTTCTCCATAGATGCTGATGTCCACAGTTTACTCTTCTCCATAGATGCTGATGTCCACAGTTTACTCTTCTCCATAGATGCTGATGTCCACAGTTTACTCTTCTCCATAGATGCTGATGTCCACAGTTTACTCTTCTCCATAGATGCTGATGTCCACAGTTTACTCTTCTCCATAGATGCTGATGTCCACAGTTTACTCTTCTCCATAGATGCTGATGTCCACAGTTTACTCTTCTCCATAGATGCTGATGTCCACAGTTTACTCTTCTCCATAGATGCTGATGTCCACAGTTTACTCTTCTCCATAGATGCTGATGTCCACAGTTTACTCTTCTCCATAGATGCTGATGTCCACAGTTTACTCTTCTCCATAGATGCTGATGTCCACAGTTTACTCTTCTCCATAGATGCTGATGTCCACAGTTTACTCTTCTCCATAGATGCTGATGTCCACAGTTTACTCTTCTCCATAGATGCTGATGTCCACAGTTTACTCTTCTCCATAGATGCTGATGTCCACAGTTTACTCTTCTCCATAGATGCTGATGTCCACAGTTTACTCTTCTCCATAGATGCTGATGTCCACAGTTTACTCTTCTCCATAGATGCTGATGTCCACAGTTTACTCTTCTCCATAGATGCTGATGTCCACAGTTTACTCTTTTCCATAGATGCTGATGTCCACAGTTTACTCTTCTCCATAGATGCTGATGTCCACAGTTTACTCTTCTCCATAGATGCTGATGTCCACAGTTTACTCTTCTCCATAGATGCTGATGTCCACAGTTTACTCTTCTCCATAGATGCTGATGTCCACAGTTTACTCTTCTCCATAGATGCTGATGTCCACAGTTTACTCTTCTCCATAGATGCTGATGTCCACAGTTTACTCTTCTCCATAGATGCTGATGTCCACAGTTTACTCTTTTCCATAGATGCTGATGTCCACAGTTTACTCTTCTCCATAGATGCTGATGTCCACAGTTTACTCTTCTCCATAGATGCTGATGTCCACAGTTTACTCTTCTCCATAGATGCTGATGTCCACAGTTTACTCTTCTCCATAGATGCTGATGTCCACAGTTTACTCTTCTCCATAGATGCTGATGTCCACAGTTTACTCTTCTCCATAGATGCTGATGTCCACAGTTTACTCTTCTCCATAGATGCTGATGTCCACAGTTTACTCTTCTCCATAGATGCTGATGTCCACAGTTTACTCTTCTCCATAGATGCTGATGTCCACAGTTTACTCTTCTCCATAGATGCTGATGTCCACAGTTTACTCTTCTCCATAGATGCTGATGTCCACAGTTTACTCTTCTCCATAGATGCTGATGTCCACAGTTTACTCTTCTCCATAGATGCTGATGTCCACAGTTTACTCTTCTCCATAGATGCTGATGTCCACAGTTTACTCTTCTCCATAGATGCTGCCTGGTCTGCAGAACTCCTCCAGCGTTTTGGATTTCTAAAATCTGCAGAGCTCCTCTTGTTTGTGTTTGGTCTAATCCTAGTCAGCGTCAACGAGATGTTCGGCTGTGCCAACACAGAACCGACCCTGGACAAAGAACAAGCGAATAATGGTTGAAAAGGACAGTGTTACAGAAACAGACACTTGATAATTAATGGAACAGGGGTTCAGTTAATTTTGAACTCATGCAACTGGAAAATTGGAGGATCTCTCTAAACAAACGCGATCGGGGATATTATTGTTTATACAATTAGAAAGGTGATGAGAGTAGTGGCAGTTTGTATTCAGATATTACATACTCCAGACAAAACTGAATTGAGGAATCAATCTGAATCATTCAGTGGTTGGTCCGTGATGTCAATTAATGTTCATCGTGAGGGGGTGATATCTAAATACAAACTCTAAATGTAAGCTTGGTTAAGACGGGTAATAGGTAGTGAGGATAATCCTGTTAATTGTATAACCATGACTCCTGGCATTAATGGAGGCTAAATCTTTGAAGGGAATTCTTTGCGATAGGGTTGACAAATATTTGTAGAAGCATAATTAGAGACAGTCAAATGGTTTTGTGAGGGGAAGATCATGCCTTACGCACCTGAATGACTTTCTGAGGGGTTGACAAAACAAAGGCTAGAGTGGTGGACGCTGTGTGTATGGAATTGAGTGAGGCGCTTGACAAGAGCCCCTGCAATAGATTCACCCAGAACGTCGGGAGGCATGGGACTGTTGGAAACTCAGCTGCCTGGGTTTAGACTTACCTTGCCCAGTGAGTATGGGACTGGCAGTAGGTGGGGCGTTTCCAGGAGATCTACTTTTTCTCATATTTGTAAACAACTTGAAAGAGGAAGTGCATATGTGGGTTGGTAACTTGCCGTTTGAAGCTCCACATAGCATAGCGCTTAGAATCAGACTATTCCAGCTCGGGGCACTGGAAATCAGAGCTCAATGCCGGTGTTTTGCTGGAAGGAATTTGTACTAAATCCCCGTCACATTTATGGGTTTTCTCCCAAGTTAAAAAAGGAAACAAAACTTAGCGATTAGGCTAGAGTAACGTTGAGGTTGCTGGGCGCTGCGGCTCATTGTTCCTCACTTCATCTCTAATTGAATCAAGGACACCTATGTGCTGCAGCTGTGGATAGTGTAGAATTTCATCATAGGTTACAATGGGACGTCGACACGGTGTAGAGCTGGGGTACGATGTGATAGATGGACTTCCATGAGTAACAGTACGAGCTGGTACATAATAAAAATTCAAACTGGATTATAGAGCACAAATGGCAGATTTTATCGCAGTGTGGAGGATCAGGGGAGTCGTGCTATGCAAGTCTATAGATACCTCAAAATTTCCAAACAAGTTAATTGAGTAGCTAAGGAGGTTTATGGCTTAAGAACTGGCAACTCCGGAAAAGTGATCTCACTATTACTTCCCGTGTCACGGGCTTAAGAGGGAAAAGATGCTAAGGAAGAACAGGTAAATGTGTGGCTAACAATTTGTGCAGGAGGAAGGGCATCGTATACACATATTATTGGGCTCTCTTCGAGGTTTGGTGGACTGGTGTAAGAACATTGGTTTTACACCTCCATTGAAAGGGAGTTGATATTCTAACTGGCAAGTTTGATGTATCTGCCCGGGCATTAACATGTGGCATGTGCAGGCCTGGTCTTGGGGGTTGGGCGGGAGAGTGGGAAATGGAACTGCAAGTGAGTAAGTAGGATTGAGTAAAAGGTAGAGACGAGGTCAAGGAATGCCAAAATGAAGTCCAGCCAGGACCCCGTTAATGAGCCCGGTGTCTCCGAGGGGCTGAAGTGAGGTTATGTCAGTAAAGGTGTGTAACACTTAAGACAGACGTGCTTAGAACCTGGATTAGTACGTGACAGAGTGAGCCAGATATTGCAGAGCTCTGGTTGAGAGAAGGTCAGGGCTGGTCGCTAACCATTCCAGAATTCAGACGATTCAGACAATCCAGAGGGTGGCGGGGGCGGGGGTGGTTCTGCACTGCTGATCAGGCAGAATGTCAGAATGTCCCAGGTCCGAGATCACCCCATAGGCTTCATCAGTAACACGATGCAGGTAGAGCTCAATAATAAGGAATGTGCAATCGCTCTGATGGTGCTCTACCTGCAGCCTGTAAGAGAGAGCAACAGACAGGTCGGGAGGTTATGGGCTGATGTAAAAGCAATCATGCAGTTATTGCGGGTAAATAATCATTCCAACATTACTGGCATTCCCTTATCCCTTGAGGATGGATGGGGCTTTGTGGTTCAGATGGGTCCTGGGATGCTTCCTGAAAGAGTATTTAGATGGGCGACCAGGGAGGGAGACGGGCTTGACTTAGTAGTATCAGTAGTATAATTCTGGAGCTTCGCAAACAGTTTTTGATAAGGATAAGACTGGAGCTGCAGGCGGATAAATGTAAATTCGGTGAAGGATAATTACAGTAGAATTGGACATCGACTTGCAAACCAAATTATCCCCAAACTAGAATCATTCCAACCATTCACAGGATGACAAAATATGTGTACACCCCCAAATCTGCACACTCCTCTCATATAAATGTGCACCTCAAATCCAGCGACACCCCCAAATATGTGTGTACCCCCAGAACTGAGTGAAAAACATTCTAAGGAACAGGATATATAAGTCAATCGTTATATGGTAAACTGGATTTTCAGATGACACCTGGATTTGGAGTGTGAGTGGACAGCGAAGTAGGTTATGAAAACTTTTAGCGTGAGTGAAGCAGCTGGAAAAACGGGCTGAACATTTTGAAGTTGGAACTTAATGTGAAATTCCATCGAGATGGGATCTAGTGTGAGCTGTTGCACTTTGGCAGGACCTACCAGGGCAGGACTTATACAATTAGTGGAAGGTAATTCAGATGTGCAGGAGAGCAGAGGGTTCTGAGAATACAGTTTCAAAATTCCTAGATAAGGTCATGAGGAGAATCTTTGCACACACGCCTTCATATATCAGAGTACCGAATACACGAATTAAAATGTTATGTTGAAGTTGTGTAAGACGTTATTGAGGATCAACGTGGAGCATTATGTATAGTTCAGATCACATATCTGCAGGAAAGAGATCAATAAACTTGAAAGATTACAGAGATAATTTATAATGATGTTTCAGAAATTAAGGGGTTGAGTCAGAAGGAGAGAATCAATAGGCCTACTCTCTCCCAAACTGAGGCACTCTCCCCTCAAGTTAGGTGAGACTGGAACAAGAGTTCATATTTTAAAGGTGAAAGTAGACCACGAGAGGAAACTTCTTCACTCAGAGGGCGGTATGGACGTGGGATGAGTAGCCAGAGGAAGTGGTGAATGCAGGCTCAATCACAACATTTAGGAAACACTTGAACGGGTAAATGGATGGGAAGTATATGAAAGGCTATGGTCTTAATGCAGGTCGTTGGGACTAGGCCAGAAAACAGCTCGGCAGAGATTGGAAGAGCCAGAGAAAATGTTTATGTGTGTGGTGTTCGATAACACTACATCTAATCCCGAAGAATCCTCTCCAGTAAGTTTCATACCCCGAAGTGTGACTCAGAAGTTGATATTTTCCAGGATAACCCATCCACTTTTATGAATAATGGAATACCATTTATCTCCGCTTTTTGGGTATCTTGCTAGTAGCTACAGAGGAGAGGTCCTCAGAGTTCTAATCTCCAGCTTCTCCAAGTAATCTGCAAGTATATCCCGCCTGGCCCTGGAAAATTATCCACCCTAATGCACTTTAAGAGACAAAACACTACCCCCTTAGAGGTCCTGTACTTAAACAAATTTAAAAGACACTGTTGGTAACTACAGGATAGAAAAGGTTCAATCAACGACTCTTACAGCAGGGAAAAGTCCCTTCAGACCCAATGCCTTGCGACTGAGATGTACATTCAGGCAAATTTCCATCCCAGAGCAGACGGGACAAACGCAGGCAGATGGTAATGTTTTGTATGGCACCTGAACGCCACGGAAGGGGTGGGCCGAAGGGCCACTGTCAATGCTGTAATGGAAATGTTGTCGCCGAAAGGTGGACTCTATTCCTCTCGATAGACCCAGCCTGACCCGTTAAGTTCCGTGAAAATGCTGCATTCAGCTCTGGTTAGCATTCTATATCAATGATACTTTGTGCTGGAAGACTGCAGAGGAAGTTGACCAGGACTGGGGCTTACGTCATGGGGAAGATCAGTATGTGTTGATATACTGTGTTGATCTACAAGGGGGTTTGGGATCCCAGTTCATTACTCTCTTTAGGTGCTGCACAGGGTGAGGGGTTGCTGCGAGCGGCGTAGGGCCTGCTTGTCTTTAGCAGTCGAGGCACTGAGTTCCAGGGTCAGGTAGTTATGTTGCAGTTTTATAAATCTCCAGTTTAACCACATCCTGAGTATTGGATTCTATTATTGGAAAATTGTGGAGGTTTTGAACTGAGAGTCGAAGACCCTTAACAGGATGCTTCCTTGATAAGGAGAGATTGGACAGGCTTGGGATATTTTATCTGGAGCGGCAGAGGCTGAGGGAGGCCTGATTGAAGTTCATAGGAACATGAAAGGCACCGACATCGTGGACAGCCCGTTTGTTTTTTTCGCTGAACATGAAACATGAAATAACTAATACCAGAGGGCATGTACTTAAGATGAAAGGCCAGCGAAATCAGCATAGCGGTTGTTGTCAGATCTGCGCCTGGACGAAAGGAGCAAAAAATCAAGCAGTTTGTAGGATGGGGGAGGAGGCAGAACGAGCCTCTTGTTGGATTTGGAGTAGGCGAGAGGAGGGGAGCTGGAAGCCAAGAGGAGATGGGCAGTGATTTGGCCACCACTGCCGGCCCATCAACTGGAGAGTGTCGTGGTTAAGGGTCGAAACACTCTGTGAAGGTTGGGAACCACCTGATGTCATCTGCTCCTGGTTGAAGAGTACGGTTACCTTATAAGGTAACTGGAGAATGCACCCTAGCAGGTATATGTAACAAGGTGAAAGGGGGAAAACTACTGGCGAGAGAATTTATTGGGATAATGATAATGTGTGACTGATGAAAATGGAGCATCATGAACTGTAAATTCAGAATTGCCGCTCTCAGAAATGATTCTCACGTGGCCACGGAAATAAAAGACATTCAAATATCTGAGTCCGCGTGTTGTTTTGTATTCTCCGACAATATCACTCTTTGAGTCCGAACGTGATTTGACTTGGCCTGACTAATTTGGCGAAGAGGATGGGACCCTTTAAATGCGATATAGTGAACCCTTGACCGAGAAATTTGCCCCTCGGACTGTGCCAGACAAGGTGTCCCTCACCAGCCGGTGATCAGTGTGCCTGCGTTCGGGTAAGAAAAAGAAGAAAACTGCGAGAAGGGACAGGGAACCATGAAATTTAAAATTGCTTTAAAATAAAACTGATCCATTTTGGGACCCAGATGTTCACTGTTATAATCAGTGGATTTACAAGTGTATAACTGAGGTGCGCGAATCTCGCAGCATCTGTTAAGTACACTTTAATTCTGAAAAGTGTTGGGTTACCGTTCTAGTAGGTTGATGGACCCCTCTAAAGGTAAACCGGCGAGAACGGAGCCTCACGAGCGACGCCCAAGTGATCCTAAAATGAAATTACCGGCCAACGACACCACGATGTAGAATGTCGAAAAGTACAAGGCAAAGAACTTGCTGGTTTCCTGCAGGATCGCCCGCTGATAAGGTTTGTTTGAGAACAGGGGATAGCATGTACTCTGTCACATTTTCTAGTGAGTCATATGCTTGGAGTCAAGGGGATTGGACTTATGGCGGTGCTTTCGACTTGCTAAAAATGAAATATTTGACCTCGATTACATGTTGTGGTGTTCTAACAAATGGGACACCAACAACTTACAACTGAACGCAAGAAAGAACCTATTTCTAACAAATGAATCATGATTTCGAGGACTGGCGCTCTCTGCGTCGGCTATTGTTTCCGCCGAGGAGCCGGGTCAGAATGGTTCCCCGAATTAACACCTATTAGTCGGGAACAGACTGGTCAGAAAGCAAAATCAAAGGGAACAGGAGAGAAGCAGTAGATAACTCTACTGGGGAAGATATCAGTGAGTTTCCCCGAAAATTGTGGGGGAAATCACAATTCTAAAGCCCTGGGTCGCGCCTGTGGTATAGAATACCGTTAATTAATCTTCTAACCCGCTAAGACAACCAACTGGCTCACACAAACTTGTCAAGTTTTCCAGCTCCTGCCCGGGGATTTGCGCGCACTCCTCAGTGTTACATATGGAACTTCTTGGGGAGGGACACACAGTAGGTTCCCCAGTCCCAGACAGACGCCCGAACGTGACTGGAAACCAGGTCGGGCGGGCGATGTAAGACAAGCCATGGGTCGCTAAGGTAATGGAACCCATTTTAATGACGGCCCGACAGCACGGGGAGTTTTGCGAACTTTCCCGAAGTCTACATATAAAAGGCGAATCCCTTTCGGACATTATAACTCGTTTTAAGGATACCTGGTAGTCCAATGCTGGCAAACTCCTAGACCATCAGAATACCCAGCTGGCAGTGTAGACTTTTCTGAACTGCCTCCGACCTGCGATTGCCCAGTCCTTTCAGTTAACTAATCTTAATTGGCAGACCCAGCAATTATTATTAAAGTTTCTATAAATGAAACATTCTTGAGATTTTTCACTCCCCACCCCCCACCCCAAATCGGTGTGCAAATATATTTGCCAACATACCTCTAAATTTGTGCACATTCCTAAGTCAGCACGCACCACAAAATCCTTGTGGAAACCCAAATCTGTGTCAGCTTCCAAATTCACGCAACCCGCAAACTCGCTGACATCTCCACATGCACATTAAATTATCCTTGAGCAAAATAATTTCAAACAGATCACAACCTATCTGCTTCCACCTTATAAAACAGTAAGAACAAAGTTCATAATTGAAAGTGTTTTAATTAATAAAATATCGGAAGTAAAGGAATGTTGAGGTTTGTCACAACTCCACATACAACGGCTCCCACAAATCCGTGTGCAGCCCCACTTGCCTGTGCAATTCCATCTTTTTAAAATGATTCTTCTTTGAAAATCAAATGTGCATACGTGGGTGTCAGCTGGGTTGGTGGTGCACACGGTCTGAGGGTACTTACAGATTTGGGCATGTCGGTCGATTTTGAGTTGTAACGAATCTCAAGGTTGTTTCATTGATAGGTACTTCATTAATAAATACACATTTAATGTTCTTCTCTGCTGTTACTTTGATTTTTTTAAGACGGAGGTTGCTACTGAGTGGACTATTTGAAATTATTCCTCCTCTGGGATAAGCTGATGTGTATCTGGAGGGTGTTGTCAGGTTCGCAGTGAGCAGCGATATGGGTGTCCATCCGTACTTGTGAGTGCATCTCGATTTGTGGGTCTTGGTGGATTTGGGTTAATGACAAATATCAAGGTTGTTTCGTTTAGAGATACTTTAATAAATAATGCACTTCAACAGCGAACTTTGTTCTTGCTATTTTCAATGTGGATTCAGCCATCTTGTGAAAAAGATCGAAATGATTCTCGCTCCAGGATAAACAATCGTACTTGCAGGAACGCACTCGTATTTGAAGGTGCACAGACATTTGGAGATGTTCACGGCGAGTTTGAGTACACATGGATCTGGGGATGTCTCAAGGTCTTTTCGATATTTCAGTCGACTTAGCTGAATATTAAGTTGAAAAAATGGCTCTTAAATAATAAACAAATGTATGTATTTTGTTTTAAAATCCCGTCTAAGGAATGAGGTAAATAAGTCAAAAATCACATGTGATTCTTCCTTGGTGTGTGTAAAATAAGAAATGCAAAACAGCGGTTCTGAAACAGCGCATTAGCTTAGGACGTGTTAATTTTTATAAGAGAGAAAGACTATCAGCCTTTCTCGAAAAGGGGTTCCCTTCGTAGCCGGGAGTGGCGAGTAGACAAGAGCGGCAGACATGTGGAGAGGAGGAAGACAGAAGGTGAGGGAGAGAAAGTCAGAAACAGAGTCAGAGAATGATGGAATTTACTGTCGGCAACTGGGTTCCCTCCAGCACAGTGTGGATCAGATCACCGAGTGGCCGCTAAGTATTCATTGCACACAGTCTTACTGTGCCTTTACAAGTGGCTGATTAGTATTTCTCATGTCATCCTGATATAGTAGTAGATTAATAATCTTCAACATGTGTACTCTGTCTCACTTTACTGCGAATTCTTAATACTGTTAAATCAGAAAGAAGCAAGGAAAAAAAAAGTCCTTACTGTCCATTCCCGTATCCCATACAAGAGGCCAGGACGCATTCATACATACATTACCACTCTCCGGCAGCTGATGCAATTCTGCTGCGTGAAAAGAGTCGATGTGACAGAGAACACTTAAATCTAGGAGCATCAGCACCTTTCTATGAAATGACTTTGTATTTATTGGCAAGCAAAGGTGACGCTGTACGTTTGTACAATTTACCCTCCATTGAAAATCACACAAAAAACAAAAGACACCAGTGCTCTAAATCGGTTATTCGGTTTACTTTATTATGTTTCTCCTCTTTATGTCCCTTCTTGCAATGTTTCCTGTTCTTTAATAGTATCTGCCTTCATATATTATTTGAAAATCTTTGGAAACTGGTGTTATTTTCATTTCCCTGAATGATAGCATGGCATATTTGTGAGACTGCAAAGATCGAACGAGAACTAGTGAAACACGTCTCTTCTTGACTGTTATTAATCTCTGTTGTGGTTTGCAATGAGCTCCTCTTAAAGCTTAGAAATGTAGAAACAGCAGAACGGGCACGTTTATTCACAATGGTCACCGCAATAAATTTGACAGAATGGTGTTCAAAGCGGTAAGCTTTTGATTAAAAGCGTACACGTTGCAATAAAACATATTTCTTCGTCACACAAAACATCAGGCAAGCACAGTTGTGCACAGCAGGTGTCGAAGTAAAGGTATTCTTCGATTTCTTTTGTCGGCACCATTACGCCCAGCCACTAAATACAAGCGGCACATAGTTCTTTATCTGCTAATCAACTGAGCAGTGATCAGATTTAGATTTGTGCATATAAATCACACATTTCAAAAAATTCTTTTTACAGATGTGTAACCCTGTGCAATAAACACTCGCTTTCCCTGCTGTGCTCGGAGTGTAACCACGTCTGATGTGATGATAACGATAAAACACAGCGAGCGTTCTTCCCCAACAGCATGTGTTTACTGATATTCTAGTGTAAAAAATATATATCTGGGTCTCCCATCAATGATACCAATCCTGAGCCACTGACTCTGCAGTTTTGTATCTTGTTCAAACAGCTGTTATATTTGCCTGCATGTGAGCGGCCATTGACAATCGAATATATTATGAATATTTTCATATTTGCCTTTCGTAACCCGTGACAATGGGATCACTGATAATTGGACATCATCTTTAGTCGAATAGTTCTGCTGAGTGACGTGTTTAAAGACAGAGCTTCGCACTGCCAGTGACGGTGTTGGAGTAGCAGCGACATTACTAGTGTGGAACATAATGAGATTGAGCAAGCCGCTTAGTTATCCTTGCGGAGAGTGATGGGACTGGATATGCAGTGAGATTATCACTGTGGTCAGGGATGTGGATTTGATCAGTCGTGACTCTGTCAGTCTGGTCAGAGATGTGTCTGGATCTGCAATGATAACAAGGAATAGCATATTTCCCTCAGCAATCAGGATTCTGAAAGGGCATTGAACCCAACAATACTCCCACACAACATGTTGTCCTCTTTTTTTCACTAATTAAATTTAGTTTTTTTTTACATATTATCTTCCAACTGTGATTTACAGATTTTATTATTATGTATTGCAACGCATATCGACACATTTCACGACATATGCCGGTGATATTCAACCTCATTCCGGTTCTGATTTTGTACACTCTGTGATTCGCTTCTAAGATTCGCGGCTGCTCCATTTATTACTACTCGGGTCCATTTCAGGAATAAACTATGCCTCTGATAGCCGTCACGTTCCAGAAGTGCAAACGATTTTTCTCCTTCAGATCTGACAACTTTCTCTATCTACTGTGCAATATTACACTTGTAAATGTTTTGAGTTTACACTCTAACACGAATCACCTTATTCAGAACATTTGAGATTCCTCTGACATATGTTTGGAAGAGTTTTTCCTCAGATCCTTCTGTATTACCAATCCCTTTACACAGTTCTATTGTCGAAATACTCTCCCGTCTCATCGGGTGAGAAAGCTGTCCGGTTTTGAGTATTTCACCACCAGATGCAATGAAGAAGATGTTGATTATGACTTATCTTGTGCGTAAGTCTATACTACACACGCGGAGTTTGAAACATTGACTGCACAGAAGCTAAAGCTGAAATTAGCAACATGTTTTCCACCAAGTTGCATTACTGCTTTGCTCAATCGCTTCGCTCCGTCGTCCGAGCTATAACACAAGTTATTTCTGTTGGTGTCTCTTTCATAGAATTGGCAATCAGGTGTGCGGTGGCTTACCTATATAGATTCCAGGCCAGATGCAGTTTAATAATTTGCAATCTATTGGCACTATAATAACGACATATGGGCTGCACGTTTAAGATAAAAGCCGATGTTCGGGCTGGGCGCTGATCCTGCACCTAAGATTAGCGCTGAACCTGCAGGACAGTAGATGGAGCAGTAATGTAGAGCATCTATTGACGCCTTTGATCAATATAATCGCGATCATCTGACTGCAGGGAGCTCTCACTTGATAATTCTCAACTTGGAGTCCACGCAAAGTGGAGGAATTTAAAATATGGGTGCCCTGACAATGACCAGGACACGCTGTTACATAACCAGTACTGTCAGTGTTAAGGCCACAGAGACAACAACATTATCATCATGGTCAACGGTAGTAATGACGCGGCAGCTTGGCCTGCAGTGAGATCATCCAGTCAGCTGAGCTGAGTTCCAGAGAAGCAATGACAACACCAGGGTGTTCAGTGACGTGCTTTGAAAGTGCAATCCATTCTGCGTATTGAATACAACAATCAGCATTACACTCAATGTGTCGGCATCGTGCCTGCTGTTCTGCATTTCCAAAGCAGGGAGTAGCCCTCCACGTGGTCGGAGAGATGAATCTGACCGCGTTTAGTGGAGACTTCGGCCAGATTTATCAAGGCTGTGTTTTACATCCGTCCCCATCTGCAGAGTCCTTCTCCGTAGAATATTGACTCCCATTGTAGCAAACATTTCAAATTATTGCAAAATACTTAGTAATAACATGTCGTACTCTCATTTTATACCAGCATATGACGCATTCCATATTTCTACATGTACTGAACTACATCTATTTCTGACTGCAGTTAATCTGATTTGTGATGTGCAATAATTCTCTTTGTTTTTTTCCACTGCCTGGCTGGCACAGTACAAACCCCAACATTTATTTGCAGCACTCTTTACAATATGTTGAAGCGTTTAAATATATTAAACGTATGTTTACGTGCATACAGGATATTTTAATAATTATATTCACAATGTTATTGCCAGTATGGGAGAGCAGAAATAAAGAAGCAGCTGTAACAAGCTGAAAGTGATGTCGACTCGATATTTTTCGGTTCCCCGGTGAGTTCCATTATCTGCACCTCTCAATACAAGCTGCACCTCTTTTCATACTTTATGCTCTTTATCCACTAATCAGCCGACAATTATTCGGAATTATTTTACTGCAGGCAGACCAAATAAAAGAGATGAATGCGCCTCCTTTCCTCCGCTTGTCTGCAGTTTACACTTGAGCACGGTTCGCCTACCTGCTTAGACAATTACTCTGTTTCGCCCCTCCGCCGACCGATCAGGGGGACTTCCAGCCATGGGAGTTGGTGGAGAATGGTCGTATGAGCAGCTGGTGTATATCACAGGTCCCGGTTATGCGACCACTAACAGCGGGCAGACGATCACTGAAGAGTGTAGGTTATGCCTCGGGTATTCAATCACAGGGACGATGTGTTGCCTTTTTGGTCATGGGCATTAACGATGTGAATGAGTTAGTTGTTGAGACTGTGCAGGAGTTTCTGGAGAGGGTATGACCGGTACGAGAGGGATGGATTACAAGTGAATTTAGCGGGCAGGTTGGCCTGAGTTGCTTGGGTGGGTTTAAGTTAATTTGTTACGGGAATAGGAACATGCGAGATGGTGCTGAAGATGCAATCGTTGGTTTACAAGCAGAGACAATGTGTAGAGAGACTCCTTGAAAGGAAAGGCCGTTGATAGGGCAAACTTGCAGTTAAGAGGACGAGTTGCAACATCAAAGCGGGAAAAATCGAAGTGTCTGAATCCAGGAATGTCGGTGTTATATTGAATGCACGCAGTACACTGGATATGGTAGAAGAACTTGTAGCACAGTTACTGAATTATAGTTGAAAGAAGATTATAGCTAGGAGTTAAATGTCAGGGATACACATTGTATCGAGGGACAGGCAGGAAGCTAGAGGGGCGGCTTTTCTCTGTTCTGTAAAGATTAAAGCAAATCATTAGAAAGAGGTTTTATAGGAGAGGAAGGGGTTGATTCATTGTAGATAGATCTATGATCGAATTCATCATGGAACTTGAGAAGGAAAAATGAAAGTCAGATGTATCAGAATTTCAGTGGAGTAAATGAAATTACGGAGGCATGAGAGAGGAATGGGCCAGAATTTATTCGGGGGGGGAAACACACGGGCAGACATGGCGACAGAGCAGCAGTGGCTGCAATTACGGAAAGGATTTAGAAGGCACAAGATACGTGCGTCACAAGGAGAAGTAGTATTAAAAAAGAAATCTGACACAACTGTGTCGAACAATAGAAGACAAAGCCAACTTAATAGCCAAATATCAGGCACGTAAAAGAGCAAAAATTAGTGGGGTTAGATGATTGGTACGTTTTTAAACAGTCAACAGAAGGCAACTAAAATGTCAGTAAAAAGGCTTCAAAGGAATACAAAATAACGGTAGCCAACAGTAAATCTAAGAATTTGTTTAGATATATAAAGTGAAAGAGAGTGACCAGAGTGGATATCGGACAGCTGGAAAACGATGCTGGACAGATACTAATGGGGAACAATGAAACAGCGGACGCGCTGTAACATTTTGCATCAGTTTTCTCCGAGGAAGACAGTAACAGTGAGGTGGAAGTTCCATATGTCAGGATTCATCAAGAGAAACCAACACTCTCCCCAATAATCCCAAAATCAGAGTTGCTAAGCATTTCACGTTCTGCATACGAACGAGTAAATTTCCTGTCACATTAGAAGCACTTCAATGCTACGTGATCCATCATTGGATCAACCGTTCAGTAGTTTCTTTATCATAGTAGCACATTAGCTGGTGCACGGTGTTTCTGAAGTTGTGGATGTTGGGAAAGTCTCATAGACCGGAAAATATTATATACAGCACTGAACAGACCACTTGGTGGACAACGTTTGCCGACATTGTGCTTTTATAAAGGTTTCCCTTTAGTAAAAATGATCAGCTGGGCACAAAGTGTTTTCCAGATACCCCCACCCCTTCCAATAAACAGCCACAGCATAGAAAATGTAAAAACTGTTTTCCGCAAGGATCGCTCCCTACGCGACTCCCTTGTCCATTCGTCCCTCCCCACTGATCTCCACCCTGGCACTTGTCCTTACAAGCGGAACAAGTGCTACAGCTGCATGAACACCTCCTCCCTCAATACCAATCGGGGCCCCTGACAGTCCTTCCAAGTGAGCCGACACTTCACCCGTCAGTCTATTGGGGTCATATACTGTGCACGGTGCTCCCGGTGCGGCCTCTGGTATATCGGTGAAACCCAACAGAGTTTGGGAGACCGCTTCGCCGAGTACCTATGCTCCGTGAGCCACAACAAACGGAATCTTTCAGTGGCCACCCGCGTTAATTGTATTCCCATTCCCATTCCGATATGTCCATCGATGGCCTCCTCCATTCTAGAGATAATGCCACACTTAGGTTGGAGGAAAAACGCCTTATATTCCTCCAACCTGGTGACATGGACATCGAATCCTCAAACTTCCTCCTCGTCCTCACCATCACATTCCAATGTCCCTCTCCTTGCCCACCCTTCGCCTCCCTCTGCTGCCTCTCACATCCAACCACCGCCCCACCCCCCGCCTTATACTTTCCTACAATGGACTTCTGTCTCTGTCAGCAATCAACTTCCTTCGTCATTCCTTCATCCGTACCCCTCCGTTTCACATATCGCCTTGCGTTTCTCTGGCAGCCAGTTCTGGTGCGGTCGCGGGAGCAGGAGCATCTGTAACAGCGCACAATGCTGTTCTCGGGGTGGATTGGGTGTGGTCTCCATTTGAACAATCGCAAAAACCTCTCCCCGGTAGGACACCCTTCCGAACTGTCCAGTCGATCGCTGGCCCAACCGCTGAGAAGGCCCAGTTCATTTGGTATTCACTCCCCATTCAGACCGGGGTTGAGTGCCTTCAGGTGCCGTGCGCAATCTCTTCTGTTTCTCCGTGCACCGTGCGATTGCAGTATTGGCAGCTCATGTCTCTGCTCTAACTTGGATCCCTCCCCTTCTATTTTCCACAACATTTTTTTCTGTATTCTATGCTGTACAGCTCATAATCCACCTTCAGCAATCAGCCGTCATTACAGAGTCCCGTTACCATTATACTTCAACATCCTATTCGCGGGCTTTTGTCACACCCTCAGCGTCTTCAGCACATTTCGAGATGAATATAGTCGACCTTTCGGACGAGACACTTCCAGTACTGGCCCTTGAGCACACCCCGTCCACAGACATCAAGAGCCAACCAAGATATTCCTATCTGCCTGCCTTTATACCGTCTCCTCTGGCATAGAAATTAGCCAGAACGTGCATCTCAATCACTGAGTCTGAAGGGTCTTTTCCCTGCTGTAAGAGTCTTTGTTTAAACTTTTCCTCTCCTGTATTTAGCGACAGTGTCTTTTAAATTTGTTTACTTACAGGATCAGGAAGGAGCTGGTGTTTAGTCTCTTAAAGTGTATTCCTGTGGATAATTTCCCAGGGCCAGCAGGGATATACTGCAGATTATTGAGAGAGACAGTAGATCAGGTAACTGGGGATTTGACCAATAATATCTGTGTCTTCTCGAGCCACAAACAAGGTACCAGAAAAGTGGTGATAAATGGTATTCTATTATTTATGAAAGGGGAATGGATAATCCTGCAAAATACAGTCTGCTCAGTCACACTTCACGTGTAAAGAGGATTCTTAGGGATAGGATGGAAAGTTGGAGAACACCACACACATAAACAGACTCCCCGATTTCTGGCCTAGTCCTAACGACCTGCACTTGGACCAGAGCCTTTCATACACCGCTCATCGATGTACAAGTGTCTCCTAATTGTCGCGATTGAACCTGCATTCACACCTCCTCTGGCTACTTATTCCATGCTCAACACCGCCCTCTCGTGGTCGCCATTCGTCTTTAAAATATGACCCCTTTTTCTAGTGTTATGTACCCCGTAACTGGGTTGCCAAACCAGCAGAAATGGACCACTTAGTTGGAGTCTGGATTACTGGAACTAAGAAAGTTTTATTAAAGAAATAAGCAACACAGTACTCTAATCGCACGGATATAAATGCAACAGTTCAGCAATGATAAAACACACATGTGCACAGAACTAGGATAATAGGATCAATCAAGCTCTATTGCAGTCTAGGGGTCAGTTTAGTTCAGTTCGGAGTAATCGCGGTTGTGCCGTTGGGGAGAGAGAGAGAATCTGACAGTAACAGTTCCTCATGAACCTGCAGCTGCCTTCAGTCACCGTGATGGTTAAACATTTGACACGCAGCTGATTTGAACTTCCTCCCTGATGTGAAGTTGCTGGTGTTGCAGCAGCTGGGATGATTGAGTAAAACTCTTCACTCACTCCGGACAGAAATGTGGCCTCTATTTATTGTGAGCTCACTGGAGGATCACAAGGTGGGTTGACTGAATGAGACTCTTCGCACACACGGAGCAGGTGAACGGCCGCTTCCCAGCGCGAAGCTGTTGGTGTATCTGCAACGGCCGACTGAATCCCTTCCAAAATGAGAGCCAGTGAATGACGTCACACTGCTATCAACGTCATGACAATGTATCCAATCAGATCACGGATATGGACACGTGATCGGGCTCTCCTTGTAGCGAGTGGGGCGCTGTCTTCTCCAATATCTCCGATTCCACAATTAACGATCGGCAGCATTCATAGTCATACTCATAGTCATAGTCATAGTCATACTTTATTGATCCCGGGGGAAATTGTTTTTTGTTACAGTTGCACCATAAATAATAAATAGTAATAAAACCATAAATAATTAAATAGTAATATGTAAATTATGCCAGGAAATAAGTCCAGGACCAGCCTATCGGCTCAGAGTGCCTGACCCTCCAAGGGAGGAGTTGTAAAGTTTGATGGCCACAGGCAGGAATGACTTCCTGTGTTGCATCTCGGTGGAAAGATTCTCTGGCTGAATGTACTCCTGTGCCCACCCAGTACATTATGTAGTGGATGGGAGACATTGTCCAAGATGTCGAAGCAAGCAGCTGAGAAGAGAGTGAAGAAATCGGGTAGAAAAGTCGTTTTTTTTTAAAACACTAACCGGGGAGAAGGGTCCGCACTGCGCAGGCGCATGACGTAGCGCGCCAAGGTTTAAAAACAGACCACATATACAGTGGCCATCGTCGGAGTGGACTGAGTCAGAGTGGTACGGCTTTGGATCAACAGGCTCCGGCGAGAACAGGCAGTGGCCAGGGTAGGTTCAGGTAAGTTTTTTGATCAGATTGTTTAGAGTAGAGAGAATGCCAGGCAGGATGTTGGAATGCTCCTCTTGCAGGATGTGGGAAGTCAGGGAGCCCTCCGGTGTCCCTGACAACGACACCTGCAAGAAGTGCATCCAGCTGCAGCTCCTAACAAACCGCGTTAGGGAACTGGAGCAGGAGCTGGAGGACCTGCGGATCATTCGGGAGAATGAGGAGATTATAGATAGTAGCTACAGGGAGGTAGTTACGCCAAAGAAGCAGAGGACAGGAAATTGGGTCACTGTCAGGCGAGGGAAGATGAAAGGGCAGACAGAGCAGGGTTCCCTTGTGGCCATTCCCCTGAACAACAAGTAAACAAGGATACTGTTGGGGGGGGGGGGATGACTTACTTGGGAAAAGCTGCAGTAGCCGGATGTCTAGCACTGAGTCCGGCTCTGCAGTGCAGAAGGGAGGGTGGAAAAAGAGGAGAGCGGTAGTGATAGGGGATTCGATAGTTAGAGGTGCAGATAGGAGGTTCTGTGGTCGTGACAGAGAATCCAGGATGGTTTGATGCCTCCCGGGTGCCAGGGTCAAGGATGTCTCTGATCGCTTGCATGACACTCTGAAGTGGGAGGGTGACCAGCCAGATGTTGTGGTGCACATCGGTACCAATGACATAGCAAGGAAGAGTGAGGAGGTCCTGGAGAGTGAGTATAGAGAGCTTGGTAGGAAGTTGAAAAACAGGACCTCAAGGGTGGTAATCTCAGGATTGCTACCTGTGCTATGTGCCAGTGAGGGTAGGAATAGGATGCTCTGGAGGATGAACAAGTGGCTGAGGAACTGGTGTAGCGGGCAGGGTTTCAGATTTCAGGACCATTGGGACCTCTTCTGGGGCAGGTGGGACCTGTACAAGAGAGACGGGTTACACTTGAACTACAGGGGGACCAATATCCTTTCAGGGAGGTTTCTTAGTACTATTGGGGAGGCTTTAAACTAGATTTGCAGGGGGATGGGAACCAGAGTGCCGGAGCTGACAGTGTGGCTGGGGTGAAAATAAATTATGTTAAGAGTTCAATCAAATCCGCTGATAGAAAGGTTATGAGTGGTGGTAAAAATCTTCTGAGGTGTATATATTTCAATGCTAGGAGTATTGCGGGGAAGACGGATGAGCTGAGGGCGTGGAATTATGACGTTATAACAAATAGTGAAACTTGGCTACAGGAGGGGCAAGACTGGCAGCTTAATATCCAGGGTTCCGTGATCGAGGCAGAGGACTGAAAGGTGGGGGAGTAGCATTGCTTGTTAGGGAAAATATTACAGCAGTGCTCAGGCAGGACAGATTAGAGGGCTTGTCTACTGAGTCCTTATGGGTGGAGCTGAGAAACAGGAAAGGTATGGCCACATTAGTGGGATTGTATTACGGAGCTGCGTCGCTACGTCCACCACCAACCTCCTGTTTCAAATCCAGCTCCTGTTTATTATTTCTCTGTGAATGGGGATGATGGCCCAGCAACTTTCCTATCAGCTGCAGATACTTCATTTGATCTCCAGTGTTACGTTCCTTTTCTGAAAATAATTTCGACATTACATTCAAAATGTGTTTAAATCAGCATACATTTTACTCTTACTTCCACTTCGCTGCAAACGGAATTGCTTCTTTTCACTCACTCTTTTCTTTCACAAGCATTCTAAAACTGATTCAAATGCATTATTTACACGCTCCTCGCAACCACCTTCCTCGCAAATACCTTGCCTTCTAATTAAGGTTGACAGCTTCTCTTCAAGACGGGTCTCCACATCATGGAAAACATGATTGCTTCATCTAATCAGTCCCCCTGTACTCCATTTTGCTGCCGCAATTCTACTAAATTCTCAATTAAGCTTCCTTTTGCTCCAGCTTCGTTTAAATTCCTTGCCTCACATCGTCCCATGGGTAATCATCGAGAGCCTCATCACAGGCACTTAATATCCTTCGTACATCCGTGACCAGCGATGTCCCCACACTGAGGAGAGTTCCACGTTACCGTGTAACAATCAGGGTAGAATTCTCAGTACGGAAGATGTTGAGCCTGTCGGAGCAGGTTATCATTTCATTGTTAATCCAGGGGATTATATCAATAAAAAATACAGTAGATGTCATAAAGGAAAATGTGTGCAGATGCGGCTGAGACTTCAGAAATTAAACTGAAGGGAAATGCTGGATGTTGAGTCAGTTTTAGAACAACGGAGTCGATTTAAAATGTTTATTCACGCTGTGCAGGGAGTTTTCCAACCCAGGGTGGTCAGAAGCACAATAAAAACAATAGATTCATGTTGAAAGTTCACAGTAAAATTTATTATCAAAGTACATAAAACATACAACCTGGGATCCTTTATTTTCTGCAGGCATATTTAGCAAATCTATAGACGAGTATATGGATCAATAAATATATAGGTAAAATATTGAAGAAAAGACAGCTATAAAAAGAATAGAGAAAAGATAGTAATGATGTTAACCGTACGGCACATGAAAATGTGAGAGCAACAGTCAAGAGTTATATTCGGACTCCCAAAATGCAGGTTGAGAAGTGTATTGCCGATAATGCTAAGACTGAGGGGAATAGAGGTTCTTCCTTGTCGGAGAAATATTAGGAACTGCACTCAGACACGGAGGATATCGCTTCAACCAATCTTTATTCGTGATATCACGGGAAACCCTTCCCTAAGAGCGGGGTGTCAGAGTTCCGGAAACAGCTTCAAGTACAGCTTCATTGATACAGTTGAGTACATATCAGTAAGATCTACAAGCAGGGGTTATCGGTTAGTTATCAGCTGTTCACGCACTCATGATCACAGAACGGTCCATTGTAGGATGCAGGCCTTGGGGTTCAAATCAACATTAAAGGACAACATTCACAGTCAGGTCCTGATACTTGACATTAGTGCAGACACACAATACATTCTGTTGCCCTTTGATCACGATAAGGAAGAAGCTCTAGCAATCTGTAGATGTTGGAATTTCGAGCAACACACATAAAAGTTGCTGGTGAACGCAGCAGGCCAGGAAACATCTCTAGGAAGAGGTACAGTCAACGTTTCGGGCCGAGACCCTTCGTCAGGGCTAACTGAAAGAAGAGCTAGTAAGAAATTTGAAAATGGGCGGGGGAGGGGGAGATCCAAAAAGATAGGAGAAGACAGGAGGGGGAGGGATGGAGCCAAGAGCTGGACAGGGGATTGGTAAAGGGATATGAGAGGGTCATGGGACAGGAGGCCCAGGGAGAAAGGAAAGGGGAAGGGTGAAGCCCATGGGCGAAGGGTATAGTGAGAGGGACAGAGGGAGAAAAAGGAGAGGGAGAAAAAGAATATACACACACACACACACACACACACACACACACACACACACATATATCTCATCACCTCAGATTACAAGTTAATTGAAAGTAACTGAACAACGTGCCGATACACTTATAGACAACAGGACGCGTTACAAGCCGGAGTTACTTGTGAGATGATACCAGTTGTAGAATAATGAATCACGGCCAATCGTCACACCGAATCCACACTAACACCAGACACACCATCACACTGATATTTCACTGATGATCATGTTCCAATCTGACCCGTCGGATCGCAACCAGACAAAGACATGAAAGGCCAGTTATACGACCGATTGTGAAGGAAATTTATATTGGGAACAACAACCTTCAGGCAAGTAGATCAAATCAAGGTCGCAGTGGAGGGATCGCATTGCAACTAGAGGGATCTGACCATTGGAAATGGAAGATCAGCACGTCAGTAGAATCGGGGGAGGTGTCCTCTCTTTAGCAGAGGCTTGGTGAACACGGGAATGTGAGAATTATTTTATAATTCTGTCCTGAAATAGTGGAGCTTCATGTTGAGAGAGAGGGATAGAGGTATCAGCATCTCGATACCACTTCTGGCCATTGAGGCCACGATTAATATCTCTTTTGTTCGCGTGGGCCTGAAACAATTCGCCGTTGTAAGTAAACATTGAGCTTAATCGACAGCACAGCGAACCAAGGTGAGGTGCAATTACAGTGTTTCTGAGGCATGGCTTCAGGAAAGGTCGGGTTCGTTGTTTCACTGTTTGGTTAATTGAATTGAGAAGACAGGAATGTGTTGGGCTTGTGATGTCCTGATTCAACAAAGAAACCACCTGTTCAGGCACGTTCAGCAAAGGGAAGTGAGGCTACGCGTGTTGAGCGAGAGAAGCAAACAGGGAGAATGTTTGCAGCCCCGCGGGCACATGCCTTTTAGTGAATAAGGTCAAAGGTGCATCGCTTCGAAGTTAAATGCAAGTAATAAACAGGGTGCTCAGCTTGAAAAACGCCCAGTGGCCTGGGCGTTGCAAACATTAAAATCACAAGTGCTCTAGGTGAGGCTCGAACTCACAGCCTCGGCATTTCTCCGCCGTGTACTGCCATATAAGTACCGCGCGCTAACCGATTGCGCCACTAGAGCCCAGCGCTGCAAACACTCGGTTGTAAATATCTGGAAAGGAAAACTGGAAGACATTCCAATATCATGGAGCAAACAGCACAGAAATATACTTGAAAAAGCCGTTCAGCCCACAGTGTATTGCCGTGACATCTAAACAGCAAATCAAAGATACTCAAACTCTAATCCCTCCTTCCTACCATGTCCATATCCCTCGATCTTCCTGACATCCATGTGGATATCGAGTCATCAAAAGTGCGTATCAAATACCGCCTATAAATTTGCTAATGATGCAAACATTGTAGGTAGAATCTCAGATGGAGAAGAGAGGGCCTACAGGACTGAGATAAGCCAACTAGCGGAGTGGTGTCGCAGCAACAACCTGGCACTGAACATCAACAAGACGAAAGAGGTGAGTGCGGACTTCAGGAAGGGTAAGACGGAGGAACACATTCCAATCCTCATAGAGGGATCAGAAGCGGATACAGTGAGCAGTTTCAAGTTCCTGGGCGTCAAGATCTCTGAGGACTTATCCTGGTCACCACAGATCGATGCAGTTATAAAGAAGGCAAGAAAACGTCTATATTTCATCAGGAGTTTGAAGAGATTTGTTATGTCAACCAATGCACTGAAAAGCTTCTATAGATGTACATTGGGAAGCATTCTGACAGGCTGCATCGCTGTCTGGTACGGGGAGTGGGGCTACTGCACACAACCGAAAGAAGCTGCAGAGGCTTGTAAAATTTGTTCCTCTCCATCGTGGATACTAGCCTACGAAGTACCCAGGACATCTTCCAGGAGCGGTGCCTCAGAAAGCGTCCACTATTAAGGACCTCCAGTAACCAGGACATGCCCTTTTCCCGCTGTTACCATCAGACAGGAGGCACAGAAGCGTGAAGGTACACACTCAGCGATTCAGAAACAGGTTCTTCCGCTCCGCCATCCGATTCTTAAATGGACATTGAACCCATAAACACTACCTCTATTTTCAAATATATATTATTTCTGCTTTTTCACACAATTTTTAATCTATTCGATATACGTATACTATCATTGATTTACTTATTTATTATTATTTATTTTCTTCTTCGATATTATGTATTACTCTGAACTGCTGCTGCTAAGGTACAAAATTTCACGACACATGCCGGCGATAATAAACCCGATTCTTTTTCTGAATTCTGATTCTGATCTCTTTAAAGCCTCTAATGTTTTTGTTTCTACCACCGTACCGGGCAGTGCACTCCAGGCATCCACCACTCTGATCAAAAAAACTTGACCTTGACATCTCCCCAGAATCTACCTCCTCCCATCCTCAATGCATGTCATCTGGTATTAGTTACTTCAACCCTGGGAAACCGACACACCCTGTCTACTCTAACTCTTCACCTCATAATCTTCTAAACCTCTACTAGATCTCCCCTCAGCTCCCGGTGCTCCAGAGAAAACAAACCATGTTAATCCAACCTTCCATACACACACACATACCCTTTAAACCCGGCCGCATCCAGGTAAACCTCCTCTTCAACCTCTTCAAAGCCTGAACTTCCTTCCTACAGTAGGGTGACGAGAATTGTATGCAATACTCCAGAAATAGCCTAATCAGAGTTTTATAAATTCGCAACACAACCCCTTCACTTTTGAACTTAAGGCTTCGACTAATAAGAGCAAGTTTCATCTTATAAAAGCAAGGTTGATCGATGAACCTCCTTATCGATCTTCGCTTTCAGCTCAAGCGGGTATAACTTCAGGTTAAAAGGTACATCTATTATCAAATTATACAAATCTTCTTCTAATTCGGGTGGAAATGAAACCTAGAGGGAAACGAAAGGCAGCAGGATGATCAAAGCACATATCCCCCACCGCAGACGGAGATTAAAGTCCTGATATCAGTGGATTCAGCATTAATCGGGAACTCGGGATCAACCGCGTAGACAAGTATTCCGTAGATTGAGCAGCCAAACTCAGTGTGTTTATTGTTATAATGTTTCTCGTTGTGAACAATGAAAGTACAGTAACCTCGGCCGGCAAATGTCCAATTAAATCGTCGCGTCATTGCATTACGTCAGAATGGAACAAAGAACGTCAACACATTACGCGACATCCTCTGAAACCTACACTTCCACTAAACCTGTGTCCATCGTGTTAGATGCAGCTGATATGGACACATGGTTACCATAGTGAACACAAGTACCTCGCCAATACTTTTTAAGCTTCTGTATGAAGCATCTCATCTTCCCCCGCTTCAAGGAGGGAATGAAGGATCCCCCACTGATATCTGAAATGTTCCATGTTCCTGGTAAAACCCCTCTGCATCGGTTCCATTTCATTCACAGCAGGTAAGTTAAGATCTCTAATCAGGCAAATATTATATACGCAATTTTGTGTGTGTTTCTTGGATTTACATCATCTGTAGATTTTCTCTTGTTTGTGAAGAACTATATATTCTTATGTCTTCACCTTTCTGGTCAGTGAAGGCAGATATTCGGAATGTGTTCAGCAGCAAGTTATCGACCGGCGTCTGAAAACGTTGCTTGTGTTTGAACATCTGTTTTCTTGTCCTTCTCTACAACACGAGAACGCCGTCACTCTTTGTGAATCTCCCAGCCCTTGTCATCCATGGACGGTATTTATCTGTGCCTGCCCTTCTCCGACCAGCAGACAAACTGATCAATTTCATTGCATATCTGACGACCCGTTGACTTTTGACTGCAACCAGCATCAAGACATAGTGAAAGGCTCTTTTTATGTGCCGTTCAGTTCAGACCATTCAACACATCGAGTTAACACATCAGGAAAAATAAATAGGATATATATTGTTCTGTTGTATTTACAGCGAAAGGACGGCTAAGATTACCAAATAAGTAAATACGAATATCTACCTCACTGTTAGCAACGCTACCAATTTCGAGCATCTGAAAAGCCCATTTCATTGTTGGTACAAATGCGATGAATGTAGATGCTCTGTCGGTTTAAGTATTCGCACCAATTTCAGAGATATGTGTGCAGTGACTGAATTGTTTTGCTTCATAGTGGTGTGAATTTGATGACAGGCGGTTTACTATACGAGGGACTGCATCAATACGCAGCGCATACAAAATTCTGGAGGACCTCCGAAGGTCAGGCAGCAATAGAAATGAATAAACGCTCGACATTTCGGGTCACGGCTTTCAACAGGACTGGAAAGGAAAGGGGAAGATGCCCAAATACGAAGTTTGCGGGAGGAGAGGAGAACAAACTAGAAGGTGTTAGATGGCGCCAGGTGGATGGAATAGAGGAGCGAAATAAATGGCCTGGGATGATAAGCGGAAAATGCCAATAGGAAAGTGTCCAATAGGAGAGATGTCACAATGGCGGGGGCATTGGGAGCAAGGGTGGACCCAAATGCTAGACACATCTTGTGAGGTTACTTAAATTGAGTTTATTGTTTGATACAAGGAAAGCAAGGCAGAAGCAGGAATAGCGAACTGGACAAGGACTCAGGACTATGACTAGGCTCGGACTAAGGGTCTGGGCTTGGACTCGGAATCGGATCCCAGAACTAGAGGAGACATGAAGAGGCTAGGGTATGGACTCCGAGCCAGAGACTGGGCAAGGACCCAGTACCTGGGTCTTGCCTCGGGCTCGGAGCCCAGAACCAGGCAAGGACGTGACATGGGCTAGGGAGAGGAGGAACATGGGAACACAGAGCCTCGGTCTCGGGAGAGCAGGTAATGGAACCATGGACACATACACAGAACACAGTCGGGACCCCTCCTTGGGTACAGGACATAGGGCCGGGACTCATGACCCCCCGCGGGGCAACGGCAAGACGGCCTGACTTACCCCACGGAGGCGAGGACAAGACAAAACAGGACATGATCCCCCGCGGGACAACGGCACGACGGCCTAACTTACCCACGGAGGTGAGGACAAGACACGACAAGACATGACCCCCCCACCGGGCAACAGCAAGACGGCCCGACTTACCCACAGAGGTGAGGACAAGACAAGACCAACACGAAAGAACACCAGGCAGTACCTATTTAGCTCCAGCGATAGAACTAGACCGAGGTGCCGGCGAGGGCTGCAGACGAAGACTAGAGGCGAGAGGGGCAGAGAAGGGATTCGGACGGGGAGGAGGATAGGACAGGAACCACAGGCCGCCAGGGAAGGGACTTGACTCGAAACTTGGATGCCGCCAGGAACAGGACTTGACTTCGTACTTGAATGCCCCCAGAGCCAGGACATGACTTGGAGCCTCCGGGTAGAGGGAGCTCTCGACTCGGCCCGGGAACAGTAGACAGCGGTTCTTGATTCCCTCTGGCTGGTTAACTGACGGACCCACCTCGGTGAGGAATCTTTGCAGGCTCGCTTTGGCGAGGTAACTTGACAGGAGTGCTCCGGTGAGGAAAGTCGAATTACCGGCACTCGCTTCGGGCGGAGATTAGACTTGCTTCGGCCAAATGACATTGGCACGCCGTACCTTTAGTGACTTTGCACACTCTCCCGCGCCGAACAGCTGAAAGCCGGAGACTATGAACTACCGGTTCAGCCAAGAGTAAATTGCCTCTAATCACCAAGGCCGACGGAGACGGGAAAATATGGAACCAAAGGGAAACAGGCAGTCAACGGTCCGGATCGAAACATAAACGGAGTAAATGAAAAGAGACCCCGATCTGGACCATGACAAGGTGTGGTCTCACCAGGGCCCTGTACAGCTGCAGAAGGACCTCTTTGCTTTTATACTCAATTCCCCTTGTTATGAAATCCATCATACCATTAGCTTTCTTCACTGCCTGCTGTACTTGCATGCTTGCTTTCAGTGACTGATCCACAAGAACACCTAGATCTCGTTGTGCTTCCCCTTTTCCTAACTTGACTCCATTTAAATAATAATCTGCCTTCCCGCTCTTACCACCAAAGTGGATAACCTCACATTTATCCACATTAAACTGCATCTGCTATGCATCTACCCACTCACCCAGCCTGTCCAATTCACCCTGCATTCTCATAACATCCTCCACACATTTCACACTGCCAGCCAGTTTTGTGTCATCGGGAAATTTGCTAATGTTACTTTTAATTCCCTCATCTAAATCATTAATATATATTGTAAACAGCTGCGGTCCCAGCACTGAACCCTGCGGTACGCCACTGGTCACCGCCTGCCATTCCGATAGGGACCCGTTAATCTCTACTCTTTTCAGTCAGCCAGCTAATTTACAATCCATGTCAGTACTCTGCCCCCAATACCATGTTCCCTAATTTTGCCTACTAATCTCGTACGTGGGACTTTATCAAAGGCTTTCCGAAAGTCCAGATGCACTACATCAACTGGTTCTCCCTTGTTCATTTTCATAGTTACATCCTCAAAAAATTCCAGAAGATTAGTCAAGCACGATTTCCCCTTCGTAAATCCATGCTAACTCGGGCCAATCCTGTTACTGCTATCCAGCTGTTTCGTAATTTCATATTTTATAATTGACTCCAGCATCTTTCCCACAACCGACGTCAGGCTAACCAGTCTATAATTCCCTGTTTCTCTCTTCCTCCCTTCTCGAAGAGAGGGACAACATTTGCCACCCTCCAATCCACAGGAACTGATCCTAAATCTATAGAACATTGGAAAATGATTACCAATGCGTCCACGATTTCTAAAGCCACCTCCTTCAGTACCCTGGGATTCAGACCATCAGATCCCGGGGACCTATCAGCCTTCAGACCCAACAGCCTATCCAACACCGTTTCCTGCCTAATATAAATTTCCTTCAATTCATCCATTATCCTAGGTCTTTTGGCCACTATTACATCTGGGAGATTGTTTGAGTCTTCCCTAGTGAAGACAGATCCAAAGTATCTGTTCAACTCCTCTGCCATTTCCTTGTTCCCCAAAATAATTTCAGCCGCTTCTGTCTTCAAGGGCCCAATTTTGGTCTTAACTATTTTTTTTTTCCTTTTCATATACCTGAAGAAGCTTTTACTATCCTCCTTTATATTCTTGGCTAGTTTACCTTCGTACCCCATTTTTTTTCTCCACGTATTGCCTTTATAGTTACCTCCTGTTGCTGTTTAAAAATTTCCCAATCCTCCGGCTTCCTACTAGTTTTTGCTATGTTATACTTCTTCTCTTTTATTTTTACTCTGTCCATTCTTTCCCTTGTCAGCCACGGCCTCCCCTTACTCCCATTAGGATCTTTCCTCCTCATTGGAATGAACTGATCCTTCACCTTCCGCATTATTCCCAGAAACACTTGCCATTGCTGTTCCACTCTCATCCCTGCTAGGGTATTGTTCCATTGAACTTTGGCCAGCTCCTCCCTCATAGCACCATAGTTCCCTTTGTTCAACTGTAATACTGACACTTCCGAGTTTCCCTTCTCACTCTCGAATTGTAGATTAAAACTTATCATATTATGGTCACTACCTCCTAATGGCTCCTTTACCTCGAGGTTCCTGATCAAATCCAGTTCATTGCACAACACTAAATTTAGAATTGCCTTTTCTTCTCTGGTAGGCTCCAGTACAAGCTGTTCTAAGAATCTGTCTCGGAGGAACTCCACAAACTCCCTTTCTTGGGGTCCAGCACCAACCTGATTCCTCCAGTCTACCTGTATGTTGAAGTCCCCCATAACAACTGTAGAATTACCTTTGCGACATGTCAATTTTAACTCTTGATTCAGCTAACACCCTACATCCAGACTACTGTTTGGGCGCCTGTAGATAACTCCCATTAGGGTCTTTCCACGCTTGGAATTTCTCAGTTCTATCCACACTGACTCTACGTCTCCTGATTCTATGTCCCCCCTCGCAAGGGACTGAATATCATTCCTCACCATCATTGCCACCCCACCCCCTCTGCCCATCAGTCTGTCCTTTCGATAGGACGTATACCCTTGAATATTCATTTCACAGGCCCTGTCCACTTGAAGCCATGTCTCTGTTATTCCCACAACATCATACTTACCAATTTCCAACTGTGCCTCAACCTCATCCACTTTATTTCTTATACTCCGTGCATCCATATACAATACTTCTAATTCATTATTCCCTTCACCTCCCATATCAGTTCCTATTTCACTTGGCCATACTGTACGATCCCTTCTTGAACTTTCCGCTCTGTTGATTCTGCTATCTTTCTTAACTTTTCTTATTCTCACTTTCCCTTTATCTCCATCCTTATGTTTCCAGTTCTTCCACTCCCCCCCACCCATCTACTTAGTTTAAACACACCCGTGTTGCAGAGTCAAACCTGCCTGCCGGACTGCTGGTGCCCCGTTTATTAAGGTGCAAACCGTCCCTCTTGTACAATTCATCCTTACCACAAAACATGCCCCAGTGGTCCAAGAATGTAAACCCTTGCTTCCTGCCCCAGTTCCTCAACCACACATTCAGATCCATTATCTCCCTGTTCTCGACCACTCCAGCACGGGGAACTGGAAGCAAACCGGAGATAACCACCCTGGAAGTCCTGCTTTTCAGCCTTCTTCCAAGTTCTCTGAAGTCGCGCTGTAAAATGTCTTTCCTCTTCTTCCCCACGTCATTTGTGCCGACATGCAACACCACTTCCGGATGTTCAGCTTCACTCTTGAGGATTCCCTGCAATCGGTCCGTGACATCCTGGTTCCCGGCACCAGGACACTGTTGTCCTAGAACACTGTTATTCTAAAATGTTTTAATGCGATTTTCAGTTCAGTGTGTTGTTTTACATGCCGAGCTCCAAAAAGTCTTTCAGCATTTTGTCCAACATTGTCAGCCCATTCCTCGTTTTCACACAGAATTCCCAGATCATTCTCTGGGACTGGGAGACATTCCACACAAACAGACTGAGGAAAAGCGGGGAATCCTCTGCCGGGGTTCCCTTCACTGGGAGTTCTGTGATTTCTTGTAATCAGTGAACTTGATGAGTGACAGGCTGAGTGAAAGCGAATGGAGAGGACATACCTCCACAGTGACAGGACGTCCCGGTGACCATGACCACGGGAATAGTCACTGGGCAACCTCTTCACCCATTAAGGAAATTTCCGAGTGCATTCATAGAAACATAGAAAACAAACAGCACGATACAGGCCATTCGGCCCACAGAGCTCTGCCGAATATGATCCCTACCTTCGAACTGCCTAGGCTTTGCCCATAGCCCTCTGTTTTTCTGTGCTCCATGTAGCCATGCAGGAGTCTCTTAAAAGACCCTATAGTTTCCGCCTCCGCCACCGTCGCCTGGCAGCCCATTCCACGCACTCACCACTCTCAGAATAAAAAAACTTACCCCTGGTATCTCTCCTGTACCTACCCCCAGCAGCATAAACCTGTGTCCTCTTGTGGAAACTATTTCAGCCCTCGGAAAAAGCCTCTGACTATCCACACGATCAACGCCTTTCAACATCTTATACACCTCTATCAGGTCACCTCTAATCCTCCGTCGCACTAAGGAGAAAAGGCCGAGTTCACTCAATTCATTCTCATACGGCACGCTCCCCAATCTAGGCAACATCCTTGTAAATCTCCTCTACACCCCTTCTATGGTTTCTACATCCTTCCTGTAGTGAGGTGACCAGAACTGAGTACAGTATTCTAAGTGGGGTCTGACCAGGGTCTTATATAGATGCAACATTACCTCTGGGCTCTTAAACCCAATCCCTCGATTCATGAAGGCCAATGCATCGTATGCCTCCTTAACAGCAGAGTCAACCTACGTAGCACCTTTGAGTGTCCTATGGACTCGGAGCCCAACATCCCTCTGATCCTCCACACCGCCAAGAACTTACCATTAATGGTATATTCTGACATCATATTTGACCTACCAAAATGAGCCACCTCACACTGATCTGAGTTGAATTCCATCTGCCACTTCTCAGCCCGGTTTTGCATCCTAACAATGTCCTTTTGTAACCTCTGACAGCCCTCCATATGATCCACAACACCACCAACCTTTGTGTCATCAGCAAATTTACGAACCCATCCCTCCACTTCCTCATCCATGTCATTTAGAAAACTCACAAAAATATTAAGGTTCCCAGAACAGATCCCTGAGGCACACTACTGATCACCAACATCCATGCAGAATATTACCCGTCTACAACCACATTTTGCCTTCTGTGGGCAAGTCAGTTCTGAATCGACAGAGCAATGACCCCTTGGTTCCCATGCCTCCTTACTTTCTCAATAAACCTTGCATGGGGAACCTGATCAAATGCCATGCTGAAATCCATATACAGTACACTACAACTATGGCTCTACCTTCGTCAATGTGTTGAGTCACATCCTCAAAAAAATCAATCTGGCTCGTAAGGCACGACTTGCCTTTGACAAAGCCATGCTGAATATTCCGAATCATATTATGCCTCTTCAAATGTTCATAAATCCTGCCTTTCAGTATCTTCTCTATCAACTTACCAACCACTGAAGTAATTCTCACTGGCCTATTATTTCCTGGCTATCCCTACTCCCTTTCTTGAATAAGGGAAAAACATCCGCAATCCACCAATCCTCTGGAATCTGTCCCGTCCTCATTGAGAATGCAAAGATCATTGCCAGAGGCTCAGCCATCTCATCCCGCGCTTCCCAAAGTATCCGAAACTTCTGAAATGCCTGCTTCGCTGCCACTGCTACTGTGCGATGGAGAATCTCCGCAGGGAAAGGCCCCAAATCCTCGGCTTTGCCTATTACCTGTTGCCGGGGTCGGGGTCGAAGCGCTCGGCAGAGATGGCGCTCGGTGCTCAGTGTCGAAGGGGTGGGCGGAGGGTCGAAGTTTTCGGACGGACTCAGAGTCGGACTGCGGTCGGGTGCTTCCAGGATGCTGCATCGGCAGCTTTGCGGCACTGGAAGCTTATGGCAGGGAGAGTTTTTCTTCCTTCTACCGTCTGCGTGAGATGATGGGACTTTCGAGAGACATTGTGACTTTTTTTTAATCGTGCCCATGGTCTGTTCTTCATCAAATTACGTTATTGTTTTGCACTGTTGTAACTATATGTTATCATTATGTGGCTTTTGTCAGTTTTTTTTAGTCTTGGTTTGTCTTGTATTTCTGTCATATCATTCTGGAGGAACAAATTGTAATATTTCCTAATGCATGCATTACTAAATGACAATAAAAGAGGACTGCATGTCCTCATAATCTAATCTAATCTAATATTCCAAGCCCCAAGATGGGAATCAGGTGCCTATGATTAGCCCAAGCGAAACAAGGGACAGCCGGATGACCCGGAGTCCTGAGTCCACGGACCGGACCGTGAAACGGAATGCGGACTTCATAGACCGGACCATGACACCTAACAAACTCTACCCCATCTAAACCCCTCACTCTCGGGAGAGGCCAATCAATATCTGGGAAATTAAAATCTTCCACCACAACAACCCTGTTATTATTACACCTTTCCAGAATTTGTCTCCATATCTGCTCCTCGATGTCCCTGTTACTATTGAGTGGTCTATAAAAAACACCCAGTATAGTTATTCACCCCTTCCTATTCCAACCTTCCACCCACAGGGACTCCGTAGACAACCTCTCCACGAGTTCCTCCTTTTCTGCAGCCGTGACACTATCTCTGATCAACATGCCACGCCCCCACTTCTTATCGCTCCCTCCCTGTCCTTTCTGAAACTTCTCAAGCCTGCCACTTGAAGTAGCCATTCCTGCCCCTGCACCATCCAAGTCTCTGTAATGGCCACAACATCATAACTCCAAGTGCTGATCCATGCTCTAAGCTCATCTGCTTTATTCATATTACACCTCGAATTAAAATGGACACATCTCAAGCAATTGGTCTGAGCGCGTCCCCTCTCTATCATCTGCCTGTCCTCCCATTCACAATCTCTCCAAGCTTCTTCACCAATTCCGGAAATTTCTAGGTGCATTTATTAGCAACACAGAACTAACTGTGAAAATTACAAATCAGAATATTATTAACGTCACTGAGCACAAGCGCAAGGGAACAGGGCCTTTGACCTTTCTAGTCAATGGCGAATTATTTTTTCTGCCTAGTCCTATTACCTGCACAACCACCCACCGGACAATGCCTAACCATATACTTTTCCAATGTTCTCTTCGATGTCAAAATCGAACCCGGATCCACCACTTCCACAGGCAGCCCGTTCCGCACTCTCATCACCTCTCCCTCCTCAATTTCCCTTAACATATTCAGCTTTCACCCATAATCTGGGAGCTCTGAGGTGGGGGCAAAAATGGGGTGAAGAAGGAAGGCGGACGGGAAAGGGGATTCAGGACGCGACCCTTCATCGTTGCGTCTATTGTAAACATCTGAGAAGTTTGATTAATTACGCATAGTTTTAGAGATGCTTCATTCATTCTTGACGGGGCCACAGTCATTTGGAGTTACATTGCCGAATACATGATGCAAGAATGACGTGCCTCCCGCAATGTCAGATTTTCCAGTTGTTTGAATCTCACAATTACATCACCACTAACGAAATTTAGGCTGCCCTGTAGGAATTGTACTCTGCTGTTGCTGGTGGGAAGTGTTGAAACACGTCCCCGTGGAGCTCGGAAATGCTATAAAGACTCAGGTAAACTGCCATGCCAGTGTTCCACTCGGAAAGACTGCCGAGAAAATCATCGGCAGAAATGTGGCAAACATTTGCAAGTGACAGTGGAATATTGTACGTGATTATGGCAGCCATTGGAGTTCCTGGTAAGCGAGATTAATGCTTTAAATTCTGTCACTCCTTGTGTGCGCTGCTGACACTCTCGTAACGGTAATTTTGCCAGCTATGGTAAGTGTAAAACAGATACGATCGGGGAATCCGCTTCATGAAGGTAAATATTTGAAGCCAGATCTGCCTTTTAATGAAGCATCAATGTATTATGATTTGAGCTTTAAGGAGTCGCCGTGCACAAGTTTTGAGAACTATTTTGGGCGGCCAGGTTGTGCAGTGGTAAGCACAACGCTTTACAGTACTAGCTCAATACCCGCCGCTGCCTATAAGGAGATTGTACGTTCCCATCGTGACCGCGCGCGTTTCCTCCGGGTGTTCCTGTTTCCTCCCACAGTCCAAAGCCATACCAGTTGTTAGATTAGTTGTAAATTGTCTCATGATTAGATAGGATTAAAATGGGGAATTGCTAGGCCTACCCTGGGCTGTATCTCAGTAAAGTAAAGGAAGTATTATTGATATGAACTGATAGATTAATAGATGTCTAATTGTTAGTTACAGTCCAGCGTGGAGCATATAGTCTAATGGTCCTGCATCAATGTGCACTCTGCACTATGGGACCCCATCGCTGCGGGCTATTCTCCAATATCTGACAACTCGGTTCGCCACTATTGGGATTGACAATCACTAGAATTACAATCGGGGTGTTGGGAGCCACCATCACCATTGACAGCAAAGGTAAGGATGTAAGAGGAGGCAGATAATGGGGTCTGCAATAAAAGGGCAAAATGCTGGAGGAAGTCAACGGGTCAGGCAGCATCTTTGGAGACAAAGGAAATTCGAAGTTTTGGGTGGGGAATATTGTGTCTATCGCTATACAGGGCTGCGACCTGAGTCGTAAATCACCTATCTACTTCACAAATGCTGCCTGAAACCAATGAGCCGGTGTTTTGATCGATCCAATCCAACTTTAACCCAAAAAGGAAGGTTCCCGAGGTGCTGCAGAATGTTTACTTTGGATGACAAGCTCTGACCCAATGCATGTTATTTCGTTAAGAGATTTGATTTCGCTATCAGATCCAAGGAACGATAATTCAGTTGATGTCCGTTTTTTTTTTTTGACAACACAGTGAATTTACTGGCGATTATCATCCTGCCCCGGGGTAAATGCGGCCTCTCCACCTGCACCACTCGTTACCTGGTGGCTATGGCGGTGGCGGATCTACTGGTCATTGTCACTGAAGTAATCCTGAGTCAAATCAAATATCATTACTTCCCACTGAGTTTCCTGGACATCACTCCTGTGTGCGCTGTTATCCACGTCCTCCGTCGAATAACCACAAATTGTTCAGTCTGGTTCACCGTCACATTCACCTTTGATCGATTTGTCGCCATTTGTTGCCAGAAGCTGAAAACTAAATATTGCACCGGGAAAACTGCGGCTGTGGTGCAAATAACAACCGGACTTCTTCTGTGTCTGAAAAATATTCCGTTTTACTTCGCAACGGAACCTGGGAAGATTATTGACAACCTCCCGTGGTTCTGCGGTCCCAAGCCAAGTTACTTCACTGACAAAGGTTGGCTTGGACTCGACTGGTTCGATACTGTTTTCACACCATTGCTCCCATTCGCTATAATTCTGCTGCTCAACGCTCTGACAGTCCGGCACATATTGGTGGCCAGTCGTGTCCGCAGGGGGCTCAGAGGTCAGAGCAAACGGGAGAACAGTAGAGACCCGGAGATGGAGAACAGGAAGAGGTCTGTGGTTTTACTTTTCACCCTGTCTGGCAGCTTCATCCTCCTGTGGCTGACGGTTGTCGTAGAATTCGTCTATTACCAGGTCAAAGGGACAGGACAGGCCAGCATTGGTTCCGAAAATATTTTGGCACAAGTTGGCTACGCGTTAGCGAACGTAAGTTGCTGCACCAACACCTTTATCTACGCAGTGACTCAGTCCAAGTTCAGGGAGCAGGTAAAGACCGCGATGAAGTATCCAGTCACCTCAGTAGTCCGGTTCTTTAAAAAAACTGCGAAATGAGCTCAGCCCAACAGCCCAGGACCTGGTCCTTGCTCTGCGCTGTCTCATCTCCAATTGCGGGGGCGGAGCTGAACGCCCAGTCATCAGCAAGAGTCGCGATCTCCCAGCGTCCAGCGCTACATTCATTCCCGTATTCCCCAGGTTCAGCGCCACTCAGAGCACGGGAACCACTCTCATATTTTGTGCGTCTGTATTCACAATAATAAAAAGTACATTTCCAAACAGTCAGTCAGCTGGACAGAGTACATGCAAATAAATATTGTTAAACTTTCATGTCGGAAACCTCCCATTCTTTTGTGTTATTATTATCATTAATAATAATGATGATAATACATTTCTGCAATAGGCAGCATGTTCGAAAGAAATTGTGCATCCAAGATGCTTCTACTTTTTAGTAACTGTAATTCGGAATTATGTTTTAGACCGGGCCTCAGTGTTATACATATGTCTTTGTGCTAATGAGGACTGAAGGAGGGTGGGGTGATAGAAATAGACAGAGAAGGGAGGAAGCATGTGTGTGTGTGTGTGTGAGAGAGAGAGAGAGAGAGAGAGAGAGAGAGATGAGGGGGATTAGAGAAGGAGGGCTGACAGGCAGGCAGACGCGTGATACATGCACAGAAACAGACAGACAGCGGAAAAGTCAGACAAGAGTGACAGGCGGGCAAACGGGCGGAAATACCAATATTCCTTTCATGGACCTCACAAGAACTGAGTGTACCGCGCTTGCGGAAGGTGAAATGCAGTTACCCAGTCTCGTTTTTAATGCTGCTGGAACCATGCCTCCGGTCAGAGATCAGGCGTTGAGGATGGAGACTGAATAACACGCACACGCGGGAACCAGGAGTCAAGGCGATCATGCAGTATTGCTTTGTGTTTTCTTGGAGAAAGACTCCACATTGTGAGCATCGAGCGCAGAAAACGGTTTTGTCACTGCCGATATTTCCGACGTTCTTAATAGTTTTAATTTCCTGCAACATCTCTGTCTTGCATTTCACGGCTGGAGTGTATTTCCCCCCTTGCCTATAGACGTCGTCATAAACCACTAAACAGGCAACTTTTAAAATGGCCAAACATCATTAGATATCTATTTGCCCAAGCGTTAACCTCCTTTTCCACATTGCAAATAGAATTCGCTTATTTCCTCATATTTCGCGGACAGGAGACATTCCCTCGGTTTTGGTTGTGTAGATCCAACCTGACATACAGACCTCCCTGTTTATTTTAGGTGGACGGGCTCCGCAACAACTCAGCTCCAACTTGTCTCCACTCCGCTCGCTCCAACTTCGCCTCCGACCCCAACTTCTCACGGAACACCTTCAGAACTCCGGCCTGCGGAGCATGCATGAAAGTGATTGATGGAAATTACAGAAAGGCGAGGAGCAGCAGGCTTTGACTCACATCCCTACACATGCCAGTCAGTAAAACAGATATTACCTCTCTCTTTCCAGTGAATTGGACATATTTCTATTTGCGGAATTTGTATTCATGCTCATAAACTAGGCTTTCACGTTCTATTGCATAATCTGGTGTGCGTCCTGACCTTCGTTCTGGAATTTAAACCAACTCCTGATACCCGTCCCCTATATCCATACAACATGACGATCCTTGCAGATATCCAAAGATCTCCAGTCAGTTCCAAACTCCTGTTACCCGTCCCCTTTATCCACAGAACATGACGATCCTCACAGAAATCCGCACAGTTCGAAACTTTGGTTACCCGTCCCTTACACCCACACAAAATGACGGCCCTCACAAAGCTCTAATTAGCTCGAAAAGCATGGCGATTAAATTATCGGTCACGCTATATTTTGACTAAATCTCACCTTTATGGAAATGGTTACAATTTGCTCATAGGACAAACTTTATGCGCACCACAGAACAGGTGCAATTGTGCATGGCATGGACGTTATTCTGCATCTTCCGACACAAGGGTAGGATCACATTGAGATGCAGAAGGATAAAAAAAATGAGTTTTATTCATAATAGACACAAAAAGAAACCGTAGAACCTACAACGTCTTGGAAAACTCGGACTAACTCGGCCAGAACTTCACTAGGCAAAGATCAGTCCCACTAACACCGAGGTGTTAGCACTAGCATTTTTAATACATTCCGCGGCATGAAGTAATCCACGCCGAGCTAATTAAAAGCCCCGACTCTCGACAAGCTTACCAGTAACTACTCTGATAAGAGAGAAAATTCGAAGGACACTTTCTTGGACAGCAGCAAACTCTCGAGGAGAAGTAAGTGGAAGTACCCAAAGACAATTGCCACTTATACATCAGCTAGGTAAGAACAACCTGTAGCACATATAAAAACCCGAAGCGCGACGATGCATTGTAATTATAATTAATAAAAGGCAGAAAATATAAAACATAAATAGCAAACAACAGAGACCACAGAATACTATACCGACGATCCGTGGTTATGACAGAACTCCTCTCCCTAAGGCTGGCACCTGATGGTCCAGGGCTATCTGTAAACGATGTAATTCTGAAATAAGTTTAGGGTCCAAAATATCCCTGGAAGGAACAGAAACTCTTCCTCCTGATCCAGTCACTCGCAGTCTGCCAAGTATTGTATTTGTCCCCTTAACCTACGTGGATGAAGCCGTCTAGGGACCGTGCAGAGAGGCTACAGAGGGGCTACAAAGTAAATGTTTCAATGTACAGTCATGAGAGGTGGAATGAGTTCTCGCAGAACGGGGAAGTTGTTATTTGTATGTTACCGGGTTAATTTTCCAAATGACTTTCGTGAGACCGATAAAGCGAGGGGCTATTTTCCGTGATTCTAGTTTTGAGTGGAAGATCTTTAGGTGAAAAGCAGACCCGCTGACCAATACAGAAATAAAGACCAAGCCGCCTCTTTCTGTGGTCGTTGGCCTGAGTATTTTCTCCTTGAGCCAATTTTATTTGTGCCTGTGAACACAGTGTACAACTGAGAGTATCCCAAACTTCGGATCAGGGAAGTGAGGCGTCTGAAATCCAATTGACCTTGAAGCGAGTGATACCAAATGATAAACGTTGAAGAGGATTGTTACCGAACTCCGACTAGATAAGATAGTCACTCCAAGAGGACAGATAACCGGACAAAAGGCAACGAAGGGTTCGGTCCAGGTCCTGGTTCGTCCTTTTTCTCTGTCCACTAGTTTGAGGATGGAACCTCGAGGAATGTCTAGAGAGGTAGCCCCAATCAACGTTCACAATGCTTCCCTAATTTGGAGCTGCATTGGGGACCTCTGTTTGAGACAAAGACAGTAGGATAATCACCTGTACGGAAATTTGGTGCATAAGAATATCTGCTGTCTCTCACGCTGACGATCGCTTAGTTAGAGAAATGAACTGGAATTCCCGTGGACCACAACTAAAATAGCGGGAAAGGAATTGATTGGGGGCAGACAGGTAATATAATCTAGAGAAAGGCGGGGGAAGGGGCATGAAGGAATGGGCAGAGGTTGAAGAAGTCCCTGAGGAAGGGAATTAAGATCTTTGTACTGGACACAGATATCACAGCCCTGGACGAGCAAAGAAATATCCATATATATGCCGGACCACCAGCATTTTTTTAATGAACTCCAGAGTCCGGCAGATAGCCAGATGATCTGTTATCTCAGAAGTGTGATCCCATTTAAGAATCACAAAAGTTATCGCAGGTGGGAAAAAATAATCGACTAGTCCAAGAACCCCGCTTATTCTCTTCTACGGCTTGCAGATCTTGGGAATATAAACTCGACGAGACGGGATCAATAACCTTTTGCCGGATGTAATGGGCTCCCAACTTCTGCAGCATATCTGGGTCTTAATTGCATCAGGTTTCTGATCTTTAGAACCAAGACGATTTGGTATAATAAAATAAAATAGTTATAAAAATAAAACAGTGACCACCAGGCTTGCGGGGAATTCAATCTTTTCCCGTCCTAAAAACAAGTCAAGTACTTATGGTCCGTCCAGAGTCTGAATGGGTGCCTAGTCCCCTCAAACCAATCCCATTATTCCTCTTGTGCGAAATTCACCGCCAGGAGTTCTCTATTTCAGATGTCTTCATTCACCTCAGCTAGTGACAGAAAAAAAGTAGGCACAGGGATGCAGTTTCTGGTCCGCAGTGAATTTTTGAGATAAAACCACACCCACACCAGTATCAGGGGCCCCAACCTCAACAAGGAAGGGTAGCTCGGGAGCAGGTGAACGTAGAACTGGGGCAGTAACAAAACGGCTCTTGAGCTATTTGACAGCTGTGTCAACCCTCAGGGACGTCGAGTAGATCACGATGTCTTTTTGGTCAGATTAGTCAGAGGGGTCGCTATTGAGCTAAATTTTTGAATAAACCTCTTGTGCAGGTTTGCGAACCCAAAAACTGTTGAAGTTGTTTAAGAGAATTGCTTGAAGGACAGATTCGCACTGCACGGGGTTTTTCAAGGTCCACAAGCAGATTTCATTGGGGGATGGCAAATTCAAAACCGAGAATTTCGGGACGGGGCGTTCACTTTTCTCTAATGTCACAAACAATTGATTCTTTAACACGCACTGAAGAACCTGACTTACCCCCACTTTCTGCGTAAGAGAGTCTGGCAGGGAACACCCAACAGCTTGAGACATGTAAGTCGTATATAAGTATTAAATGCATTTTCCTCGTTTATAAATCTCAGTATTCCGAGCAACAAAAAAATCTCATCATTTTTCTGCCTCCCCTTTCACGGCCTGCTTGCTCTTGGTGCCGTGCGTTCAAATAGGGTCACCACCGCATATCCGGCCGGTATTGTATAATCACTGGGTTTGCATGCAGACCCATCTGTGAATGATATCAGGTTCGGATTACTAACGACACAGAGAATAAATTTGAAAGGGGCGAGGTAACTAATTCCACAGATTTGAAGCAGACATGTGGTTCGCCTTCCTCTGCTAAAGGCACTAACGCGGCAGAGTTTAGTGCCTGCGCTCTTTTTAATGATAAATTAGCCTTAGGAGAATTACCTCATGCGCCGTAGGTCTGACGTTTGTAAAGGTGCAAGGTCGCCGCCGAAATCAGGAGAAGCATCACTTTAAGGGGCGTTAAGACAGTACAGGCGTAATCTAGCAGTAGCGGCTCAGCTTTTTGAACCAACACTGTCGTGGCGGCTATAGCTCGCAGGCATCCTGGCATTCCCCTTACCACAGGGGCGATGAGGTGGAATGGCAAACCTCCGGTCTCACTAGTCCCCAATGTTCCTGGGCCAATACTGACCTTAACCTAACCCTAACACTAAAACTACCTAACCCTAAACCTAGCTAAAGCTAAACCTACCTAATCCTACCCCGACCTAATCCTAACCCTAAACCTAACTGTATCCTAACCTTACCCTAACCTTACCTAACTCTAATACTAAACCTACCCTAACCCAATACTCTCCGGTATCTTTAATGCCCCATACTCCTGAGTCAACACTGCACTGCCCTGTGCTCCTTTTAGCTTACGTACACCTCGAAGGGTTTGCTATAGTCCGGCAGACCCTAGTCTGGTGCTTGCTTCAGCGCATCCTTCGGAACCTCGAAGGCTCCTTGCCTGTCTTCAATCCACAGGACATTATCTCTTTCAAACCCGCTGTTCTGAGGACAGCATCACGGAGACGGTGTTCTGGGTTGCACTATTTGAAATCCCGCACAAACCCCTTCCTCGGGCCTCCCAGGTTTTGCGATAGGCAACGCTGGAGTATTACACGGACTTTGAGCCGGCCGAAGAACACCCTTTCTGCAGGCCATTACGTTCCATATTTATCAGCACATTTATATACACCGTCCAGTCTTGTACTTGCCAATTCAAATTTGTTAATTTGAAGGAGTGGGTCACCTCAGGTCCGAGGCAATTTAGCAGCGTCGCACTCCAGTGGGTCGTTATGTTCTAAGGAATTCCTCCATTAGCTTCCCACGTATTGGTAAATCTAGCAATAAAATCGCTAAATGTTTCTCCGTTCATTTGCATACATCTCGTGAGTTCTCCAAAATCACCTACTTGTTTAGCTATCAGGTTGCTTACAATCCCTTAGCCATCCTATCATGACGTCCCTGGATGATACTGGACCGTCTCCTGTAGAGTCCCCTGATGCATGTATTCTTACTTCAGGGATTTTCTCCGTTGCCGTCTGCCAAGGGACTATAATATTCTCGGTAGGGCCTGCATATCTCCCGGCAAGGGGTGAAAAATTCGCTGGTCTGGATCAACCGCTTCAGCACCGCCACACGTTTCCGAATTGGGTGGGGAGCATAATTCCGAATTGGCTCAGCCGGGGTCAAAGGTTTTAAAATGGCCATATCTCACAAAACCAATATCTGACCCAACCCCTGACCTGCGGAACCGGCGGGCCCTGTTTCCGTCTCTGCCTTGGATCGAGTTCTGCTGACGAGACCAATCCATGTACCCGCCGAAGAATCTGGATTCTCCCTGCCCGTCCCGCGGTCTTGTGATTCTGACCTTTACACCGTTCCAAGCGCCGTCCCCCTGGTGGCGGCTGTCGTTGCCTCTGCCGCTGGTGATCACGTTGCTGAGACAAACCCAGAACCATTCCATGTGTTCGGGGAGCTCCGGATAAGGAGGTGGGGCGTTATCTGAGGGTACAGTCCGGTGCCTGAGACAGTCGGAGCAGAAGGTCTGGATGGGTTACCGCTGCCCTCTGAGGGGCCTGGTTTTCTGCTTTCTTGCTGTTAACCTTTCGTGGCTAATGCTTTCTCGCCATCTCTTCCAACTTATTAAAACACCACATCATATATTCTAAGTCCCAGTTTGGATTCCTAACCCCAAATTCTGTTTCGTGTTTCCAGTACAGAATGTTCTTTAAATTGAAAGATCCACCACACAGGCAATCACCGCAAATATATGCATGCACATCACCGGAGAATGGCACAGAGTGCCTCGTGTCCCCTGTTTCCAAATAAACCTTGTCCACACGTTTGGCGGGGTCGGAGATTGACTTATGTAGCCGAGGAAACCCGAGTGTTTCATACATATGGCGTCAGGAAACCTTTCTGACCACACCCAACAAATTCAACCGCATCCAAACCCTTTGTTCTAAGGCGTTGCGAGTCAATATTAGTAATGTTAAAATCACCCGTCACAAAAACGTTATTATTATTCCACTGTTGCATAATATGCCTCCCTATCTGCTCCTCGATGTCTCTGTTACCACTAGAGGGAAAACACGCAAGGAGCAAGAACTCACCGCGTAATGTGGTGCTCCACCTGCCTTCCGCTGTCGCCGATGCCACTACAGAGCACCGAGCTTCGTGCAGCTGGTTGACAACATGCTTTTAAAGCAAGCAAAATTATGAGGAGCAGCTTGTCATTGAAGATTCCTCTTCTGCACTCCCACTTAGTCTTCTTCCCTGCAAACACTGGCGCGGTCAGTGTCAGTGCTTGGACTGGTTTAAAACAGATTGTGGGCCGGTGAAGACAAAACAGCACATGAAACTTATTCGGCCTCTGTGAAGCTTGAAATACTGGCCGTTCCTTTGGATTTTATCGAAGCGGAGTGAGAAAGGAGCATGGGTAGCACCACGGAAACAGCGAGACAGCTGGTCATCCTGAATAAGAAAGGTTAACACATTTCCTTCCCGATCGTTGCCAGATGAGATGCCGCCCCTCTCATTTATGCTCTGCCTCACGATAGCAGCTGAGAACGCCGCAGACCGGGGAATAAGTCCGAACAGTGGAATAAGAATTAAAGATTTATAAATCAAGGAAATTAGAATTAAAATGAGATTTACTTCTAATTTAGTGGAGACAACATGTTGTGTACCCCCGGGGTTCGTTTTTGCTGTGGACTGTCACTTCAAGGCACAAGAAAGAACTGAGACTATCTTTTGCATTTCTGCTGAGAGAGAGACAGGGGCAAAATCTGCCTTTCAGCTCGTGTTTACACTTTTACAAGGACACTGACTACTGCTGTCAGCTTCTGGGTTGCCATGGAAAGAGAGGGGAAGAGAGAGAGAGCAAAGATCAGCACGTAAGTCATCATGGTAACCGAGGGTGGAGTCATTTGACGGACAATCGATGTTATGGTTTCTCTGCAGCGCGTTTGCTTTTTACAAGGGCAGCTACAGACACAGAGAAACACATGCTCAGAGTCAAGATGGATTCGGTCATTGAAAGACACCAGTGAGTCGGTCGCCGGTTTAAACTTTCAGTGACCCGAAAAGGAGTGAGTTGAGATCGATCCTGAGTATTGATAAATGACTCCCACAACTTGTCTGCAACTAGAACAAGTTTGCAGGAAGAGAACAGAAGAGAGATAGGTTTGAAACAGAAGAAACCGAGTGACAAAGAGGTCACTGTTTGGACTCGCTCTCTAAGTAGCCTGTAAGGGTGAGTTTGATTCTATTCGAATGCGAAGCTGTGATTGTCAATTTGTTAATCCGCAGGAGTGGGTTCTCTGGTGAGGGGGAAACCTTTGTGAATACCACTTGTGTGTTACCCTTGTCTGGGTGTGGTAGTTCACTGATGAAAGGCACCCCTGTGGCAAATCACGGTTGGATTTATTTCGTATGTCGTGGAACTGGATAGGTGGCTATCACAGTTGTGTGTTTGGGGCAACCTTGTGTGGAAACTACCTGTGTCTGATAATCCTTGCCTGGGTTGGTAGTTTTACCACTTGAAGACGGTACCACAGTGATAGAATACTGTTGGTGATAATCCATACGTGGATTCTGTTGGAGTACCCTGTGGCCACCACTTTGGGATGTCCCGTAGCTGAATTCGGGTGCGGTACCAGTTGTGTTGGAAGGATATTCGTTGACGATCACTGTCGGTGATATTTCGTGTGTGGAGTGGAAAAGCTTCGGGGATAAAACCTACTATTGCTATTTTGTATTGTTGTCGTGGAATCTGTGGAATATCGACGTAATTGTCTTCTCTCGGCATTTACCCTGGAGTACAAATATCTCTCTCCATCACTGCTCAACTCAACACCACGAAATGAACTGGACTTTACTCATCATTGTAAGACTGTATCCATTTACCCCTAGGGTTGAAGAGGCTTGTTTATATATATATATATATTTCCACACTTATATACATATAATGTCTACTAACCTGTTTAATGTATCTGAATTTATATGACTGTATGGCGTAGTTATTAATAAACAGCATTAGTTAATAGCAATACCAGACTCCAAAGTGTTTTCTATTTCTACCTTGGTACCCTTAATGGCCGCCCCTGCCGTCCTTTTTTCAGCCTGGACGCAGAGCACCTGTCTCCCCCTTTCAGCTAGGAGAATGGTTTTCCTTCCCAACTTGGAAGGCACCTTTCTGTCTTGCTTCTCCTTTCCCGCCGAGGGTTCTTCTTTTTATTTTGATCCTGCTCCTATAGCCTCTCATTTTCAGCCAGGAGACTAAATTGAGGATTTCATCCTCGTCAACAAACTGTTGCGGATAAATGTCAGGAGCAGCAGACAGAATAAATCAGGTCGACTCAGAGAATTGCTTCAGACTAAAGGACTTTATTACATGATATCATGGAGAGCCTCTGTACCTGAAAGGGATGCTTAGGGGCTCTGCTTAGCTCTCAGACACGTTTCATTATATAGACACAACATACGTAACTAAAAACACTTAACAAACAACGTGACTTTGAACTTAGAACTAGATTTCAAAAGAACAACAGTATTTGTAATTGCAGAGCCATAACATCTTTCCTGCAAGGACTTTAGCTAAATTATAAGACTTGCAAGGACCTTAGCTAAATTTTAAGAACATTCACAAGCGATTAGGTTAACCTCTACATATCTAAAGAGTCTTAAATTCTTTCACAGAATGGAAGAAGCTGTCAGATGTGAATGGTCTAATGATTCATTCAGCGGTTGATTTTAATTCGGAGCTCGGTTTGGCTATTACATCACTGGCTGATAAATACAGAGGTGTATCTGCGGAGACAAAAAGTTATTGTAGGCTGGGTGTGTTCTCTAGGGTCAAGCCCACACCCGATAGAGAAGAGTTATATGAGGCTTGGGCTGAGCAGACGTGTCAGTTTCTGGATGAATGGCAGTGCTCAGGTCACATGAAAATACTGAGACCGGTAGAAAGCTTAAAGGGTCCAGCGGCTGATATACTGAGTTTCTTCAAGCAGAAAATCCTTTAGAGACATCAGGTAATTGGCAAACTATGGGAGATGCTATTGGCACTGCCAAAAGTGCAGCCGATCTCAGGATGAAGTTTAGGCACACATTTTAGGAAGAAGGAGGAAAACTGCCTGCCTGCATTTTCAGGTTGGAGAAGTGCTGCACTGTCTGAACCACAAAGGGTGCATTCAATTCTCTGAGAGAAATTGTTTGAGGATGGAGCAAACTGTGAAGGGCGGAATGTCACATAACGTTATTGCTCTACGTCTTCGAATGACCGGAAAGATGTGGCCGCCTCCATCTTTATACCGAATCACTCAGAGAAGTTAGAGAGCAGGAAAACTCGACGGCTGCTACTGAGCAGCCTAGATCTGAGGGCGAGGAAATCCGGTCGATATCGGTTGGCGATGCACCAAGGCGAGGGCTGCTACTGAGAAGGGTCCCTAGACCGTGCCTGCCGTGGAGAAGATGGACAGTTCACGCGGGGATGTGAAGGACAAGTATATCTTCGGAAAGTAAATCAACGGTCAACAGCGAAGAAAATAGATAAACTATGGAAGAACACGGTTAATGAGAGGATACGGTACTATCACTGTATCAAGGGAAATGTTAAACTACAAAACATTATTTCTGAAGGAGTTGTGGGACCATGCTCTGATGTATCTCTACGGAATAAAGGTATTTCTGCTAGAGCCATACTTGACACAGATTCTTAAGTTATTTTACTTAATATATCCTTTTACAACCAGTATCCGACGCACTTACCGTTGACGCCAGTCAGTCCCCTTGTAATTCCGGGGCTTATTATAGATGAGTACCCATACGGTAGTTACTTGTCGTTGAAGCAGGAGTTTACGAAATCAGATGTTGGAGTATCTGAGACTATTGACACACAATTGATGCTCTGCACGGATCGGATTGAAAAGGATGGAGCATTGATTCTCGTGGGAAAAATACTGCCGTTGTGAGAAGGCTCCAGGAAGCATGCAAACAGAGGAACAGAGAGAGCTTTAGAAACACCTTGTCCATTCACCCTGTGTTCAGAGCTGCTTTTGAGAAGGTGAAAGTTCCTGCTAAATAGACGATGAGCGGAAGGAGGGAACTCTGAGGTACCCTCATTCTAAACCTGTCAGTATACGTTCTGGCAGTAGCTGGAGTGTCAGGAAACTCTATATTTGCTGAAATGTTAGAGGAATGGACACAGGGATTAACTGAGAAAATATTGGAACGCGAAGGTGTCCTTTCTGGTGGCAGGTCTGATTTTGATTTCTCCAAGATACCTCACCATACTATTAGAGCAACCGAGGACACCCCTTTCTGAGAGCGGTCTCTCCGGATGTTTCCAAGGGAATTTCAAGATGCTTATCAGCACCTGCTGAAACTGAAGGGAGCTCAATTCAGTTCAGTCTCTAGAGGGAGACACCCTCTCGTAATCAGAAAGGGTCAGAGGAGGTGGTTGATTCGGTAACAGTTCAATCGTGCGAATTCCCGTGAGTAGAGGCCCAGAACCGTCACATGCTCCGCATATGACAAACCTTTCAATCCTGGAATCATTTTGTAAACCACCTTTGAATCCTTCCAATATTAGGACATGCTTTCTGAGACAAGGAGCTCCAATACTCAGAGCAAGGCCTCATCAGTGCATCTTAAAGCGTCAACAATGCATTCTTATATCTATATTCCATTCCTCTCGAAATGTTTTCCGACATCGCATTTGCACTTTTCACCACCTTCGAAACCTGCAAGTTAATCTTCAGGGAGTGTTGCACGAAATGTTTTGAGTCCCTTTGCACGTCAAATATTCTAATTTTCTCTATGTTTAGAAAATAATCTACGATGTTACTTCTTTTACCAAACTGCAGGACCATACATTTCCTGACTGTGTGTTCTATCTGCAAATTTTTAGCCGATTCTCCTAATCTGTAAACATTCTTTACTAGCCTTGCTAATTCCTCCACCTATCCCTGTCTAGTCCACAAACGTCCATAAAATCATTATTTCCAACATGCAAATCATTAACATATAAAGTAACCGTATTCATTGATCAGTTATACTGTACCCTGCTGTTAGAACAAAGAACATAGAAAACCTACAGCACAATATTGGCCCTTCGGCCTACAATGCTGTTCCGAACATGGACTTATTTAGAAATTACCTAGGGTTGCCCATAGCCCTCTATTTTTTCTAAACTCCATTACCTATCCAGGAGTCACTTAAAATACTCCATTGCATCCGCCTCCACACCGCTGCAGGCAGCCCATTCCATGCACTCACCACTTTCTGGGTAAAAAAAAAACTCCCCCCTGAAATGCCTTCTGTACCTAGTTCCAAGCACCTTAATACTGTGCCCTCTCGTGTTCGCCATTTCAGCGCTGGGAAAAAGCTCTGACTATCCACACTATCAATGCCTCTCATTATCTTATACACCTCGACGAGGTCACTTCTCATCCTTAATCGGAGAAAAGGTCAAGTTCACTCAACCTATTCTCATAGGGCATGCTTCCCTCTCCATCCAGGCAACCTGCTTGTAAACCTCCTCTGCACCCTTTCTATAGTTTCTACATCCTTCGTGTAATGAGCGTGTCGCACCAGAAAGTCAGCTATCCTTGTCTGGCGGGTGGTGTCAGGAGCTCGACGCTCAACCCGGCACGGAAGGAAAGCGTCCTCGGCGGTGGACCGACTGCGATTCGAACTCGGGAGCCTTCGCTGCAGAGACCGGCGCTGATCCCATTGCGCCACCAGCTGGCCTGTAATGAGGTGATCAGCACTGAGAACAGTACTCCAAGTGGGTTCTGACCAGGTTCCTATACAGCTGTAACATTACCTCTCGGCACCTAAACTCAATCCTATGGTTGATGACGTCCGATGCAAGGTATGCCATCTTAACCACAGAGTCAACCTGCGCAGCAGGTTTCAGTGTCCTATGGACTCGGACCCCAAGATCCCTCTGATCTTCCACACTGCCAAGACTCCTTCCATTGATGCTATATTCTGCCATCATGCTTGATCTGCTATTTTATATTGCACTAACTCAATTGCAACTTTCTTTACTTTAATGTAATATGCTTAACTTTCAAATTTTATTTTTATAACTTTAGAAAACAGCTTTACTACCTACAGGACCCCCCACCCCCATACCACCACCTCACCCTCTGGATTGTCTGAATCATCTGAATTCTGGAATGGTTAGCGACCAGCCCTGACCTTCTCTCAACCAGAGCTCTGCAATATCTGGCTCACTGTGTCACGTACTAATCCAGGTTCTAAGTACGTCTGTCTTAAGTGTTACACACCTTTACTGACATAACCTCACTTCAGCCCCTCGGAGACACCGGGCTCATTAACGGGGTCCTGGCTGGACTTCATTTTGGCATTCCTTGACCTCGTCTCTACCTTTTACTCAATCCTACTTACTCACTTGCAGTTCCATTTCCCACTCTCCCGCCCAACCCCCAAGACCAGGCCTGCACATGCCACATGTTAATGCCAGGGCAGATACATCAAACTTGCCAGTTAGAATATCAACTCCCTTTCAGTGCAGGTGTAAAACCAATGTTCTTACACCAGTCCACCAAACCTCGAAGAGAGCCCAATAATATGTGTATACGATGCCCTTCCTCCTGCACAAACTGTTAGCCGCACAAGTACCTGTTCTTCCTTAGCATCTTTTCCCTCTTAAGCCCGTGATACGGGAAGTAATAGTGAGATCACTTTTCCGGAGTTGCTAGTTCTTAAGCCATCAACCTTCTTAGCTTCTCAATTAACTTGTTTGGAAATTTTGAGGGACCTATAGACTTGCATAGCACGACTCCCCTGATCCTCCACACTGCAATAAAATCTGCCATTTGTGCTCTATAATCCAGTTTGAATTTTTATTATGTATCAGCTCGTACTGTTACTCATGGAAGTCCATCTATCACATCGTACCCCAGCTCTACACCGTGTCGACGTCCCATTGTAACCTATGATGAAATTCTACACTATCCACAGCTGCAGCACATAGGTGTCCTTGATTCAATTAGAGATGAAGTGAGGAACAATGAGCCGCAGCGCCCAGCAACCTCAACGTTACTCTAGCCTAATCGCTAAGTTTTGTTTCCTTTTTTAACTTGGGAGAAAACCCATAAATGTGACGGGGATTTAGTACAAATTCCTTCCAGCAAAACACCGGCATTGAGCTCTGATTTCCAGTGCCCCGAGCTGGAATAGTCTGATTCTAAGCGCTACGCTACGTGGAGCTTCAAACTGCAAGTTACCAACCCACATATCCACTTCCTCTTTCAAGTCGTTTACAAATATGAGAAAAAGTAGATCTCCTGGAAACGCCCCACCTACTGCCAGTCCCATACTCACTGGGCAAGGTAAGTCCAAGCCCAGGCAGCTGAGTTTCCATCAGTCCCATGCCTCCCGACGTTCTGGGTGAATCTATTGCAGGGGCTCTTGTCAAGCGCCTCACTCAATTCCATACATACAGCGTCCACCACTCTAGCCTTTGTTTTGTCAACCCCTCAGAAAGTCATTCAGGTGCGTAAGGCATGATCTTCCCCTCACAAAGCCATTTGACTGTCTCTAATTATGCTTCTACAAATATTTGTCAATCCTATCGCGAAGAATTCCCTTCAAAGATTTAGCCTCCATTAATGCCAGGAGTCATGGTTATACAATTAACAGGGTTATCCTCACTACCTATTACCCGTCTTAACCAAGCTTACATTTAGAGTTTATATTTAGATATTACCCTCTCACGATGAACATTAATTGACATCACGGACCAACCACTGAATGATTCAGATTGATTCCTCAATTCAGTTTTGTCTGGAGTATGTATTATCTGAATACAAACTGCCACTACTCTCATCACCTTTCTAATTGTATAAACAATAATATCCCTGATCGCGTTTGTTTAGAGAGATCCTCCAATCTTCCAGTTGCATGAGTTCAAAATTAACTGAGCCTCTGTCCCATTAATTATCAAGTGTCTGTTTCTGTAACACTGTCCTTTTCAACCATTATTCGCTTGCTCTTTGTCCAGGGTCGGTTCTGTGTTGGCACAGCCGAACATCTCGTTGACACTGACTAGGATTAGACCAAACACAAACAAGAGGAGCTCTGCAGATTTTAGAAATCCAAAACGCTGGAGGAGTTCTGCAGACCAGGCAGCATCTATGGAGAAGAGTAAACTGTGGACATCAGCATCTATGGAGAAGAGTAAACTGTGGACATCAGCATCTATGGAGAAGAGTAAACTGTGGACATCAGCATCTATGGAGAAGAGTAAACTGTGGACATCAGCATCTATGGAGAAGAGTAAACTGTGGACATCAGCATCTATGGAGAAGAGTAAACTGTGGACATCAGCATCTATGGAGAAGAGTAAACTGTGGACATCAGCATCTATGGAGAAGAGTAAACTGTGGACATCAGCATCTATGGAGAAGAGTAAACTGTGGACATCAGCATCTATGGAGAAGAGTAAACTGTGGACATCAGCATCTATGGAGAAGAGTAAACTGTGGACATCAGCATCTATGGAGAAGAGTAAACTGTGGACATCAGCATCTATGGAGAAGAGTAAACTGTGGACATCAGCATCTATGGAGAAGAGTAAACTGTGGACATCAGCATCTATGGAGAAGAGTAAACTGTGGACATCAGCATCTATGGAGAAGAGTAAACTGTGGACATCAGCATCTATGGAGAAGAGTAAACTGTGGACATCAGCATCTATGGAGAAGAGTAAACTGTGGACATCAGCATCTATGGAGAAGAGTAAACTGTGGACATCAGCATCTATGGAGAAGAGTAAACTGTGGACATCAGCATCTATGGAGAAGAGTAAACTGTGGACATCAGCATCTATGGAGAAGAGTAAACTGTGGACATCAGCATCTATGGAGAAGAGTAAACTGTGGACATCAGCATCTATGGAGAAGAGTAAACTGTGGACATCAGCATCTATGGAGAAGAGTAAACTGTGGACATCAGCATCTATGGAGAAGAGTAAACTGTGGACATCAGCATCTATGGAGAAGAGTAAACTGTGGACATCAGCATCTATGGAGAAGAGTAAACTGTGGACATCAGCATCTATGGAGAAGAGTGAACTGTGGACATCAGCATCTATGGAGAAGAGTAAACTGTGGACATCAGCATCTATGGAGAAGAGTGAACTGTGGACATCAGCATCTATGGAGAAGAGTAAACTGTGGACATCAGCATCTATGGAGAAGAGTGAACTGTGGACATCAGCATCTATGGAGAAGAGTAAACTGTGGACATCAGCATCTATGGAGAAGAGTGAACTGTGGACATCAGCATCTATGGAGAAGAGTAAACTGTGGACATCAGCATCTATGGAGAAGAGTAAACTGTGGACATCAGCATCTATGGAGAAGAGTAAACTGTGGACATCAGCATCTATGGAGAAGAGTAAACTGTGGACATCAGCATCTATGGAGAAGAGTAAACTGTGGACATCAGCATCTATGGAGAAGAGTAAACTGTGGACATCAGCATCTATGGAGAAGAGTAAACTGTGGACATCAGCATCTATGGAGAAGAGTAAACTGTGGACATCAGCATCTATGGAGAAGAGTAAACTGTGGACATCAGCATCTATGGAGAAGAGTAAACTGTGGACATCAGCATCTATGGAGAAGTGTAAACTGTGGACATCAGCATCTATGGAAAAGAGTAAACTGTGGACATTTTGGGCAGAATTGGATATTCATTCTTTCTTTTTCTTTTCTCTCTCTCTCTCTCTCTCTCGTCCTGCTGCCTGAGCTGAAGCTTTTCTCCAGCACTTTGTGTAGGATTAGACCACATCAGTTCCCATTTTCTTCACTGTGTCTTTTGTTCTGGGTTCACAGCATCTCCTCTTCCACCCAACCACACCTCCCACCCCCGCAACTCTTTCTCTGAGAGCTAAAGTTCTGACACTGGAAGTTAGTTCAAACGGGAAAACAAAAGGAGGAACTACAGGTAGAGACAGAAGAGAAAAAGATCGTGAAGGAAAGGACGGGTAATGATGGGAACAGGAGTGCTTGATACCGACGGAATTATGCTCCAAAAACAGACAGTTTTGTCAGAATCTGGAAGAAGGGGTGGCCGGTTAGCCTCAAGATTCAATTTCAGTGTGACGAGGGTGAGATGCAAAGGGGATTTTTCTGGGATGCTGAGGCCACTGGTGCCGTCGGGATCGACTGTAAATAGCTGTTTTATAACGGTAAGGCAACACACACAAAATGCTGGAGCAACTCAGCAGATAGGGGGCAACTTTGGAAAAAAGTAAATATTCAACTATTCGGGCCGACAATCTTCATGATTTCGTGTGTGTTCTGTATTTCGAGCATCGACAGAGTTTCTCATGCTTTGTTTGTAACTCTGTTCATCGTATTGTTTCCGTTTGCTCACAAGTGGGAGTACAGAATAGGGACATGAAAGCAGCTGAATTGTACTACTGCACAGCATTTATTTATATCCATTTAATGAGTTTCAAAATCCAATTCAGTGGGTATATCACCGCATTCTTGAGTTCCTCTCGGAATTTGCTCTGAGTCAGGGCGTAAATACACGTGTTGGCGCAGGAACTGATGATCTGCAGCATTCCCGATGTCTCTTCTACAATGTAAACGGGATGCATGACAGAATAATAAACAAAACTCATTGAAATCCGTTGATAGATATAAAATACCAAATTTGTTCCCCACAACAATATGAAACTACCGGTTATGCTGAAGAGCAAAACGATGGATTTGCGTCGGTTCTCCATCTCCCGGTCCTTGTCATTCTCTCCAGTCTTTTGTCCCCGGAGCCTCCTGCGGGCTCGACTGGCCACTAGAATCCGCCTGGCTGTCAGAATATTGAACAACAAAATCAGAAAGAATGGGACACAAGGGGTAAAAATGCGGTGAAGCATCTCAAATACCGCCCAAGAAGAAGAGTATTTGTAGCTCGATGTAAGAACACAATACCAGGGAACACCATCAATTATTACAAGAGGTTCAGAAGTAAAGCCCCAAGGGACGTTCTCCAAACAGGCCAGCACACTCACTGTCCCGATAACCACAGCCGCCGTTCTCTCGGTGCAATATTTTGTTTTTAGCTTCTCATAGCAAATAGCCACAAATCGATCGACGGTGAAAACGACAGTTAGCCAGACAGAGGCCGCGGTGCTCGCAAAAATCAACCATCTGGCGAGACTGCACACAGGAGTAATGAACAGGAATGATCGGCGAAAGTAAATCCAAGCAGTCCACATCAGCAGCGGTTGCGAGATAACGACCAGGAGATCGGCCGCTGCCATTCCCACCAGGTAGCGAGTAACACATTTGGAGAGACCGCACTTTCCACGGGAGAGGATCGCAATCGCCACCAAGTTCGCTGGAAGAGAGACAGAAAATAGCAAATTGAGAAAAAACTGAGCAGAACCCAATGCAGCAGTTTTCGGGGATCATCTAATATTTGGACTTTAATGCTGCATTTAACGGTAGAAAGTTGAAGAGAGGTCCAAGAGCTGATTGAGTTTATACATTAAAATAAAGCCAAATGATTTGAATTTGGATTCCTTTCAAAATGTGAAGAGGCAGCGGAAAGATAAAGCTAGGTAACCTCAGAGTCAGTACTGGTTGGAACATTTTCTATCGGCTTCATCCGCGTCTGATATGAATGAAATTAATAAATCTGGACGCTGATGGCGGGATTCTTGCATTAGACAATCATCAACTTCCATGCAACTCCCTGTCAGCGACAGAATAGCCGAAGGACGAAACAGAAACAGGAAATCCTGGAACCACTCATCCAGGCAAAATAGAATATGTGGGAAAGCAGTTAGCGTGTATTTTGTTGGAACTGTTTACAGAGAGCCCCTATGACAGGACTTTCTCTTTCTATAGATGTTACTTTGTGCCTCCAGCATTCCCCGTGTTTGTTCCCTATTCCAGCATTTCTCACCTCGCTGATTTTACAACAGAACATTGTCCGAGGCAGCAGTCACAGCGAGGTCTGATACAGCCTCACAGATATACTCGAAGCCTCCGACTGAATCCATCACAGCGAAGCCGGGGAGAGGGATTCAACGTCCAGTAGCAGACTCGGTGACGCAGTGCAATGTCTGTAGAGGGGTCAGATGTGGATATGATAGAATACACTTCACAGTATTGATCAGCAGCGATGTCATTGTGTTGTCCATCAACTGTTTTATTTTCTGTCACACCGCACACATTTACTAAAAATCCTCAAGTTCCATGCTGCAACATGGAACTCATCACATTTCCTAAATCGTTATCACTAATCGATGGTTTGATCATTACACGTGCCTCACACGACCGCTGACATACCAATGCAGACAATCAATTGTTATCATCTCCACAGCAGTATAAACACAATATTGGCAAATGCAGTGTAGCTGCTTCGAGACCAAAAGCACAGAGACCCGAGCATTACATCATTGAAACACAAACCGCTGGAAGAAATCCGCCTGCCCCACTGAGGTCCACCGATGATTTCTACAGCGTTTTATTTTTAGATCCAGACATCAGAATCCACAGTGGCTGGTTTCGATTCCATTCCGAGAATGCCGAACACTAGGACTGAGCATGTGACCGTGGAAACCAGCGACAGAAACGATCACTACTTTGGCATTTAACTTCAATTCCCACCAACGGCAGCTGATACGGCGGCTTACCGGGAATTCCAAAGGCTGAAATAAATGGATAGTAAACTTCTCCTATCCGTAAAAGGACTGGATACCCCTTTTCAGGAATAATCTGCCAATTGTCTTGCTTCTGAACTCACAGCTCCTTCAGCAACTCTGAGCTAATGCATTCAAAACGGCTCTGATTTATACAAAGGATCAGTCTCCAGAGATACGGTTATGCCGCTGACGAACTGACAACAGTCACTTGAATAAACATGGTAATTCAACACCATTCATTGTCTCTGATGTCAATATTCAGCCGACTGAAGACAAGCACTTCTAAATTCCTAGGCATTACCTCAGCGGTTACTCACCTCGGGAAAGGAAATCTGCGTGACCCACTGAGGTCTATCGATGAATCCTACAGCGGTTTATTTTTAGATCCAGATTTCAGAATCCACAGAGGCTGGTTTCGATTCCATTCCGAGAATGCTGAATACCAGGACTGGACATGTGGCAGTGGAAACAACCCTGCTGACTCTCACAGCTATCTGGACTATTCCTCTTCTCACCCTGTCTCTTCTCGCAATTCCTCCGTCTCCGCCGCATCTCCTCTCAGGATGAGGTTTTTCATTCCAGGACGAGGGAGATGTCCTCCTTTTTTAAAGAAAGAGGGTTCCCTTCCTGCACCATCAACTCTGCTCTCAAACGCATCTCCCCCATTTCACACACATCTGCTCTCACTCCATCTTCCCTCCACCCAACTAGGAATAGGGTTCCCCTGGTCCTTACCTGCCACCCCACCAGCCTCCACGTCCAACATATAATTCTCCGTAACTTCCGCCACCTCCGACGGGATCCCAACACTAAGCACATCTTTCCCTCCCCCCCCCCCCGCCCCCGCCTCCACTCTCTGCTTTCTGCAGGGACCGCTCCCTACACGACTCCCTTATCCATTCGTCCCCCCACCCCCACCCTGGCCCCCATCCGCCCCCACGATATCCCTCCTGACACTTATCCTTGTAAGCAGAACAAGTGCTACACATGCCCTTACACTTCCTCCCTCACTACAATTCAGGGCCCCAGACAGTCCTTCCAGGTGAGGCGACACTTCACCTGTGAGTCGGCTGGGGTGATATACTGCGTCCGGTGCTCCCGATGCGGCCTTCTATATGTTGGCGAGACCCGACGCAGACTGGGAGATCGTTTCGCTGAACACCTACACTCTGTCCACCAGAGAAAGCTGGAGTTACCAGTGGCCACACATTTTAATTCCACGTCCCATTCCCATTCTGATATGTCTATCCCCGGCCTCCTCTACTGTAAAGATGAAGCCATATTCAGGTTGGAGGAACAACACCTTATATTTCGTCTGGGTAGCCTCCAACCTGATGGCATGATCATTGACTTCTCAAACTTCTGCTAATCCCCTACTTCTCCCTCGTACCCCGTCCGTTATTTATCTATTTATATACACACATTCTTTTTCTCTCTCTCTCCTTTTTCCCCCTCTGTCCCTCTCACTATACCTCTTGCCCATCCTCTGGGCTTCGCCCTCCCCCATTTCTTTCTCCCTAGGCCTCCTGTCCCATGATCCTCTCATATCCGCTTTGCCAATCACCTGTCCAGCTCTTGGCTCCATCCCTCCCCCTCCTGTCTTCTCCTATCATTTTGGATCTCCCCCTCCCTCCCCCTCCAACTTTCAAATCTCTTACTCACTCTTCCTTCAGTTAGTCCTGACGAAGGGTCTCGGTCTGAAACGTCGACTGTACCTCTTCCTAGAGATGCTGCCTGGCCAGCTGCATTCACCAGCAACTTTGATGTGTGTTCTATTGAAAAGAATGTCGGAGTTCTATTGACAAAGACCCGAAGCAGCCACATTTACAGATTTCAATTTTGTCTTCGCTAATTATCCATTTGTAAACAGAGTTCAACGACACGTCCGACTCCCAACTTCTGTCCCTGCGGTTTTGCACGTTCAACATCATCCTGGCCACACACACACATACACACACACACGGGATGGCAGTGATCAGATGATCACGATGCTGATGTACAAAACATGAGATAACCTACAGATGCTGGAAATTCAAGGCAACACACACAAAGTGCTGGCAAAGCTCTGTGGAGAATTTTGACATGTTACTGATGTAATAGGCGTTTAAGAGCATCTCAAACCTGCAAGAGATCAAACGAAAATTACAAAGAAATGCTTCGATCGGCAAAGGAATGCGAAGACCGCTTAAATATTAAAAACAGGACTCTAAATTCTGATTTGATGGAGACGGACGTGAAAGCACAGGGGAACATCTGGAGAAATTTCAGAAGCACTCGCTCGCTGCTGTCGTTAGGGCGCGGTCGGGAATCTTCCGGAGGGAAGACCTCAAAATCCTCGGCTTTGCCTGCTGTTGGCGACCGAGATTGAGATCGAATCGTTCGTACAGAGATGGCGCTCAGTACTTGGTGTGGGAGAGCTGATTCGGAGGCTCGAAGCTTTCGGATGACTCAGAGACTGATTGTGATCGGGCATGGCAGGGAGAGTTTTTCTTCCTTGTCCCGTCTGCGTGAGATGAGGTACATTTGAGAGACTTTGAACTTTTACTGTGCACATGGGCTTCTTCATCAAGTTACAGTATTGTTGCACTGTTGTAACTATATGTTATAATTATGTAGTTTTGTCAGGTTTTTTTTTCAGTCTTGGCTTGTCCTGTGTTTTGTGATATCACACCGGAGGAAATATTGTATCATTTCTTAATGCATGCATTACTAAATGACAGTAGAAGAGGACTGCATGTCTTCATAATCTAATAAATTGGGAGGTGAATCGACGCAGGATAGCTGAACGTGAATGAAAGAAAGACAAGCATCAGATGCAATGTTATATATGTGTGAAAGAGAGAGAGAGAGAGTCAGACCGACAGATTGACAATGGCACAGGCTGCAACGGCCGCTTCACAGAACCACATGACATTTACCTCTCCATCACTGACCGAGTTTCTTTCTCGTACCCACAGGAAAAACAAACTGCAATCAACTACGATATTCCCTCCTGTCGAGGCACCAGATCAGCCGCTCCTGTCTGACACACAAGGTATGTTACAGAGCACAGAGACACCGACAGCTCATCAGTTCCACAGTTTCAGACAGCAGAGATATTCAGATTCAGTCCCACACTGAACCCAAGACCCCGACACAGGTCACCAATACAACGGTTACACTGAACCACAGATGGGTAATATTCCGATTGTATTCTGTACCAGTATCTTACAGGTAGAGACACAGACCAAGTCCCCAAATACTCACTGGGGCTGGCAGAGTCAGTGTGGATTCAGGATTGGACAAACAGACGTTTAATTGAGAGCTGATGAATGTGCTATTGGAAGAACCTAAGAAAGGATTGGATAAGCACATGGGGTTCGGGACACTATGCCTGTGTGAGAATTAGTCAGCAGGTGAAGGTCAGATAGAGGAAGTAAATGGAACACGTTCAACATTTAGGTGACTCAGGGTTTGTGGCTGAGACCCCAGCTGTTCATAGTCTACATTGGCGATTTGGATGTGAGGACCAACTTTATTATATCCATGTTGGCTGTTGTACAGAGCTGAAAGGCAAGGTTTGAGAAGGGCGCAGCGAGAGTTTGGGGATGCAGACAGAAGTGACGGAGTGAAGATGTGGCAGACAGACAGAATATGGGGGAATGCGAGGCCATTCATTCCCAGAGGAACAAACTAGAAAATCCACATTTACATGGGGACAGAGTGACCGGTTCATAGGGACCTGACAGTCCTTGTCAACAAATCACTAATAGTTAACATTCACGTATCGCAAATAATTAGGGAGCCAAATGATATTCTGTGCCGTGATACAGGAGGATTGGAGAAGAGGTATAGAGATGTCTGACTGGGAGGGGTCCTACAGGGTGTGGTGAGAATGTACGTTGAATATTAGTTCCAGGTTTTGCCGCATTTCCTTGGGAAAGTTATCCCTATTGAAGAGAGGGTGCCGAGACTATTCCTCACACTGACAGGTCTCGTTCTGGGAGGACACACTTGCTGCGTGCGGGGAGACTGAGTCTGTATTCTCCGGAATTGTGAGCAGAATTGCTGGCTTATTTCAGATCATTCAGACCAATTGCAGGGAGAATGCTTCCCCTGAATGATAATTTTAATACCATGTGTCACAGCCCCAGAATGAAGGAATGGATATTCAGGAAGGAGTGGAACACAAATGTCCTTAATCAGTGATTCTTTCTCCAGTTAAAACATACAACACTGCAGGAAAGGAGAAGGCTATTTGGTCTGTGATGTTGGGCTGACGTAATTAAGCCTCATTAAACTAATCCCTCTGCCTGAATGCACGTTGAATATTATTTCCAGGTCTAATCACAGTTCCTCACACTGACTTGACTGCTTCAAGAGATAGCAAGCTGTCTGTCTGAGGGGAGAGTGAATGAGCTAGGCCTGTATTTTCTGGAATTTTGAGGAGAATTGATGGATTCTTCCAGATAATTTGGACCGATGGCTGGGAGGATGTTTCCCCTGAATGAGAATTCTATTACCATCGGTCACAGACTCAGAATGAAGGAACTGATATTCACGATGAAGTGGAAAATAAATTTCCCTCATCAGTGATTATTTCTCCAGTTAGACATTGTAGGACAGGAAGAGACAATTCAGTCTGTGATGTTGGGTTGATATGATTTAGCCGATGATGCCTAATTATACTAATCACCCTGCTTGCGTGTTGTCTATATCTGTCCTTTCTCTGTGTGTTTGTTTGTCTATCACAGAATCTGAAACACACCACTGCCTTCACTACCAAGCTAGAAATACATTCCAGAAACCGCAACTCTCGGCTTTGTTTTATATTAAACATTTCTCCGCAGACCTCCTTTGAACATTTTCCTCTCTCACCTTAACTGCGTGTCCTCTGTTATACGGTATTTTGATATTGTGAGAAAGATCACAGTTGCCTACCGCATTTATGACTCTTATAGGCCTCTCTATCTCCCCTTGGTAGCTGCCATTCTGGAAAGAATAACACAAGTTCTTGCAAATCCTCCTTATAGATCTCCTCCCTATAAACCTCTTCTTTCCCCTCTCCAAAGCCTTGGCCTCCTTCTTGTAATGGGGCGACTGCAAACTCCAGATGCAACCTAACCAGAGATTGATAAAGCTGTAACATCACTTCCTTTTATGACAATAATGATCCTCTCAGTTCTCCCCTTGGCTCCCACCACTCCGGAAAGAACAATCCAACTTTGTGCAACTCCACCTTCTAGATCTCCTCCTAAAGGTCCTCCTTACAACCTCTTCTATGCCTTTTCCAAATCCTCGGCATTCATCTGATATGGAGCGACCGAAACTAAATGCAATACCCCACGTGCAATCTGACCAGAGTTATATAGAAAACCAGAGTTTTCCAGTCAAGAGGAACCTACGGGTGGGCTGAGTCTGCGATGTCCCGACAAGCAATAGGTGGGAGAACTGCTGGAGGATGTTTGTTCTGCACCCGGACAGATGGATACAGTGATCAGCCGAAGTGAATGGCCACAGCACTTCCTCCCTCGAACACAAGGAGCTGGACTCCCGTCGTGGACTGAGAGGTTCATACACAGAGCCAGACGTAAGATCACCCACCTCCCCACCACAGGCCGTGGAGAAATCTGTGGGACCACATTGCGATTTCCTCCCCCTATCCAGACAGGTAAATGTGGCAGCCCACACCCCTGTAGCCACGTCCACCTTGACCTTGGCGGAAAGCATCCTGATATCATGGCTTGGTACAGCAAAATACTCCTCCTGTGACTGTGAGAAACTGCAGAGGGTTACGACCACATCTCAGCATGTCACGGAAACCAACCTCCCCTCCGTGGACTCTGTCTTCACTTCCCACTGCCTTGTAGAGCAGCCAGTATAATCACTCACCCCAGACATCCTGTCTCCCCTCTAACCGGACAGAAGATACCAAAGCCTGAAAGCTCACACTGCCAGGCTCATGGACAGTCTGTTATAAGGACAATGATTATGTTTTATAATATCCTTATGCGATAAGAATATCCCTACTATAACTAGATGGACTCGACCTCAATGTACTGGATTAGCATCTTGCACCTTATTGTCCATCTGGCCAGTGATGTAGTGGCATCCGCACTGGACTTCGGGGGAGGAATGATCCTGGATTAGAATCCAACCATCTTCTTCCAAAACAGACACAAATGCTGGAGAAACGCTCTCTCGGTCGACATCTCTCTCATAGGACACGAATATATATATATTTTTTACTTCTTTTATGTCTGTTTTTTTTATCTTTATTGTGTTTCTGGGACAGGTAAAGGTTGTGATTTACAGCCTGGAGATGGTTTGAGTGATCCAGCGCTTTGCTGGCTCCGAGAAGATTCTGTGACAGGAGCGCGCACTCGGACGACCTCGATGAGGAGAAACTTTGAGTCGTGGCGGGAACCGCTGTTCGACTCCGTATTGCCGTTTAACAAGTTGCCGTCCGGTGCGCCACAATATCGTTATTGTTTAACTGCACTGCACTTTATCTCTTTATCTGAGGCAGTTATACTCGATTCTGCGTTCTGTTATTGATTTACCTTGTTCTACCGCAGTGCACAGTGTAGTGTTCTGATTGTTGTGTACGGTACTCAAGACAAGACTGTCACTGTCCCTCGGGACAGGTGTCAACAATAAACCAATCTTGCAAGGTACATCAAGGCGCATTGATCTTCTTGTCTGCCATTGCTGGTTTATTCCAGATTATTTAGAAGCTCGGGATTAATAGACTGTTATCCGCTACCCTCCCAGGTGTTTAAGCACATGTATCCCACTGCCTCACTGCCAGGACTGTGAGTGGTGACAGGAGTGGCTGACGAAACAAAGATCCTTCCTACAACACCTGAGCCTGAACCCCTAAACTTGAACCCCACACGCTTCTTCCTGATGTGCTCCTTCCCTTCTCTAGTCTGCAGGTCACCCTTGGACAACGAGTAGCAGATGCTTAACCTACACCACCCCCTCCACCATGGGAGCATATCCCCAAAAAAGGGAGACAGCATGGTCTCCATCGTCCATCCATCCTGATTGGTTCATCCTCATTCAATCAGTTTTCTGGTGCCCCACCTTATTTACAATCAAATTCCAGACTTACTACCCCATTAAACATTTAATGACCATGCAGGAAGAGTTCAGCTTGATTTTAGAATAGGTTAAAAGTGAACAAAGGTATGCAAGTCAACAAAATGGTGAAGGCCTGTTTTTATTGACACGCCTGTCATTATTGGTTGGAGAAGGTCAACAGCAGCTCCATGAAACATTCCGGTTTCCACTTGGAATACAGTTGTGCAATTCCGATCTTCCTAAGGTGACTTTCAAAATGTACAGGTAAGATTTACCAGGATGTTGCCTGTCCCAAGGTTTATAAACAGAGTTTAGAGTTTCAACAATCATGGGCTTTTATTGGAATGCTCGGGGCTGAGAGGAATCTTGATAGAACTTGATAAAATTATGGAGAAATTATCATGTAGACCGGGGTTGCCAACTTTTTTTTTCTTAACAGCCAAAACCATTAACCAAGGAGTTTGTGATCATGCAGGGGATGGGAGGGAGAGTTCAAGAAGAGTGGGGCAAGTTTTTCTGTCGATTTTCCCCAGTAATCAATATCATCCTGTAACCCAAGACTATCCTACCGATGGACATGGCCACCATATATTATGTTATCTGCAATCTGTTTAGATTGGTTCCCATTGTCATAAAGTTATCTGGAAACATTTGTGCATTATTCTGTGTCTTTACTACATTGACTTTCACAACGTAGATAAATGAGCATAATGTCACACTGAAGTAAAGTGGGAACATATGCCTTGTATCAACAGATGCAGAAACAATTACTGAAACAGATAAGAATGTCATGAATGCATCTGTCCTTGCATTCCATCATTGACAACTTACTGGCCTTTGCAGAATGGAAGCACCTATGTACTTGAACAAAAAATCCTACAAAAAGTAAAGGATACAGCCTAATCAGTCAGCGATAAAGGCCTCCCAGCTATTCTGCACATCTACATGAAGTGCTATGGCAGGAAAGCTGCTGCTGTCAACAGGAACACCTAACATCAAGGACAGGTTCAGAAACAGTTACCACCCTTCAACCATCAGGCTCTTGCACCAAAGGGGATAACTTTACTCAACTTCACCTCGTCCATCAGTGAAATGTTTCCTGAACCAATTGATACATTTTCAAGAGCTCTTCATCTCATGTTTTCAATATTCAGCACGTTTTTATTTATTATGATCATCTCTTCATTTTGTATTTACACAGTTTGTTGTCTTCTGCATTCTGGTGAACACCTTAGTTGGGCGGTCTTTCATTGATTTGGTTATGATTGTTATTCTATTGATATGCAAGAAAGTAAATCTCAGGATTGTTTATGGTAACATATATGTGGTTTAATAATAGAATTTACTTTAAAATTGGAAAAAAAATAACTTGTTTATCAAAAAGATGTAGGAAATGCAGAAGAAAGACTGCATGGATAATTATGCATTTTTTACTTAGATTACCCCACTGTCCCAGATTCCCCACCACCATCCCCACCCCATCAATACATTGAATGGAATAATACATGCATGACCATAATCCAGTATCTTCTGTATCAACTCTTTTCCATCTTCCTGCTTTCTCTGTTCCGTTTATCTTCTGCACTTAGACAGGACGTACTTACAGGGTGTCAGCTCTATCAGCATCTCACGTAGCTGTCTGTGGATCAGGGCAATTGATGATGAGAAATGGGTGAAGAAACATGGTTAATTTGCACTCGTAGGCTCATGACCTCCAGCCAGACAGCAGAGAGCTTTCCTCCACTCACCATCATCCACAGAAATCCATCACTTAACACCAAGAGAATCCCCTTCCTTCACACCAAGACCCACATCCCCAAAACACTGCGAGACTTAATTGCTTCCAAATCAGATTATTCATGTTCCTCATTAATCACCAACCAACTTTTCCCTCACCAGAGCAAATCACCTTCCAAAACACTAGAGAACACCCCTCCCTCACGGTTCATGGAAATCTCCCTGTGTGTACACCAGGGGAATCAACTTCCACATCACACCAAGGAATCCTGTTTTCCAAACCTGTGAAGATCCCTCACTCTGCATACAAGACTATCCTTTCCTCTGTAATCAGACACAAATCTTTGATGGAACAAACCAACTCACACAAATAGTACCTAAAATAATTCACTAAATTAATCACAGTCTGTCAGTGCAGGGATTACACTCGTGTGACGTAATGGCTTGTTCAAAATCTTTATTTTTAAATCTGTTGAAATCTGTCACTTTGGAGTGGTTAAGTGGTATTTCAAATCACAGACTTAATATTTTGTTCATAGAGATCGTCTGTGGTGTCTGGGGTCAAATCACTGGATGGACAAAATGTCTGAAATGTGGGTTAGGTACGGCACTGTGCAGAAAATATTGTACACGGTCATTGCCGCCACTGGAGTTCCTGGTGAGTGAGCAGAGCAAGTCATGTTTGGGGTGTCCGTGTGTTAGATGGAGCAAACCTGTTTATAATAATTTTAAAAACTAGATGTAATTTAACTCCTTCTTACGGAATATGTATTCCAATTTCCCTTGACTCGGGAGAAAACAGATCTCCATCTCAAACCAATTATTCAGAAAAAAAAACAAGGGAGTATTTCCTACTCCCTCAATATAGCAAATTCCATAAACCCCATCCCCAGAAAAAAAAACAAGGGAGCATTTCCTACTCCCTTAATATAGGATATCCCATAAGCCCCTCCAGACAGGTAAATTAATTTTCCTACATCAGACTGCCTTTCTCATTGCAATGTATTCTTGTCTCTCAAATAGAGCCACACTTGTCTTCCCCATACCTTCCTGTTTCCTTTATACTTCCAACAAAGGTTCTTTGAGATGAAGCATTAAGTCTGGTTGTCCTTCCCAGTGCTGCCTGTTCTGAAGGGTGTTTCCAGTTTTTTTTTGTGTGCATTCTCACCCATCTTTCTACACCACAGGAAATCCAAAATTCAAAAGAGTTGGATTCCCATCAATAGCCCACCCATAACTGCATATTGCATTTGCAAATCCAGTAGAACTGTAATTTCCTTTACACAAATTGGGAGATAATTGTCCCTCCAAAATTGAAGGAAACACTTCAACTAGTACACAGATAACCTCCTACTCTGCAAATCAGAGGAACCTAATCTGCTCAAAGTGAAGGGAAAACCATGCCATCACAGATACACTAACAGCGGGAAGTGGCCGTTCACCTGCTCCATGTGTGTGAAGAGGCTCATTCAGTTAACCCACCTTGTGATGCTCCGGTGAATTCACAATAAATAGAGGCCACATTTCTGTCCGGAGTGAACAAAGAGTTTTACTCAATCATCCCAGCTGCTGCAACAGCAGCAACTTCACATCAGGGAGGAAGTTCAAATCAGCTCTATGTCAAATGTTTAACCATCACGGTGACTGAAGGCAGCTGCAGGTTCATGAGGAACTGTTACTGTCAGATTCTGCAGTTCTTGCGGCTGCTCATCGCACCCAGGACTGAACCCTGGTCACTGAGCATTGGAGGAGTCCGTTCTGCTGATGTTAGCCTTAAACTAGACTGGTGTTTAATATTCTGGATCTGTGAAAGATAAAACAGTTCTATATTCACTCCCGTGTCTCAGGTACTTGCTGTCTCTACCACATTCACAATGTACACTAGAGAGGCCACTCGGCCCATCTGGTCCCTGCCAATGTTTCATGTTCCATATCAGTATATCAATATCTATCCCTGTCGTTCCCCTCTCACTCTCCCTGTGATGACAGTTTACAACTAGTCACCACCCCGTGGGATAGGAAATTTCCCTTGAATATTATGGAATCATGGAAATTTACAGCACATTACAGACCCTTTGGGTCCGTTATTCCGACCATGTAACTTACTCTAGAAACAGCGAGAATTACCCTATCGCATAGGCCTCTATTTTCCTAATCTCCATGTACCTATCTAAGAGTCTCTTAAAAGACCCTGTTGTATCCACCTCGACCACCGTTGCTGGCAGTGCATTCCACACACACTACTCTTTGTTTAAAAAACTTAGCTCTGACATCTCATCTGTACCTACTTCCAAGCAGCTTAAAACCATGTCCCTCGTGTTAGTCATTTCAGCCCTGGGACAAGCCTCTGGCTATCTACCCGACCAATGCTTCTCATCATCTTATACACCTGCATGAATTTCCTGCATGATTTTCTCCAGACTGAATAAGACAATGAGCTCACTGTGGTTTTGCCGTTCCCCAGGGCTCTGGACTAAGGTGGTTAAACTCCTTCTTTCCTGCTCTTTTTAACTTTTTGGGCCGTTTTCACTAATTTCAAACGACTGTGCCATCGACAGCTGGGTTGTTGCAATGCACTGCTGAAGTCTGACAGCAGACTAGAGAGTGAATCTTCGATGGACCAGAGTCAGACCCCAAGGGTTGCCAGCCTGAGTCAGGGGTTTGGGGTTCCAGAAAGAGATGGGACCGAGAGTTTACAAGGAGGGGGGAGAAGAGGAATCAGATCAGCTGGATGTGGCTACAAATGAAAGATCAAAAACATTTGGAAGCTGGTTGATCCAAAAAAAAGTGGTTAATTTCTGCAAAATACTGGTGGAAATCAACAGATCAGGCAGTCAATGTGGAGAGGAACAAATAAGCAACGGTTAGGCCGAACCCCTTCAGCATGCATTGGCTGTGTACACCTCTGCTTAGTTGCTGCCTGAACTGCAGAGTTCCTCCAGCATTTTGTGTGAATGTGTCCACATCTCCTGTAACAGCAGAATCTCTTGTGTTTTATATCTGCAGTTGTAAGAACGTTCTACTTTGGCATTAAACATGCGGAACGTTTGCTGATGTTAAGTGTAATGTTTTATGGGAGCTGCATTCTGTGTTAAACGAGCTGCTGAGTTTTCTACACACAAAAACTGAGGTATGTACTTGAACCGTTGCTTGCAGAAACTTTCAATGGCACTGTGATTAGCTTGAACACTGAGGCGTAACACTCTTCGCCCTCGCTGAAGCACCGATCGAATGCGCAGGCGTCAGGGTTGCGGCCGCTCCCGAATATCACGCATGCGCAGTACACAAAAGGCCTCGGATCTCGCTGCCGGTGAGTGTTTCTCCGTGCGCCCGTTTTCACTACCGACTGAGGGGCAATTGCTGTGACTCCCGGAAACTGTGCCCCGCGATCCCGGGACAGTCCTGTTCTCTTCCCCCTCTCTCAGCCCCACGATCCCTGCACGGAACCCGGGGAGCTTAGGCTGATGAGGGAATGGGAACCGATGGATCTCTCAGACAGAGCTGAGCTCCAGCTATCAAAGGGTTAGGAACTCGGAGAAAGGGAACAAAATCTTTTACATCGCCAGTTCTGATAATCACCTTTATTTTACCTCCAATCACAAACAAGAGACATTCTGCAGATGCTGGAAACCCAAGCAACACACACAAAATGCCGGAATTCTGCGTTAGTACACTTTTCCACAGATGCTGCCTGGCCTGCTGAGTTCCTCCAGCATTTTGTGTGTGTTGCTTGTTCTACCTCCTCTTGTTCCGGACCTTTCTACCCGTGAGGACATGTTTTGACCCATTCACTCTGTGAAGATAATGATATCAAACACCATTGCCCTGGGCAACAAATAGCTTTCACATCACAAATGTGACTACTGCGCTTCCCTTTATATTCACTGGCATTACTGCACCATCAATCAGTTCACCACAGTCAGTCATTTGGCGGAGACTTCAGGGGAAATATTTATGTACAATACAGAAACTGTGTGTATTGCGGTGATGCAAAAGCTTCTGTATACTTCCAACAAATCCTCAAAGCAATGTATAACTTCCTTGTTTATGCTTAGAGCCTTTTTCAGGTGTATAAGATGATGAGGGGCATTGATCGTATGGATAGCCAGAGGCTTTTTCCAGGGCTGAAATGGCTCACATGAGTGGCATAGTTTTGAGCTGCTTGGAAATAGATACCGAAGGGATGGCAGGGGTAAGTTTTTTACACAGAGAGTGATGGGTGTGTGGAATGCACTGCCAGCAGTGGTGGTCGAGGCAGATACAATAGGGTCGTTTAACAGCCTGTTAGATAGGTACATGGAGCTTAGAAAAATAGAGGTCTCTGTGCTAGGGAAATTCTAGGCAGTTTCTAGGTAAGTTTCATGGTTGGCAAAACATTGGGCTGAATGGCCTGGAATATGCTGTAGATTTCTATGTTCTATGTTGAACAGTGAAATAACTGGCTATCCTACAATCCTCTGATAACTCTCCCGGCACAAAGGATGATTTAATTATCTCTGCTAGGGCCCTGACGATTTCTGCACTTGCCTCCTGTAGGGTCCGAGGGAGCACCTTGTCATGCCCTGGAGATTTATCCACCCTAATCTGCCTCAGGATAGCAAACATCTCCTCTTCATTAATCTGTACAGGGTCCATGATTTTAATGCCGCTTTTCCACACCCTCACTGACACTGTGTCCATCTCCTGAGTAAATAAGATGAAAAAAATATTTAAGATCTCCCCCATCTGCTTTGGTTCCACACGTGGATTGCCATTCCAGTCTTCCAGAGGACCAACTTTGTGCCTTGCAATCCTTTTGCTCTCAATCTATCTCTAGAATCCGTGAGGCTTATCCTTCGTATTTTCTGTGAGGGCAATCTCATGCTTTCTTTTAGCCATCCTGACTTATTTCTTCCTTGTTCTCTTGCATTTCTTATACTCCATAAGAATCTACCTGCCTATCCCTGTTATGCAACTCCATTTTGTGCTTCACCAGGTTCTCAATATCTCTTGAAAACCAAGAGATACAGTTTCCAACTTTACCTTTTATTCTGACAAGCACATACCCGCCTTGTACTTTCAAAATTTTGCTTTGAAGGCCTCCCATTTACCAAGCACACCTTTGCCATAAAGCAGCCTGTCACAATCCACAGTTGCCAGATCCTAGTGTCATAATTCCAGTGTTGTTCCATGCCGTGAACACATCTGCCTTTCCTACGCTGCTCCCTGTATTGAAATATACAGGGCTCAGCATATTCACTGCGCCATGCTCAACGTTTTTCATTCCTGACTTTGTCTGAGGACTGAACAACATCTGTCTCCACAACCCCTCTACTATCTGTTCTGTTATTCAGGCTCCCATTCCCCTTGCAACTTTAATTTAAATAACCCCTTCCCCCAGCTCCCACCATGCAACTCCATCACCCCTTTGTGCTTCTTCTCCCAGGTCAATAAAAAGGAGGTGCATACCAGGTACAGGCAGATAGGAACAAATGGGGTACTTATGAAATACAGGAAATTCAAGTTAAAATAAAAGAAGGCATGAGGTTGCCCCAGCAGACAAGATTTAGGAGACTCCTCAGGGATTCTGCAGACATGTTAAGAGCAAAAAGATTGCAAGGGGAAAGTTAATCCGCTGGAAGATCAGAATGATAATCCATATGAGGAGACCAAGTAGATGGGGGAGATAGGTTTTTTGCATCCGTATTTGCACAGGAGTTGGACACAGTCTATAGAAGTGAGGCAAAGCAGCATCAACTTCATGGACCCTGTACAGATTACAGAGGTGGAGGTGTTTGCTGTCTTAAGGCACATTACCGTGGATAAATCACCAGGGCCTGACAGGTTGTTCCCTAGGACTCTGCGGAAGACAAGTGCAGAAGTTGTCGGGGCCCAAGCACAGATATATAAATCAACCTTAGTGACAGGTGAGGTACTGGAGGATTGGAGGACAGCCAATGTTGTTCTGCTGTCCAAGAAAGGCTCTAAAAATAAACCAAGAAATTGTACTTTGGTGAGCTTGACATCAGTAGGGGAAGGTTATTGAAATGTATGTGCAGGAACCAGATATATAAGTATTTGGAGAGATGTGGACTGATTAAGGATAGACAGCATGGCGTTGTGCATGGTAGGTCATGTCTAACCAATCTTATAGAGTCTCTCGAGGAAGTTATCTGGAAAGTGGACGAAGGCAAGGCAGTGGATGTTGTCTACATGGACTTTAGCAAGGCACTTGACAGAGTCTCATATGGGAGGTTGGTCAAGAAGGTTCAGTCACTCAGCATTCAAGATGAGATAGTAAATTGAATGAGACACTGTCTTTGGGAGAAGCCAGACTGTGGTAGCAGATGGTTGCCTCTCTGACTGGAGGCCTGTGACTAGTGGTGTGCCTCAGGGATCAGTGCTGGATCTGTTGTTTGTCATCTATATCAGTAATCTTGATGATAACATGGTTAGCTGGATCAGCAAAGTTGTGGCTGACTCCGAGATTGGTGGTGCAGTGGACAGTGAGGAAGACTATCATGGCTTGCAGTGCGATCTGGACCAGCTGGGAAAATGGTTTGAGAAATGGAAAATGGAATTTAATGGAGACAAGTGTGAGGTGTTGCACTTTGGTAGGACCTACCAAGGGAGGACTTTCACAGTGACTGTTCAGGCATGGAGGAGTGTTGTAGAAGAAAAGGATCTGGGAATACACGTCCTTAATTCGCTGAAAGTGGTGTCACAGTTAGATACGGACAGAAAGAAAGATTTCAGCCCATTGGCCTTCATGAACCAAAGTAGTGACAATGATAGATCTTTATACTTTATCCTTCATTGTTGCCAAACAATTGGAACTAGAACGAACAATCATCACAGCGATATTTGATTCTGCGCTTCACACTCCCTGGATTACACATATTAAATATTAAAAATAGTTAAAATTAGTAGATATTAAAAATTTAAATTATAAATCATAAATAGAAAATAGAAAAATGGGAAGTAAGGTAGTACAAAAAAAACGAGAGACAGGTCCGGATATTTGGAGGGTCCGGCCCAGATTCGGGTCAGGATCCGTTCAGCAGTCGTATCACAGTTGGAAAAGAGCTGTTCCCAAAACTGCTCGGGGTCGGGAGATTACCTGGCAGAGGAAAGTCAAAGCGGTGACAAGGGATTTGTTAGTTCAGGAACTTAAACTAGCAGAGGTCTAATATTCTAGTGGTAAGTTTGGCTTGTGCGAGTGTGGGGAGTCAGGGGTGTTGGTTAAACACAGTTGGAAAGAAACTGTTCCCAAATCTGGCCGTACGAGTCTTCAAGCTCCTGAACCTTCTCCCGGAGGGAAGAGGGACGAAAAGTGTGTTGGCTGGGTGGGTCGTGTCCTTGATTATCCTGGCAGCACTGCTCCGGCAGTGTGCGGTGTAAAGTGAGTCCAAGGACGGAAGATTGGTTTGTGTGATGCGCTGCGCCGTGTTCACGATCTTCTGCAGCTTCTTTCGGTCTTATGGATGTTGACTTGCAAAGATATTGGTGAGGCCTAATGTGGAGTCTTGTTTGCACTTGAGGTCACCTACCTACAGGAAAGATGTAAAAGAGGTTGAAAGAGTTCTGAGAAAATTCACAAGGATGCTGCCAGATCTGGAGGACTTGGGTTATTAGGAAAGATTGAACAGATCAGGACTTCATTGCTTGGAATGTGGAAGATTGAGGGGAGATTTGATTGTGACAGAGGTGCATAGATAGGGTAAATGCAAGCTGGCTTTCTCCACTGGGATTGGGTGGGGCTACAACCAGAAGCCATGGGTTAAGTGTGAAAGGTGAAACGGTAGGGGAACATGAGGGGAAACTTCTTCACACAGACCGTCATCCAGGTGTGGAATGAGCAGCCAGCACACCCGGTGCCTGCAAGCTCAAGTTGAACATTTCAGAGGTTTGTACAGGTACCTGGATGGTAGGGGTATGGCAGTAGAAAGTTTAAGTAGCTCGGCACCAACCAGATGGGCCAAAGGGCCTGTTTCTGTATTGTATTATTCTATGACTGTGACAAGAACCTGAAATAATACAAAAACTCACTTTAAGTCCTTTTACTAGCTGTGCGGACCAACCATTCATCTCAGCAGGAATTGTTTATATGGTGTTAAAACTGTGGCACTTTAAGTTAGTAATACATAAAAGAAAATTCCAGCTGCACGTTAACAAAGGCTATTCGTGTGAGAGTGTTTCAGTTACTGTGGGGCCAGGCACCCATGCAGCTCAGTGGGAACAGAGAATAATACCAATGGAGAGAGTCAAGCTGAGCCAGGTCACAGATTGGGGATGGTAGAAACATAGAAAAAAAACTACCCCACAACACAGGCTCTTTGTCCCACAAAGCTGTGCCGAATATGTCCATACCTGAGAAATTACCTCTAATTTTCTGAGCTCCATATACCTGTCCAGGGGTCTCTTAAAAGACCCTATTGTATCCACCTCTGCCACCGTTGCTGGCAGCCCATTCCACACACTCAGCACTCTCTGCGTAAAAGAACATACCCCTCACATCTCCTCTGAACCCATTCTCATAGAGACAAGAAGAACATCAGAGAATTTGATGATCATTCCAGATGGCAGCACTGTGCCCAGTTAGAAGATGATATCTCTCTCCAACTTGGGTTGAACCTCACTGCAACAGTGTGATGTCAGATCACACCTTGACAACTCAAGTGATCTCATCTGAAATGTTGTCCTACACCAATTGATGAATTTTGTAAATCTTTTTACAGGTTAAAAATGACAGGGAATTTGTCTATGGGAATCTCGAACACAACACACCAGTTTTGCTGTCTCTGTCCAGATATTTAAGAAGTGGAAGCAAGGGATTCACTCGATCATCCTTCCTGCTCAGACTGTGGGGATGGATTCACTCGATCATCTGACTGACTGGCACGCCCAACATTTTACACAGGGGTGAACCCATTCACCTGCTCAGACAGTGGGAATGGATTCAGTCAGTAATCTCAACTGAAGGTACATCAGCAAGTTCACACTGGGCAAGTCCATTCCCTGTTCGTGTTTGCTCTTTTGTTTGCCCTCTCTTTGGCTTTTATTTTGGCTTTGGCTTCTCATTTCAGCCAGGATTTTGTCCTCCTGCCTTTCCACAGCCTACACTTCTTTGGGATGTATCTATCACTCAGCTCCGGAATAGCTCCCAGAAACTCCAGCCATTGCTGCTCCGTTGTCACTCTTACCGTATCCCTTCCAAACAAGTTTGGCCAGCTTCTCTGTCATAGAAACATGGAGTAGTTCAGTACGGAAACAGCCTATTTGGCCCATCTAGTCAATGCCGAAAAACATTTAAGCTGTCTAAAGCAACCACCTGCTCTGGGACCATTGCCCTCCATACCCCTACCATCCAGGCTCCCATCCAAACCTCTTCGAAATGGTGAAACCGAGCTCATATTCACCACTTGTGCTGGCATTTCATTCCACACTCTCATGACCATTTCAGTAAAGAGATTTTCCAAATGTTCCCGTTAAATTTTCACCCATGGCCTCCGGTTGTCATCCCACCCAACCTCAGTCGAAAGAGCTGCTTGCATTAACCCTATCTATACCCTCATAATTTTGTATACTTCTAACAAATCTTCAATGTATGATTTCCTTGTTTATGTTTAGAGCCTTTTTTAGACGTATAAGATGATGAGGGGCATTGATCTTGTGGATAGCCAGAGGCTTTTTCCCAGGGCTGAAATGGATAACAAAAGGGGCCATAGTTTTAAAGTGCTTGGAAATAAATACCAAGGGGATGTCAGGGGTAAGTTTTTTACACAGAGAGTTCTGGGTGCGTGAAATGCACTGCCAGCTATTTGTGTGAGAGTGTTTCAGTTACTGTGGGGCCAGGAACCCGTGCAGCTCAGTGGGAACAGGGAATAATACCAATGGAGAGAATCAAACTGAGCCAGGTCAGAGATTGGAGATGGCAGAAATTCCCCATTCTTATAGAGACAGGAAGAGCATCAGAGAGTTTGATGGTCATTCCAGATACCAGCACTGTGCCCAGTTAGAAGATGATTTCTCTCTTCAACTTGGGTTGAACTCACTGTAACAGTGTGATGTCAGATCACACCTTGACAAATCAAGTGATCTCATCTGAAATGTTGACCTACATCCATTGATGAATTTTGTAAATAATTTTACAGGTTAAACAGGACAAGGAATTTGTCTACAGAAATCTCGAGCACAAGACGCCAGTTTTGCTGTCTCTGTCCAGATATTTAAGAAGTGGAGCAAGGAATTCACTCGATCATCCTTCCTGCTCAGACTGTGGGGAGGGATTCACTCGATCATCTGACCGACTGGCATGCCCATCACTTCACAGGGGGGAACCCATTCATCTGCTCAGACAGTGGGAATGAATTCAGTCGGTCATTTCAACTGAAGGTACATCAGCAAGTTCACACTGGGACAAGGCCATTCACCTGTTCTGTATATGAGAAGGGATTCAGTCGGTCTTCCCACCTATGGACACACCAGTCAGTTCACACTGGGCAGATGTTGGTAATCTGCTGAATTTGTGGGGTAGGATTCACTCGGTCATCTGACCTAATGGCTCACCAGCGAGTTCACACTGGAGAGCAGCTGTTCACCTGCTCAGACTGTGGGAAGGGATTCACTCGGTCATCCGCCCTACTGAGACACCAGTCAGTTCACACCGGGGAGCGGCCGTTCACCTGCCTGGACTGTGGGAAGGGATTTACTTGCTCATCTAAACTGAAGGTACATCAGAGAGTTCACACTGGAGAGAGGCCATTCACCTGCTCAGACTGTGGGAAGGGATTCAGTTCGTCATCTCAACTGAAGATACATCAGCGATTTCACACTGGGGAGCGGCCGTTCACCTGCTCGGACTGTGGGAAGGGATTCACTTCGTCATCTGAACTGAAGGGACATCAGCGATTTCACACCGGTGAGAAGCCGTTCACCTGCTCAGACTGTGGGAAGGGATTCACTCGGTCATCCGACCTACTGGTACACACGTCAGTTCATACTGGGGAGAGGCCGTTCAAATGCTCAGACTGTGGGAAGGGATTCACTCAGTCATCTAAACTGAAGGTACATCAGAGAGTTCACACTGGGGAGAGGCCATTCACCTGCTCAGTGTGTGGGAAGGGATTCACTTGGTCATCCAACCTGAAGGCACACCAGCGAGTTCACACTGGGGAGCTGCCGTTCACCTGCTCAGACTGTGGGAAGGGATTCACATACTCATCTCATCTGAAGGGACATCAGCGAGTTCACACTGGGGAGAGGCCGTTCACCTGCTCAGACTGTGGGAAGGGATTCAGTCGGTCATCCCACCTACTTGTACACAAGTCAGTTCACACTGGGGAGAGGCAGTTCACCTGCTCAGTGTGTGGGAAGGGATTCACTCAGTCATCTCAACTGAAGGGACACCAGTCAGTTCACACTGGGGAGAGGCCGTTTACCTGCTCAGACTGTGGGAAAGGATTCACTCGGTCATTCCACCTACTGAGACACCAGCGACTTCACACTGGGGAGAGGCCGTTCACCTGCTCAGACTTTGGGAAGAGATTCTCTCAGCCAAATCAACCAAATGTGCATGACTGAGTTCACACTGGGGAGAGGCCGTTCCCCTGCTGTGTATGTGGGAAAGGATTCACTCAGTCATCTAACCTTATGTAACTCTCGCTTCAGCTAGCAGCTTAATATAGGGGGTGATAGCCCCCCAGCCCGGCCAAACTTAAGAAATCTCGTTTGGGTGGATGCTGCGTGATGTCTCCTCTGTTACAAATCGGTACCACAAAATAACAAATGGTAAACAATATCTGATTAAACGATTGAACTTTATAATTCTTACTTTGACTGAGGCTGAGGAACTGGTGTAGGGGACAGGGTTTCAGATTTCAGGATCATTGGGATCTCTTCTGGGGCAGGTGGGACCTGTACAAGAGAGACGGGTTACACCTGAACTACAAGGGGACTGGTATCCTTGCGGGGAGGTTTGTTCGTGCTATTGGGGAGGGTTTAAGCTCGATTTGCAGGGGGATGGGAACCAGAGTGCCAGAGCAGATAGTGGAGCGGGGGTGAAAATAAATGATGTTAAAAGCTCATGCAAAGCCACAAATAGAATGGTTGTGAATGGTGGAAACAATCTTCTGAGGTGTGTCTATTTCAATGCAAGGAGTATTGTGTGGAAGGCAGACGAGCTGAGGGCATGGATTGACACATGGAATGACGACATTATAGCCATTAGTGAAACTTGGCTGCAGGAGGGATAGGACTGGCAGCTTAATGTTCCAGGGTTCTGATGTTTCAGACGTGATAGAGGCAGAGGAATGAAAGGTGGTGGGGGGTGCAGGTGGTAGCATTGCTAGTCAGGAAAATGTTACAGCAGTGCTCAGGCAGGACAGATTAGAGGGCTTGTCTATTGAGGCCATATGGGTGGAGCTGGGAAACAAGCAAGGTATGGCCACATTAGTGGGATTGTATTACAGACCACCCAGTAGTCAACGAGACTTGGAGGAGCATATCTGCAGAGAGATAGACAACTGCAGGAAGCAAAAATTAGTGATAGTAGGGCATTTTAATTTTCGACATACTGATTGGGTCTCCCATACTGTTAAAGGTCTAGACAGGTTAGAGCTTGTAATATGTGTTTCTGGAAAGTTTTCTAAATCAATATATGGAGGTACCAACTAGAGAGGATGCAATATTAGATCTCCCATTCGGAAATGAGTTAGGACTGGCGACCGGAGTGTGTGTAGGGGAGCACTTTGGTTCCAGTGATCATAACACCATTAGTTTCAACTTGATCATTGATAAAGATAGATCTGGTACTCGGTTTGAGGTTCTAAACTGGAAAAAGGCGAAATTTGAAGAAATGAGAAAGGATCCAGAAAGCATGGATTGGGACAGTTTGTTCTCTGGCAAGGGTGTGATTGGTAAGTGGGAAGCCTTCAAAGGAGAAAGTTTTGAGAGTGCAGAGTTTGTATGATCCTGTCAGGATTAAAGGCAAAGTGAATAAGAATAAGGAACCTTGGTTCTCAAGGGATATTGGAACTCTGATAAAGAAGAAGAGAGAGTTGTTTGACATGTATAGCAAACAGGGAGCAAATAAGGTGCTAGAGGAGTATAAAAAGTGCAAAAAAAAACTTAAGAAAGAAATCAGGAGGGCTAAAAGAAGACATGAGGTTGCCTTGGCAGTCAAGGTGAAGGATAATCCAAAGAGCTTTTACAGGTATATTAAGAGTGAAAGGATTGTAAGGGATAAAATTGGTCCTCTTGAAGATCAGAGTGGTCGGCTATGTGTGAAGCCAAAAGAAATGGGGGAGATCTTAAATGGGTTTTTTACGTCTGTATTTACTAAGGAAACTGGCATGAAGTCTATGGAATTAAGGGAAACAGGTAGTGAGATCATGGAAACTGTACAGATTGAAAAGGAGGAGGTGCTTGCTATCTTGAGGCAAATTAGAGTGGATAAATCCCCAGAACCTGACAGGGTATTCCCTCGGATCTTGAAGGAGACTAGTGTTGAAATTGCAGGGGCCCTGGCAGATATATTTAAAATGTCGGTATCTACGGGTGAGGTGCTGGAGGATTGGAGGATGGCTCATGTTGTTCCGTTGTTTAAAAAAGGATCTAAAAGTAATCTGGAAAATTATAGGCCGGTAAGTTTGACGTCGGTAGTAGGTAAGTTATTGGAAGGAGTACTAAAAGATAGGATCTACAAGTATTTGGATACACAGGGGCATAATATGGAGAGTCAACATGGCTTTGTGCGTGGTAGGTCATGTTTAACCAATCTGTTTTTCGAGGAGGTTACCAGGAAAGTGGATGAAGGGAAGGCAGTGGATATTGTCTACATGGACTTCAGTAAGGCCTTTGACGAGGTCCCACATGGGAGGTTAGTTAGGAAAATTCAGTTGCTAGGTATACATGGAAAGGTGGTAAATTAGATTAAACATTGGCTCAATGGAAGAAGCCAGAGTGTGGTAGTAGAGGATTGCTTCTCTGAGTGGGGGCCTGTGACTAGTGGTGTGCCACAGGGATCAGTGCTGGGTCCATTGTTATTTGTCATCTATATCAATGATCTGGATGATAATGTGGTAAATTGGTCCGGGTGCAGGTCAGTGGGACTAGGCAGAAAAGTGGTTCAGCAGAGCCAAGAAGGGCATTCTGTGTGGTAGTGTTCTGTGGTTCTATATGGTTAGTGAAGTAAACAAAAAAAAAAAGGGCCCACTCTCTCCATTCGCATCTTCTCATTTCTCCCCAACAAAAGAACACGAAAATCCCTCTTCCAGACTCACAACATTTCTCTCACTGGATGACCTCGCACTCCAAAACCCTGTTATCTCCAGTCATAACCTAAACATTGCTGCTACAGAGAAACCATTACCTCAGCAGTGAAACACTGCACAGAGGCCGTTACATTAGCAGTGAAACCTTACAGCGTGTTACACTTGTGACATACTGCTGGGTTCACACTGGGGAGAAAGTTTCAATAAGCTGCATGCTGGATATTTGTCCATCACCGTGCTGAATGCAATTTCGAGAGTGACTGTCAGTGCTGAACTCTGCAATTATTGCTGCTGCTCACCACACCCAGTTCTGCACCCTGGTCACTGGGCATGGGAGGAGTTTCTTCTGCTGCATATTCACCTTTAATGGGGCTGGAGTTTAATATTCTGGATCTGAGACAAATAAATCAGTTCTATTTTAAACTCTGTCTCCGGTACTTAGTGAATTTATAACACACCTAGTGTACAGTAGAGAGTCAACTCAGGCCGGCTGGACCCTGCCAGTGATTCAGTGCCACAACAGTCCTTTGAAATCCTGCACTGTTGTTCATCTCTCACTCTCCCTGTGGTGATGGGTTCCAAACAGTCACCACTCTGTGGGTGAAGAGGTTTTGCTTGAATTCTCTGCAGACTGAAGTCGTCGAGCTGACTGCAGCTCTGTCTGAGATGTTCTTCGCCCCTCTAATCTCTGGGCTGAGGAAGAATGACATTGGTAGTTAACCTCCTTATTCAGGGCTCATTTCCACATTATGGGTCACTTTCCCTGCTTGTATAGGTTTGTTAGAAAACACCACTGTCCTCTAAAGACTGAAAGCAGAATGGGAAACTATCAGTTGGATGTTCAACGGAGCAGAGTCAGAAACCAGAGGGGGGTCTGCACAGGGCAGAGTTTGGGGCTCTGGACGATGGTCAGGGTAAGAATGTATGATGAGGAGAAGGAAATCAGCAGCGGGGCATGGCAACGAATGACAGAGTAGCAACATTTGGAAGCTGATTGACAGAGAATATAATTTGGTTGTCTGACTGATGACACAAGCAATGCCCGTGGTGAGGTGCTCCACTTCGAGGAACATGTGTGTGTTGGGAATAGTTTTATCTATTGAGGGAGTTGTTCCTGCTTGTTTATCCTGTGATATTATATCCAGATGGTTATTTGAGATTGTCCTGTCTGTAATAATTTATTGATTATCATATGAAATGTGAGATTCTGTCCCGAACTGGATCAGGTTTGAATTTATGGTGCCTAAATGAAGTTATGGTGGTCATTCATGAGTTTTTATTTTAAAGCAAGATTTTGGTGACTGATATTTGCCATTTCATTGTGCCTTCATAAGTAATCAGATTGATTCAAACTGCTGGATCCTGGAATGTGTTGGATTGTGTCTGGTTTCTCGGCATTTGCTGGATTTATTGCCTTGTTTGTTTGTATTGTATGTATTTTTGATTTTTTTTTTCCTTTGTTTAAACACCTTGTCCTGTATTTCTGCAAGGAACCCCTCTGTTTCTGGGAAGAGGTCTCCAACTCTCAGTCAGGTGCTCGATGCTTCCTTGTCACCATCTGGTCTGCTCAGATCGTTGGGATGTCTCCCATGGAGGGTCATACTCGTTCCACTGGTTAATGTTTTCTTCCATAGTGATGATTCATTTCTCTGAGTTGTCCTCTCATTGAAGTTTTCCGGTCTGTATTTCTTATCACGATGGCATACACACACCTGGAGTGCTGAATCCTGTTCATTTTTGATGAAAATATATACTTAGAAGTTTTATCTGACTGTTGTGTGATTTTTTTTTTCGTGTGTGTTACTTCTCTTCCTCCTGTCCAAGGTAATGTTAATCTAAGTGGGTTTGAGTGTCAATGGTCTATTCTAAACTTTTCTAAAGTTCTTATTTATCTTTGTAAATTTGACTGATTGAAATGGGACCAAGATATTTTTTTTATTTCAAAAAAAAGTCAATTGATGAAGATGTTTATTGCCTTTGTTGAATTTGTTAACTATTGAGCTCTGTTTGGCAGTTTTTTAAAAAACTTTGAACTAAATTTTGTTAAAGGTTTTCCCTATTTTGCACTACTTCCTATTTTCTTTGCTTGTTGATATTCCAGATACGTGGGTGTCAAGAGTCCCAATGAAGGGTCTTGTCCCGAAATGTTGATTCCCATCCATAGATGCTGCCTGACATGCTGAGCTCCTCCAGCACTTTGTGTGTAGTTCTCTGGATTTCTAGCATCTGCAGGTCCTTTTGTTTCCCAGATACTTACATGTTTCTTAAAAGAACAAGCTGGTAGTGGGGTTGTGTGGCTCTGTTGGTAAAATATTAAACAAAATCATTAGAAAGAGGTGGCATAGGGTTGGAAGGTGTAGAATCTGTGGGTAGATTTAAGGAGCAGCAAATGTAAAAAAAAAAAAAATCCTTGATGGGAATTGTATGGAGACCCCCAAACAGCAGTAAGTATGTGGTCCACAAAATAAAATGGGAGATAGAAAATGTGTGCCAAAAGGGCAATGTTACAATAGTCATGGAGGATTGTCATGCAGGTGATAAGGAAAATTGGGATGGTGTTGGTCTCAAGAGGAGAAATTCGTAGAGTTCCTACAAGATGCTTTTTCAGAGCAGCTCATGGTTGAACCCACTTGGGGAACAGCTATTCTGGACTGGGTGTTGCAATGAACCGGATTTAATTAGGTCACTTAAGTTCAAAGAACCCTGAGGGGCAAGTGATCTTAATATGATCAAATTCACCCTGACATTAGAGAAGGAGAAGCTAAAGTCCGATGTGGAATAAAGAGAATTACAGAGGCATGAGAGCAGAATTGGTCAAAATTGATTTGAAAAAAGATGGGCAGGGATGAAAACAGAGCAGCAATGGTTGAAATTTGAGAAACCAAAGACGACATAAAAAACAAACACAGAGCATAGAGCAAAAATTTCTAGGAAGTTAGAGGATTGGGAAGCTTTTAAAAACCAACAGAATGCAACTGAAGTAATTAAGTAGGAAAAGATGGAGCACATGGGTGAGCTAGCCAGTAATATTAAAGAGGATACTAAATTTTTCTTCAGGTACATACAGTGGACAAGAGAGGTGGAAACCACTGGGAAATGATGCTGGAGAGGTATTAATGGGGTGGGGGTGCAAGGTGAACTGATGAACTGAATAAGTATTGTACATCACTCTTATCTGTCGAAGACACTGGCAGGAATATGAAAGTCCCAGATGTCAGTGGTCAGAATGTGTAAAGTTACGTTACTCGGGAGAAGGTTCTTGGGAAACAGAGATGGTCTGAAGGTAAATAAATCACCTGGGCCAGATGGTGAACACGGCAGAGATCTGAAAGAAGTGGCTGAAGGGATGTAGAGTCATTAGCAATGATCTTTCGAGATCTTACCCCCACCATCCGAAATGTCCTCTCCTCATCCACCCTCCCAACTCCAGTTCTGTCCCCGCTTGCAGGGCAACAGTCTGCCGGTGTTTGCCCCCCAATGTGGTGAATCGCCACCACCGTGGGCTCAGACATTTCCACAGATGAGCCCCTCCTGTCCCCACCGGGACAAACATCCTGTCCGCCCCCTCTCTCACCGTCTTCATCCTCTCCCTCCCCGGGGAACCGGCATCAAACCGACGGGCCGAGCGGTCTCCTCCTACCTCTCAGCGATACATCAGACTCCGGCCGCAGGAGACGCTTCACAAACGCCCCAACTTCCCTCGGAGGGAAATGGAAATAAATCAGAAAGCGGACATTTACTTTGGGATTTGTTCCTCTTTGAGAAGAGATGCCAGCGGGGTAACGCCCTCTCGGCTGGTCCGCCTTCGCTATTGGGCGTAAACAGTGATTGACATCGCCTCGGGCCAATGACTACAGTGCAGCGGAGGAGAGGGGTGGAGGGGTCTCGTGGTCGGTAGCTCAGCCGTTAAACCGCCTCAGCACGAGCAGAGCAGCTCATGTGTGACTTCAGGTACGCGCGGGGGGGAACCATGTGTGACGTCATCTGTGGGGGAGCGCTTGTAATTAAAAACACCTGAATGGACATTTCTTATGATTTCAGTGGGACAACAACATTAATCACGGGTTTCATCACTGAATCCAGTGTTGTGAGATGTAAAGTCCCCTGTTATGTGTCCGGCTGTGCCGTGTTGTTGGTGGAGTGGGCAGCGTGGTGTTTGTCTCGATTCGGGTCACAACACCAGAATTGCCAGCGGGGTCCACACACAGTGTATTAGTGACCAGAAAACCTCCCGTCCCTGCAGTCTTTGTCTCCTGGTAAACTCAACACCCTGACAATGTGGACCATAGACACCCCTTCCTCTCAGAGTCAGGGGATCATTCAGACAGCTGATCAAAGAGAGGAATTATATTTATTGGTCATTAAAGTTCGCCCAGACTCGTTTGGACGGATTTGATGTGAGTTCGGGGGTCACAGTGAAAGGGCCGGACGGCCGAACTCTCCCCGTTATCCAAACATCCTTCCAGGTGAGGCGACCCTTCACCTGTGAATCTTCCGGGGTCGCCCGTTGTGTCCGCTGCTCCCGATGCGGCTCCTCTGCACCGGTGACACCGGCTCCTCCGCAGTTGTGCGGGGTCGGGTTGTTTTTTCGGGGGGATCGATGTTATTTTTCCCTTTTGTGGGAGGGGTGGGTTTTGGGGGTTGATGATCGGGATGCCGTTCTTTTTTATGCGGGGCTGGGGTGGGAGTTTGATTTTTTTCGCTCTGAAAGCCTTTCTTTCCTTGTTTCGTGACTCTCTGGAGGAGAAAAAAACTCAGAGTTATTTATGGATACCTACTTTGATAATAAATTAACCTTTGAACTATCCGTGCCGAGCAGGACTTCCCGGTGTCCAAACATTTCATTCCGACAAACTGAAGCTATCAGCTTTTCCAGTCTCTCTCTCTCTTCAGACCGGCCGACTGCCTGTCTGCAGATCGCTCTCTCTCTCTTATGGTTAAATCCACAGTCAGCGCCGTCAGCCTGTGACTGACGTCATAGTCCCGCCTCCTCACTCCGGCGCTCTTAAAGACACAGTCACAGTCCGACCGCAGGCTCGGAACAGCCGCAACACAACTTCCCGACTTTTCAACTCAATGCTTCAACTAATAAAGACAACCGCGTCATTTGCCTTCTTAACCACCCGATCAATCTGTGCAGTCTCTTTCAGGGAGCGATGAACCTGGAGTCTAAATTCCTCTAATCATCAACACTGTTCAGGGTTTTGCATTTAACAGTGTACTGTCTCATACATTCGACCAACCGAGCTGCCAAGTTCACAAGTACGGGAAGGTACAGGGACAGAGAAACACTGACTTGTGGCAGCATCACAGGCAAGTACATTCAGATAACACACGGAACACAAATTATACGATTCTCTGTCAGTAACAACCTATAAATACGTTTTATGTTATTAACAATATGTAAAATACATTGTGTCGTGATCAATATTAAAATGTGCATTTTGTGTCAATAACAGACTTGGAAATGTTGAATTTGGTCCCTGTCTCCATTCCTCCTGGAGTCCACAACCAGCTCCTTTGTTTCTGTGACATTGAGGGAGAGGTTGTTTTCTTGATACCACTGTGTCGGGGTGATGACTTCTTCTCTGTAGGCTGCCTCGTTATTATTTGAGATTATGCCAATCAGTGTAGTGTCGTCAGCGAATTTAATTAGCAGATTGGATCTGTGGGTGACGACGCAAATCATGGGAATACAGAGAGTAAAGGAGGGCGCCAAGGAGACAACCCTGTGGGGTATGTGTGCTAAGGGTCAGAGAGACAGAGGTGAGGGAGCCCACTCTTACCACCTGCCGGCGATCTGACAGGATGTCCAGGATCCAGCTACAGAAGGCAGGGTGAAGGCCGAGGTCTCTGAGCTTCTTGTCGATACTTCACGCCTTCTTATGGCTACTGCTCTGCCCATGACTGCAAGGAAAAACAGGCCATGTACTCAAAGATCCTCATAACCGGCACATTCTTGCTGCATTCCTCCCCATTTTAATTGTGTGGAAATATTAGACAGACTGAGCTTCTGTTTTGAAACCGCAGAAGGAAACTTATCTGAACTATTGTCATTTCTGAGGAATGCAGGTAAGTAGAAAAGGCTTCAATCTCGCATTACAATCTGCGGTAACTGGGATCAGGTGACCGGTGGGGGGTCTCCCATATCAATATCAGAATCAGGTTTAATAGCACCGGCAAATGTCATGACATTCGTTGTCTCTGCGGCAGCAGTAGAACCTAATTCATAGCAATAGATTTTAACAATTGTGAATTACTATAATATACATATTAAATAGCTAAATTACGTAAGTGGTGCAAAACTAAAAATAAAAAAAATGTAATAAACTTTTAATTGTGTGGTAATTCTGGAGCAAAGCTTAACTAAACTGTACACATTTATGAGAAGCTCAGAAAAATAGAAATGTCTAAATTCTCAAATGCATGGTTTTGTGTTAAATGTTTCACCAATATGGTGACTGAAGGCAGCTGCAGGTTCATGAGGGACTGTTACTGTCAGGTTCTGCAGTTCTTGCGGCTGCTCATCGCACCCAGGACTGAACCCTGGTCACTGAGCATTGGAGGAGTCTGTTCTGCTGATGTTAGCCTTAAACTAGACTGATGTTTAATATTGTGGATCTGTGAAAGATAAATCAGTTCTATATCAAATCCCGTGTCTCAGGTACTTACTGTCTCTACCCCACTCACAATGTACACTAGAGAGTCCTCTCGGCCCATCTGGTCCCTGTCCATGTTTCTGTTCCATATCAGTATATCAAAATCTATCCCTGCTGTTCCCCTCTCACTCTCCCTGTGATGACAGGTTGCAACTAGTCACCACTCCGTGGGATAGGAGATTTTCCATGAATTTCAGAGAATCATAGAAATCTATAGCACATGACATATCCTTTGGCTCTAAATGATGTCACGACCATGTAACTTACTCTGGAACCTGCCTAGAATTACCCTACCGCATAGGCCTCTATTTTCTTAATCTCCATGTACCTATTTAAGAGTCTCTTAAAAGACCTTGTTGTATCCGCCTCTATCACCGTCGCAGGCAGTGCATTCCACACACACACCACACTTTGTTTAAAAAACGTAGCTCTGACATCTCCTCTGTACCTACCTCCAAACACCTTAAGCCTATGCCCCCTTGTGTTAGCCGTTTCAGCCCTGGGAAAAGCCTCTGACTATCCACACAACCAATGCCTCTCATCATCCTATACACCTGCATGAATTTCCTGCATGCTTCTGTCCAGGCTGAATAACACAATGAGCTCACTGTGGTTTTAACGTTCTTCAGGGCTCTGGTCTGAGGCGGTTAAACTCCTTCTTCCCTGCTCTTTTCAAAGTTTTGTGTCATTTTCACTCATTTCAAAGGTCTGTGCCTCAGACAGCTGGTTTGCTTAAATGCGCCTCTAAAGTCTGACAGCAGATGAGCAAATGAATCTTCGATTGTGTAGAGTCAGAAACCAAAGAGTTACCAGCTTGAATCAGGGTGTTGGGGCTCCAGAAAGAGATGGGAATTAAGAGTTTACAAGGACGAGGAGGAAGAGGAATCCAACCAGCAGAATATGGCTACAAATGAAAGATCAGAAACATTTTGAAACTGTTTGATTGAAAAAAAAGGTGGTTAATTTCAGCAAAATACTGGAGGAAATCAACAGATCAGGCTGCAAATGTGGAGAGGAGTAAATAGGCAACGTTTAGGCCGGGTCCCTTCAGCATGCCTAGATTGTGTACTCCTCTGCTTAGTTGGTGCCTGAACTGCGGAGTTCTTCCAGCATTATGTGTGTGTGTGTGTTTACATTTCCAGCAACAGTAGAATCTCTTGTGTTTCATATCTGCATTTGTAACAAGGTTCTACTTTGGTATTAGACACGCGGAAAGTTTGCTGATAGTTTATGCATTGCTTATGGGAGCTGCTTTCTGCATTAAAAGAGCTGCTGAGTTTTCTACACACAAAAAAACCTGAGGTATGGACATGGAACCTGTGCTTGCAGAAACTTTTAATGGCTCCGTGATGACCCAGAAAGCTCTGCGCAACAATCTTCACTGTCGCTGAAACACCGATTGAATTGCAGTCTGTTCCTGAAAATTGCGCATGCGCGCAGTACTCAAAGGCCTCGAGAAATCGGCTCCAGGTAAGAGATATTCCCCGGCTGCGGGTGGGGGTTTTCAACACCGAATTCGGGACAATTGCTGTGAGCTCCGGACACCGTGAACCATAATCCCGGGACAGTCCTGTTCTCTTCCCTCTCTCTCAGCCCCACGATCCGTACATGGGCCCCGGGGAGCTTCCGGCTGATGAGGGAATGGGAACCGATGGATCTCTCAGACAGAGCTGAGCTCCAGCTGTCTAAATGCAAGGATTGGGAACTCGGAGAAAGGGAACAAAATCTTTTACATCACCAGCTGAGAAAAAAACACCTCTGTTCTGCCTTCAATCACAAACGAGAAAACCTGCAGATATTGGAAATCCAAGCAACACACACAAAATTGCTGGAGGAACTCAGCATTAGTACTGTTTTCCATAATGCTGTCTGTCCTGCTGAGCTCCTCCAGCATTTTGTGTGTGTTGCTTGTTCTGCCTCCTCTTGTTCTGGACCTTTGTACCCGTGGGAACATGTTTTGACCCATTCTCTCTGGGTACATAATGATATCAAACGCCTTTGTCCTGATCAACAAGTAGCTTTCACACACAAATGTGCCATTCTCCAATGAGACCTGCCCTTCCGTTCATATTCATTGGTCATCAGTCCCCTGGGGGAGGGTTCAGGGGAAATATTTATGTACAATACAGAAACCGGTGTTACCTGTGTGTGTTGTGGCAATGCAAAAGTTGCTGGAGAATTTGCAAGTGCGAGGAAGTGGAGTGATTTTGGAAATCTGACTTTTTAAAGCATCATTTAGCGAGCAAATCAGATATGGACGGTGTGCAAAAGGTCTGGCGAGAAAATCCTTCGTAACCCTCTACAGGCCTGCTGTATAGGTTGTGTGAGAGTGCAGATGAACTCGATCAAACCCAGAGGGCATCAGAGTTCTCATTTGCTAGCTGTTAAAATAAATACCTCTCTATTTAAAGTTCAGTGTGCACATGTTGTCAATGGGTAAAAATTGCACAGGCAAGATTTTTTGGCACACCGGTCATTACAAATTAGACGGGACATTGGTGGGAAGCTGGAGAGACTTCCAGTGTCCTTGACACCCTCACCTATAAGATGTGCATCCAGCTGCAGCTTGTAACCCTGCACGTTCGGGAGTTGGAGCTGGAAATGGATGAATTCCAGATCATCCAGGAGTTGAAGGGAGTGATAGATATGTCATGAAGAGAGGTGCATTGCACCCAAGGTGCAGGACACACGAAACTGTGTGAGAGTTAGAAAGGACCCTGTACAGATTACAGATGTGGAGGTGTTTGTTGTCTTAAGGCAAATTACCATGGATAAATCCCCAGGGCCTGACAAGTTGTTCCCTGGGACGCTGCGGAAGACAAGTGCAAAAATTGTTGGGGCCCAAGCACAAATATTTAAATCATCCTTAGTGACAGGTGAGGTACTGGAGGATTGGAGGACAGCCAGTGTTGTTCTGCTGTTCAAGAAAGGCTCTAAAGGTAAACAAGAAAATTTTATGTTAGTGAGCTTGACATCAGTAGTGGGAGAGTTATTGGAACATATGTGCAGCAACTGGATATATAAGTATTTGGATAGATGTGTTCTGATTAGAGATAGGCAGCATGGTTTTGTGCATGGTAGGTCATGTCTAACCAATCTTATAGAGTCTCTCGAGGATGATATCAGGCAAGTGGACGAAGGCAAGGCAGTGGATGTTGTCTACATGGACTTTAGCAAGGCACTTGACAAAGTCACATATGGGAGGTTGGTCAAGAAGGTTCAGTCACTCAGCATTCAAGATGGGATAGTAAATTGGATGATACACTGTCTTTGGGAGAAGCCAGACTGTGGTAGCAGATGGTTGCCTCTCTGACCGGAGGCCTGTGACTAGTGGTGTGCCACAGGGATCAGTGTTGGATCTGTTGTTGTTTGTCATCTATATCAGTAATCTGGATGATAGTGTGGTTAACTGGATCAGCAAATTTGTGGATGACACCAAGATTGGTGGTGTAGTGGACAGCGAGGAAGATTATCATGGCTTGCAGTGTGATCTAGACCAGCTGGGAAAATGGGTTGAGAAACATAAAATGGAATTTAATGCTCACAAGTGTGAAGTGTGGCACCTTAGTAGGACCTAGAATTGCACAGTGACTGGTAGGGCACTGAGAAGTGTTGTAGAAGAAAGGGGTCTGGGAATACAGGTCTATATTTCACTGATAGTGGTGTCACAGTTTGATAGGGATAGAAAGAAAGATTTTGGCACATTGGCCTTCATAAACCAAAGTACTGAGTACAGGAGATGGATGTTATGTTGATGTTGTACAAGACATTGGTGAGGACTAACTTGGAGTATTGTGTGCAGTTTGGTCAGCAACCTACAGGAAGATGTAAAAGAGGTTGAAAGAGTTCAGAGAAAATTTGCAAGTATGTTGCCAGGTCTGGAGGACTTGGGTTATGAGGAGAGATTGAACAGGTCTGGGCTTTATTCCTTGGAATGTAGAAGATTGAGGCGAGATTTGATGGAAGTGTATCAAAATTGTGAGGGTTATAGATGGGGTAAGCGCAAGCTGGCTTTTTCCACTGAGATGGTGTGGGACGCCAAACAGAGGCCATGGGTTGAAGGTGAAAGGTGTACTATTAAGGGGAACATGCAGGTAAACGTCTTCACACAGGCAGTCATCCAGGTGTGGAATGAGCAGACAGCCCAACTGGTGCATGTGAGCACAATTTCAACATTTAAGAGGTTTGTATTGGTATCTGGATGGTAGGGGTATGGGTGTAGATAGGTTAAATAGTTCAACACAAGCTAGATGGGCCAAAGTGCCTGCTTCTGTGTTGTACTTTTCTGTGACTCTGTGACAAGAACAAGAAATAATACTAATGTTCATTTAATTCCTTTTAACAGCTGTGCGGGCCAACCATTCATCTGGGCAGGAAATGTTTACATGGCGTTAAAACTGTGGCACTGTAAATTGACAGTAGATAAAAGAAAATCCCAGCTGCACGTCCGTCAACATAGGCTATTTGTGTGAGAGTCTTTCAGTTACTGTGGGGCCAGGAGCCCATGCAGCTCAGTGGGAACAGGGAATAATACCAATGGAGAGAGTCAAACTGAGCCAGGTCACAGATTGGAGATGGCAGAAATGCCCCATTCTTATAGAGACAGGAAGAGCATCAGAGAGTTTGATGGTCATTCCAGATACCAGCACTGTGCCCAGATAGAAGATGATTTCTCTCTCCAACTTGGGTTGAATCTCACAGAAACAGTGTGATGGCAGATCACACCTTGGTGACTAAAGTGATCTCATCTGAAATGTTGTCCTTCACCCACTGATGGATTTTATAAATCTTTTTTCAGGTTAAAAACGACAAGGAATTTATCTATGAGGATCTTGAACACAACACGCCAGTTTTGCTGTCTCTGTCCACGCGTATAAGAAGTGGAGCAAGGGATTCACTTGATCATCCTTCCTGCTCAAACTGTGGTGAGGGATTCACTCGATCATCTGACCGACTGGCATGCCTGTCAGTTTACACAGGGGAGTGGCCGTTCACCTTTTTAAACTGTGGGGATTCAAGGTCATCTCATGAAGGTACATCAGCAAGTTCACACTGGGAAAAGGCCATTCACCTGTTCTGTGGTAGGTCTTCTCACCTGTGGACACACCAGTCAGTTCACACTGGGCAGAGGCTGGTCATCTGCTGAATTTGTGGGGAAGGATTCACTTGGTCATCTGACCAAATGGCTCACCAGCGGGTTCACACGGGCGAGTGGCCATTCACCTGCCCGGAAGGTGGGAAGGGATTTACTTGCTCTTCTAAACTGAAGGTACATCAGAGAGTTCACACTGGAGAGAGGCCGTTCTCCTGCTCAGACTGTGGGAAGGGATTCAATCAGTCATCCACCCTACTGACTCACCAGCGAGTTCACACTGGAGAGAGGCCATTCATCTGCTTGGACTGTGGGAAGGGATTCAATTCTTCATCTAATCTACAGAGACACCAGCGAGTTCACACTGGAGAGAGACCGTTCACCTGCTTCGACTGTGGGAAGGGATTCACTGAGTCGACTAGCCTACAAGCACACCAGTCAGTTCACACTGGAGAGAGGCCATTCACCTGCTCAGTGTGTGGGAAGGGATTCACTCGATCAGCTCAGCTGAAGGAACATCAGAGAGTTCACACTGGAGAGAGGCCATTCACCTGCTCAGGCTGTGGGAAGGGATTCACTCAGTCATCTGACCTAATGGCACACCAGCGAGTTCACACCAGGGAGCGGCCGTTCGTTTGCTCGGACTGTGGGAAGGGATTCACTTGGTTATCTAATCTGAAGGTACACCAGAGAGTTCACACTGGGGAGAGGCCGTTCACATGCTCAGTCTGTGGGAAGGGATTCAGTCAGGCATCAAACCTGCAAGAGCACCAGAGAATTCACACTGGGGAGCGGCCGTTCACCTGCTCAGACTGTGGGAAGGGATTCACTTGCTCATCCCAACTGAAGGTACATCACAGAGTTCACACTGGGGAGAGGCCATTCACCTGCTCAGACTGTGGGAAAGGATTCAATTCATCATCCCAACTGAAGGTACATCAGAGAGTTCACACTGGGGAGAGGCCGTTCACCTGTTCAGACTGTGGGAAGGGATTCATGCAGTCATCCGAACTAAAGGTACATCAGCGAGTACATACCGGAGAGAGGCCGTTCACCTGCTCAGACTGTGGGAAGGGATTCACTTTGTCATCTAAACTGAAGGTACATGAGCGAGTTCACAACGGAGAGAGGCCATTCACCTGCTCAGACTGTGGGAAGGGATTCACTTTGTCTTCTCACTTACTGAAACACCAGTCACTTCACACCGGGGAGTGGCCATTCACCTGCTCAGTCTGTGGGCAGGGATTCTCTGAATCATCCTCCCTGCAGAGACATCAGTCAGTTCACACTGGGGAGAGGCTGTTCACCTGCTCAGACTTTGGGAAGAGATTCTCTCAGCCAAATCAACCCTATGTGCATCATTGAGTTGATTGAGCTGGAATGAGGCTGTTCACCTGCTCTGAATGTGGGAAGCAATTCACTCAGTTATCTGAACATATGTAACTCTCGCTTAGGCTAGCAGCTTAATATAGGTGGTGATAGCCTCCCAGCCCAATCTTATCTAATTCTACTTTAGTCTGTTTTTTAAGCTTAGCTGAATAAGAAATGATCTGGCCATGCAAAAATGCTTTAAATGTATCCCATATAATTCATTTGGACGTACCCACTATATCATTAAAATGAAAGAATTCTTTTATCTGGGTTTCAATAAAACCAACAAAGTCAGAGTTTTGCAATAATGTCTGAGACATGTGCCATGTGCTATGTTGAGCAGGCAAGAATGACATAAATTCAAAACACAAACTCAAAGGTGCATGATCAGATATAGCAATAGCGTCATTTTCACAATTTTTAACACTAGGCAGGAAGCGGGGATTGATTATAATATAATCAATCCTCGAATATTTTTTGTAAACATGTGAAAAGAAAGAATATTCTCTGTTACCGGGGTGCAGATATCTCCATAATTCGATCAATCCAAAATTGATCAAAAAGGAGTTAATAAGTGACACAGAGTGAGTTGGAAGTCGCTGATTGGATGAGCTCTTGTCAATCATAGGATTTAAACAACAGTTAAAATCCCCACCCATTATCACATATATTCATTTGAATCAGGCAGTAAAGCAAATATCTTTTCTAAAAAAAGAAGGATCATCTAAGTTAGGACCATACAGATTGACCAAAACAATTTTTCTGTTACAGATCACTCCTTTGACAATTAAAAATCTACCATTCGAATCTGACTCAATATCCTCTTGAATAAATATATTAGATTTAATAAAGATGGACATGCCTTTAGTTTTACTCTGAGAAGTAGAGTGGAACTGCAAACCTCTCCACCATCCAAAAAAAATCTATTTAGATCTCCTGCCCTGATATGTGTCTCTTGAGCAAAAATTATATCAGTTTGGAATCAGTTAATAGTTTTGTCTATTTTTCGTTTAATAGGATGATTCCAACCACAAACATTCCAACTTATTACATTAATCTGTTTAAATACCATATTATAATTTTATTATACTTTATACCTGCACAGAGCACATACCAATACAGGATGATCAAAAATGGTGGTGATGAAGAATACAACCACATAGAAAACACCCATGCTCCAGAACCACCCAAGAGGGAAAAAAAAACTCCTAATTCTAACCCCACCCACCTCCCTGAAAGCCCAAAATAAAAGGCAAGCAACCTATGATAGCATACGAAGCCAGGGACCACTCTGTCTGTACAGACTCTTGATGCCCAAATTACTGAAGCCGAAATTCATAAAGCTATTTTTTCAATGCAATCTGGTAAGGCCGCTGGACTTGATGGCTGTCCTGTAGAATTTTGTAAAAAAATTGGAAAATTGCTTTTTCCGGATATATGTTGGAAATGTCTAAGGATTCTGTTTTGAAAGGTGATTTACCCTCTACTTTCTATGAGGCTTCTATTTCTTTAATTCTTAAAAAGGATAAAGATCCTACTGACCGTACTTCATATAGACCTATTTCATTATTGAAAGTCGATGCTAAGATTCTGTCAAAGATAATGGCCAATTGGTTAGATAATATTTTGGGTAAAATTATTTTTAAAGATCAAATAGGCTTTATAAAGGGTCGTTTTTCCTTTTCAAATGTTCGGAGACTACTTAACATTATATATTTATCCTCTTTTAAAACTCCACAATGCGTCGTCTCTTTGGATGCTGAAAAAGCATTTGATCGAGTTGAAATATTTCTTTAATGTTTCAGAGAAATTTGGCTTTGGTGTTAATTTTAATAATTGGTTTGGAACGATATATAAAGCTCCTATTGCTACTGTTGTCAATAACAACTGTAGGTCTCCTTTTTTTCAGATTTCACAGGGGACAAGACAAGGTTGTCCATCAAGTCCTTTGTTATTTACTTTAATATTAGAACCCCTTGGTATTGCTCTTCGTGAAGCTAAAAATATTCATGGGATTTTTGTGAATGAGACCATTCATAAGATTTCTCTTTACGCTGACTATTTATTGGTTTATGTATCTAATCCCGAAGAATCTATTCCTGCCTTGCTAAAATTATTCAATAAATTTGGAGATTTTTCAGGATATAAAATAAATGTTAGTAAAAGTGAATAGTTTCCTTTAAATGAACCTGCCTCTATAAATGATAATACTCCTTTCAAAGTCACAGATTCTTTCAGATATTTAGGTGTTATAATCACTAAAAAATATAAGGATCTTTATAAAGCCAATTTTGTTCCTTTGGTAGACTCTATGAAGTATTGATTTAATAGGTGGAGTCCACTTACCTTTTCACTTGTCGGTCGTATCCATATAGTTAAAATGATGATTTTCCCAAAATGTTTATATTTATTTCAGAATATCCCTGTTTTATTGACTAAGAAGTTTCTTTGATCAGATTGATTCTATTATTTTAACTTTTATTTGGAATAATAAAAGACCAAGAATTAGTAAATGTCACTTACAAAAGTTGAAAAGGGATGGAGGTCTCACTTTGCCTAATTTAAGAATGTATTACTGGGCTGTTAATGTGTGATACATGTCCTTTTGGTTATATTGGGTTGATAAGAATGATTGGCCAATTTGGGTAGACCTGGAATTGAAAGCTGTGAAACAGTTTTACTGAACCTCGTTATTAGGAGTTGCTTTACCTATACAATTAGCTAAAGTTGTTAATTTAAATCCATACCCTGTGATTAAGCATTCATTACACACTTGGCTCCAGTTTTGCAATTTTTGAAAATTTTAATCTTAAAAAATTTAAACTTTGTAGTTTAATTTATCAAAATTACTTTTTTAAGCCGCCTTTGAGTGATCCAATTTTTTTACTTTGGAAAAATAAAGGTTTTTTTTTTGTTTTTTTTAAAGAAGATAGATTGGTGTCTTCTGAACGATTAGTTGATAAATATTATCTTTCATACTCACACTTTTTACAATACCTTCGAGTTAGACATTTCTTACAAAGATATTTAAATAATTTTCCTTGCGTATTGGAGGCTGACCTGTTAGATACTATTATGAGTATGAACCCTTTGACGAAGGGTTTATTGGAAGAAATTATATTTTTTTTATTACAATGGGATAAGTGTTCTTTATTTAAGATTAAACAAGATTGGGAGAAGGAACTCAATTTATCTCTTATGACGAAGGATTGGACACGGATTCTGAAGCTGAACTCTTCTTCAATATACGCTCGTCATTCACTATTCAATTTAAAATTGTACATCGTTACCCTTTGACGAAGGAGAGACTGTCTAAAATATTTCCTAATGTTGATAGTTATTGTGATAGATGTAAAACTGAGACAGCTATGCTGACACACATGTTTTGGTCTTGTTCTATACAGGAACAGTTCTGGAAGTCAGTTTTTTCGACAATTTCTAAAGCGCTTAAAATTAATTTACAACTTAACAAATTAACTGTGCTTTTTGGAATAATTCCTCAAAATATCCGTGGTCTCTCTATATCTGACCAACATGTTATTGCATTTGTTACTTTGATAGCTGGGAGGGCCATTTTGTTGAAGTGGAAGGATACATCAGCTCCCACTTTGTCACAATGTTTCTCTCAAGTGATGCTATGTCTTAGTTTGGAGAAAATTCGAAGTCGAACCTTTGAACCTTTATTTGATTTTGAGAAAAGATGGGATTCATTTGCTCGTTATTATTATTTGAGTTAATTGGTAGATTTCCTCCACGATCTAATTGTAAATTTTGGTATATATTTTTTTTTCTTGCTGGCGGATTGCTGTTTATTTTTAGAAGCTTTTTGTATGACGCATGGCTCCGGGTTGTACACCTAATGGGGTTTCCCCCCACTTTTTCCTGCTGAGTAGGGTTTCTATTTAATATCAACAAAATTTTTCAATCTAGAAAATAATGTTTTTTTCCTTGAGACATTGTAAGTATCGCTTACTTTGATGTACTCGTGTTATTTTTGAATAATAATAAAAAGATTTGAAAAGAAAGAAAGAAACTGCCGAGATACAGTCGGCTAAGAGCCAAGTGCTGATAAATGGGACCCGTGTAGAATTGATGAAGTTCCTGTCTCTTTCTCCATTAATGTTTCCTCCTTACGGCAAAACTAACCCTCTCACTGTGTCAGAATCAGTGATTAAATCCGGCCCCAAACACTGTGCTTTCAGCCCTGCACACTGTAACTTGAACCATCTCACTGAGGGTCTCATGGAGACACAACCCCTGCCCTCTGCACATGTGATCACATCTCCCCTGCTTCTGACATTTCAAATACCCTCAGAATGGTTTTCTGATTCAGTCTGAAGGTTATGGTACATTCAGCTCATCATCAGACCTGACAAACCATGTCTTCCCACAGCTGGTTCCACCTGTTGGTGTGTCCTCTTTCCTCCACCTCCAGAGAAGCTGCATCTCCACACAAACTCCTCACTTGAGATGAATGTCTGTACCCGTGACACAGGAAATCACATCACTGTCTCTCTCCTGATACCATCCGGGACGGGAAGCGGTACCGCAACATAAAAGCCAGGACCAACAGGCTCCGGGACAGCTTCTTCCACCAGGCCGTCAGACTGATGAACTCACAGAGATTTGAGTGTACTCTATATTACATTGTCTGTTTTATTTATTGTAAACTATTATAAATTACTATGACTGCACGTTGCACATTTAGGTGGAGACGTAATGTGAAGATTTTTACCCCTGATGGATATAAGAAATAAAGTCAATTCAATTCAAATCCTGATTCCGTGTCTGACCTGCTCGCCTCCGGCTATCCTCCGTCAACAAGCTTCTTCCTCAGTCACCATCTGTCAGATTATAAAAAACAATTAAAACGATCTATCAGACAGCTGCTGTACCCCTCCACCCCTGAACAGGTTCCCCTGTTAAAACTCTCTGCTCAGCCCCTTCCCTATTCCCTTTCCCTTTCAGACTCCCGATGTGCCAGCAGATCCGAATTCACCGTGTGGACATTTCTACCCCACAGGAGGCTGTACAAACCCGTGTCCTTCTCTGATGCACAGCTCAGTGACCCCAATCCCTGTCTGCACTCGCAGCCCATGACGGTGACAGCTGTCCTAGACTCTGTAACTCACAATCTTGTAACACATAATCTTGTTCACAGCAAGTTTAGACAGTCATTAATATGAAGAGAGAATTGTTGTTTCCTGAAAGGACAGGCGAGCGAAGCTGTCTGATCCAATTCACCAGATGGTCCGGTGTTTACAAGTTAATTTGTCCCGGGACCCACACCCACACCCACTCATAACCCCGACCCACACAGATAGACGGACAGACAGACAGACTGTCCCTTCGCCCCAAACCCCCTGCAGAACCACAAGGAATTGATCCACGGTCCGGGCTCGGTCGCAAAGTGAAAAGCGGGGCTGAGGAGAGCCCGGAGACCAACACCCCGCTGCCCACTCCACCAACAACACGGCACAGCCGGACACATCTCACAACACCGGATCCGGTCCCGATGAAACCCGAATTTAATTTTGTTGTTCCAGATCGGACCCAACAAAAGGTGTTTTAAAATTGAAGCGCTCCTCTCACGTGACGTCACACAACAGCCCCTCCCACGCGCCTGACGTCACCCATGGTCTCCCCGTATCTGCATCTGCTGTCACGAGCACGGTGCCTTACGTCACACACGCGCTGCTGTGCTCGAACTTTTTCGGTTTAACGGCTGAGCTACTCAGCACGAGCCACGCCCCCTCCCCGAAAAGTCAACAGAGGAATTGAACTGATTGCAGAGCTGCGCTATTCCCATTGGTGCGAAGCGATGTCAATCACTGGTTACACCCAATAGTGGAGGCGGACCAGCCGAGGGGGCGTTACCCCGTCCTCTGGCGCAGCGCGACCTGTCCGTTAAAGCGGAACAAATCCCAAAGTAAATGTCCGCTTTCTGATTTATTTCCATTTCCCTCCGAGGGAAGTTGGGGCGTTTGTGAAGCGTCTCCTGCGGCCGGAGTCTGATGTATCGCTGAGAGGTAGGAGGAGACCGCTCGGCCCGTCGGTTTGATGCCGGTTCCCCGGGGAGGGAGAGGATGAAGACGGTGAGAGAGGGGGCGGACAGGATGTTTGTCCCGGTGGGGACAGGAGGGGCTCATCTGTGGAAATGTCTGAGCCCACGGTGGTGGCGATTCACCACATTGGGGGGCAAACACCGGCAGACTGTTGCCCTGCAAGCGGGGCCAATGGTCCGGGCAAAGTGGGGATGGGAGTCGCGTTGGGGGCCCGGGTGGACCGGTCCGAGGTTTTATTGAATGACAGGACGGTGTGGAGGGGCCGAGAGGCCTGCTCCTGTTCCTGGTGTCTGTGTCTTCAAATACAAGGAATAACCGGACCCTTCCCGGGCCTGCAGGATGTCCCAGTCGGTGTTGTAGAGACCGGTGCTCGGAGTCCAGTTGTTCCCAAACTGTGTCAGCCATTTGGCTGAGAGACCAAATCCAACATTTCCAAATCTGTTACTGACACAAAATGTATGTTCATAGAAACATAGAAAACCTACAGCACAATTCAGACCCTTCAGCCCACAAAGCTGTGCCGAACATGTCCTTACCTTAAAATTACCTAGGTTTACCCATAGCCCTCTAATTTGCTCAGCTCCCTGTACCTATTCAAAAGTCTCTTTAAAGACCCTTTCATATCCGCTTCCACCACCATTGCCGGCAGCCCATTCCACACACTCACCACTCTCTGAGTAAAATACTTACCCCTGACAATCTCCTCTGTCCCTACTCCCCAGCACCTTAAACCTGTGTACTCTTGTGATAGCAATTTCAGCCCTCGGAAAAGCCTCTGACAATCCACATGATCAATGCCTCTCATCATCTTGTACACCCCTATCAGGTCACCTCTCATCCTCCAGCTTGAACTCCATCTGTCACTTCTCAGCCAAGTTTTGCATCCTATCAAAGTCCCGCTGTAACCTCTCCTCCGTCGCTCCAAGGAGAAGAGGCCGAGTTCACTCAACCTATTCTCATACAGCATGCTCCCCAATCCAGTCAACATCCTTGTAAATCTCCTCTGCACCCTTTGTATAGTTTCCACATCCTTCCTGTAGTGAGGCAACCAGGATTGAGCACAGTACTCCAAGTGGGGCCTAACCAGGGTCCTATATAGCTGCAACATTACCTCTCAGCTCCAAAGTTCAATTCCGCGATTGATAAAGGTCAATGCACCATATGTCTTTTTAACCACAGAGTCAACGTGCATAGCAGTTTTGAGTGTCCTATAGACTCGGACCTCAAGGTCGCTCTGATCCTTGGCACTGCCAAGAGTCTTACCATTAATACTATATTCTGCCATAATATTTGACCTACCAAAATGTACATAGAAACACTTATCTGGGGTTAACTCCATCTGCCACTTTACAGCCCAGTTTTGCACCCTATCAATGTCCGATGTAACCTCTGACAGGCCTCCACACTATTCACAACACCCCCAACCTTTGTGTCATCAGCAAATTTACTAACCCATCGCTCCACTTCCTCATCCAGGTCATTTATAAAAAGAGTAGGGGTCCCAGAACAGATCCCTGAGGCACAGCATGCCTCCTTACTTTCTCAGTGAGCCTATCATGGGGTACCTTGTTAAAGATCATCTGAAAATCCAAGCAAAGCAACATCCACTGGCTCTGCTTTATCTATCCTGCCTGTTATTTCCTCAAAATATTCCAAGACATTTGTCAGACATTATTTCCTCCAAAGGAGTCCTGCTGAGTTTGCCCTACTTCATCAGGCGTCCCCAACTACAGTACCCAAAAAACTCACCCATAATACACACTATCACCTTCCTGACCACTGTGGTCAGCCGAACTGTCCTATAACTCCTTTATTCTGCCTCCCTCTCTTAAAGAGTGGAGTGACATTTGTACTTTTTAGTCTACCAGAACCGTTCCCAAATCTAGTGATTCTTGATACATTTTAAGAGAAAACTAAGGGGGAAATTATTCATTCAGAGGCAGGGACAGTGTGCAATGAGCTGCCAGAGCAAGTGGCAGGGATGATTTCAACCTTTAAGAGAAGTTTCCTTTGGTCCATGGATGAGAAGGATATGGAGGGCTATTGTCCAGGTGGAAGTTGTTGGAACTCGGCAGATTAATGCTTTGGCACAGACTAGATTGGCCGAATGGCATTTTCCTGTGTTGTGGTGTTCTATAACTCTAATAACTTCACAATCTCTACAGCTATCTCTTTCTGAATCCCGGGGTGTTCACGTTCTTGTCCAGGAGTCTTATCTACCTTCAGGCCTTTCAGCTTCCGAAACACCTTCTCTCCTGGGTAAAAGCATGTAACCTCACTTCTGCCCCAGTTACTCCCAAATGGTTGGCATTTATGTAATAAATTTAATGACACAATTGTAGTGGGTTACTTCAATCTGTAGGACAATTGGGAAAGTCAGCTTTGTGTCAGATCGGAAGAGAGGGAATGTATCAAATTCCTACGAAAGGGCTTTTTAGAGCTGCTGATGGTTGAGCCTACTCGGGGAACTACAATCTTTGATTGGGTATTGTGTAATAACCCAGATCTTATTAGGAAGGTTAATGTAAAGGAACCATTAGAAGGCAGGGACAATAATATGATTCAATTCCTACTGCAATTTCTGAGGGAGAAGCATAGGTCACATGCGTAGTATTGCAATGGAACAAAGGGAATAACAGAGGCATGAGAGAGGTGATTCCCCAGGTGGATTGGAGAAGGATACTCGTGGGGATGATACCAGAGCAGAAATGGCTGACGTTTCTGAGAATAGTTCATAATGTACAGGATCGATGTGTCCCGATGAAGTAGCTCTCAAACAGCGGGGCAAGGCTACTGTGGCTGACAAAGGAAGTTAAGGACTGTATAAATGTGAAGGAAAGTGCATATAAGGTAGCAAAAGTGAGTAGGAAGTTAGATAATTGGGTAGCTTTTAAAATCCAAAACAGGCAACGAAAAATAGATAAGAATGCTAAAGGTAAAATATATGGGCAAACTAGACAATAATATAAACTAGTTATAAAAATGCGAAAGGGAGGCGAGAGTTGATATTGGACCGCTGGAAAGTGATGCTCATGAGGTAGAAATGGGGAAGAGATGGTAGATGAACTTGATAGGGACTTTGCTTCCGTCTTCTCTGTGGAAGACTCTAGCAGTGTGCCAGAGATCCGTGAGTGTCAGGGAGGAGGAGTGAGTGCCATTGCTGTTACAAAGGAAAATGAGCTGGGCAAACTCAGGTTCTTAAAGTGGATAAGTCACCTGGACCAGATGGACTACATCCCAGAGTCCTGAGAGAGGTTGCTGAAGAGATAACAGATGCATTGGTCATGACCTGCCAAGAATCACTTGATCCTGGCATGGTCCCAGAGGACAGGAAGATTGCAAATGTCAATCCACTCTTTGAAAACGGAGGAAGGCAAAAGAAAGCAAATTATAGTCCAGTTAGCCTAACCTCGGTGGCTGGGAAAGTGTTGGAGTCTATTATAACAGATGAGGTTTCGGGGTACTAGGAGACTAGTGATAAAATAAGTCAAAGCCAGCATAGCTTCTGTACAGGGAAATATTGCCTGATCAGTCAGGGCAGTACAGAATATATCAAGGAGGCAGGTGCATGGGGTTGAGTCTGAACAATGATCAGCCATGATAGAATGGCGGAGCAGACTCGATGGGGCTGAATGGCCTAACTCTGCTCCTATATTTTATCGTCTTATACTGCTTGTGTTTTACACAGTGAAGATTGACACAAAATACTTATTACATTTGGCTGCTATTTCTTTGCTCTATTACTAACTCGCCAGCATCATCTTCCAGCGGTTCAGTATCAGCTCGTGCCTCCCTTTTACTCTTTATGTATCTGAAAAAGAAATTTTGATGCTTGATATTATTGGCTCACTTACCTGAATTTTTCATCTTGTCTCTCCTGTGTGTTTTTTTCAGTAGTCTCCTGCTGGTTATTTAAAAGCTTTCCAATCCTCCAACTTCCCACTATTTTCTTGCTATTTTATATGACCCCACTTTTGTTTTTATCAAAACAGGAGAAAATCTGTGGATGCTGGAAATCCAGGCAACACATACACAAAATGCTGGAGGAACCTAGGAGGCCAGACAGCATATATGGGAAATAGTAAACAGTTGACGTTTAGGTCAGAGACCCTTCATCAGGACAGGGAAAAAAAGATGAGATGTCAGAGGAAGAAGTGTGGGGGTGAGAGGGGTGGAAGAAGTTGGAGGTGATAGGTGAAACTGGGAGAGGGCGAGTAGTGAAGGGAAAAACTTTCTAGGATATCATTTCCTTAACGATTCTCGAAAGATCATTTCCAATGCCTCCACATCTCTTCAGCCACCACTTTCATATCTCTGGGGTGTACACCATCTGGTCCAGGTGATTTATTTACCTTCAGACCATCTCTGTTTCCCAAGAACCTTCTCCCGAGTAACGTAACTTTACACATTCTGACCACTGACATCTGGGACTTTCATATTCCTGCCAGTGTCTCCGACAGATAAGAGTGATGTACAATACTTATTCAGTTCATCTGCCATCATCTTGCACCCCCACCCCATTACTAACTCTCCAGCATCATTTTTCAGTGGTCTGACATGCACTTCCGCCTGTCTTTTACACTATATGTAGCTGAAGAAAAATTTGGTATCCTTTTTAATACTACTGCCTAGCTCACCTATGTATTCCATCTTCCCCTTCTTATTTATTTTAGTTGCATTCTGTTGGTTTTTAAAAGCTTCCCAATCCTCTAACTTCCTGGTAATTTTTGCTCTCTGCACTCTCTTTGGTATTTATGTTGTCTTTGGTTTCTCTTATCAGCCACGGTTTTGTCACCTCACCTTTAGAATACTATTTCCTCTTTGTGATGTATATATCCTGTGCCTTCTGAATTGCTTCCAGAAATTCCAGCCATTGCTGCTCTGTTCTCATCCCTGCCCATGTGCTTTTCAAATCAATTTTGATCTTTTATTTTCTTATGCCTCTCTAATTCTCCTTATTGCACATCTGACATTGGCTTCTCCTTCTCTAATGTCAGGGTGAATTTGATCACATTAAGATCACTTTCCCTTAAGGGTTCTTTGAACTGAAGTGACCTAATTAATTCAGGTTCATTACAACACCCAATCCAGAATAGCTGATCCCCAAGTGGGCTCAAACTCGAGCTGCTCTAAAAAAGCATCTTGTAGGCATTCCAGGAATTCCTCCTCTTGAGACCAACACCATCCTAATTTTCCTAATCACCTGCATGACAATCCCTCATGACGATTGTAACATTGCCCTTTTGGCACGCATTTTCTACCTCCCTGTGTAATCTGTGGACCGCATACTTACTACTGTTTGGAGGTCTCCATACAATTCCCATCAGGGACTTTTTTTTTTACATTTATTGTTCCTTAATTCTACCCACAGATTCTACACCTTCCAACTTTAATTTTACCAGAAGAGCCACACAACCCCACTACCAGCTTGTTCTTTCAAGAGGCATGTAAGTATCTGGGAAACAAGAGGACCTGCAGATGTTAGAAATCTAAAGAACTACACAAAGTGCTGGAGGAGCTCAGCATGTCAGGCAGCATCTATGGACAAAATTTAGTTCAAGGTTGAAAAAAAAACTGCCAAACAGAGCTTAATAGTTAACAAACACAACAAAGGCAAGAATCACTACTGTAGCCTACTGACTCTCACAGCTATCTGGACTATTCCTCTTCTCACCCTGTCTCTTGAAAAAATGCCATCCCCTTCTCGCAATTCCTCCATCTCCGCTGCATCTGCTCTCAGGATGAGGCTTTTCATTCCAGGACGCGGGAGATGTCCTCCTTTTTTAAAGAAAGGGGCTTCCCTTCTTCCACTATCAACTCTGCTCTCAAACATATCTCTCCCAATTCACGCACATCTGGTCTCACTCTATCCTCCCGCCACCTCACTAGGAATAGGGTTCCCCTTGTCCCCACCTACCACCCCACCAGCTTCTGGGTCCAACATATAATTCTCCATAACTTCCGCCACCTCCAACGGGATTCCACCACTAAGCACATCTTTCCCTCCCCCCCCCCGCTGCTTTCCGCAGGGATCATTCCCTACGTGACTCCCTTGTCCATTCATCCCCCCTATCCCTCCCCACTGATCTCCCTCCTGGCACTTATCCTTGTAAGCGGAACAAGTGCTACACATGCCCTTACACTTCCTCCCTCACCACCATTCAGGGCCCCAGACAGTCCTTCCAGGTGAGGCGACACTTCACCTGTGAGTCGGCTGGGGTGATATACTGCGTCCGGTGCTCCCGATGTGGCCTTTTATATATTGGCAAGACCCGACGCAGACTGGGAGATCATTTCGCTGAACACCTACGCTCTGTCCGCCAGAGAAAGCAGGATCTCCCGGTGGCCACGCATTTTATTCCACGTCCCATTCCCATTCTGATATGTCTATCCATGGCCTCCTCTACTGTAAAGATGAAGCCACACTCAGATTGAAGGAACAACACCTTATATTGTCTATTTTCTATTGTCTATTCCATCTGGGTAGCCTCCAACCTGATGGCATGCACATTGACTTCTCAAACTTCCACTAATGCTCCACTTCCCCCTCGTACCCCATCCGTTATTTATTTATATACACACATCTTTTTTTCTCTCTCCTTTTTTCCCTCTGTCCTTCTGACTATACCCCTTGCCCATCCTCTGGGCTCCTCCCCCCTTCTTTCTCCCTAGGCCTCCTGTCCCATGATCCGCTCATATCCCTTTTGCCAATCACCTGTCCAGCTCTTGGCTCCATCCCTCCCCCCTCCTGTCTTCTCCTATCATTTTGGATCTCCCCCTCCCCCTCCCACTTTCAAATCTCTTACTAGCTCTTCTTTCAGTTAGTCCTGACGAAGGGTCACGGCCCAAAACGTCGACTGTACCTCTTCCTAGAGATGCTGCCTGGCCTGCTGCGTTCACCAGCAACTTTGATGTGTGTTGTTTGAAATTCCAGCATCTGCAGATTTCCTCGTGTTTGCACGAAGAACTTGCATCAATACAGTACTGACATTGGCTATTTTTTATCAAAATATCTTGGTCCCATTTCAATCAGTAAAATTTACAAAGATAAATAAGAACTTTAGAAAACTTTAGAAAAAACCATTTATACTCAAACTCACTTCGATTAACCAATTGCCCACTATTGAGAACATCTACCATAAACGCTGCCTGGGGAGGACGAAAAGCATTATCAGGAATGCATCTCACCCTAACCATGGACTTTTTACTCTCCTCCCATCCGGTAAGCGCTACAGGAGCCTCCGCTCCTGCACCAGCAGGCACAGGAAGAGCTTCTTCCCTGAGGCTGTGACACTGCTGAACTTCTCATCACAGTGCTAAGCAGTATTGCATCTGTATTGTACTGCCTCAGTACTTTTATATTTGTGTGCTGTAGCACTTTTTTTTATTAGCAGTTATTTTGTAAATAACGCTATTCTTTGCATTTCTGGTCAGATGCTAAATGCATTTCATTGGTTTTGTATCTGTACTCGGCACAGTGACAATAAAATTGGATCTGATCTAATCTAACCTAATCTACCTTGGACAGAAGGAGAATGAGGAATAACACACATGAAAAAAGAAATCACACAAAAGTCAGATAAAACTTCTAAGTATATATAATCTTTCATCAAAATGAACAGGATTCAGCACTCCAGGTGTGTGTATGCCATCGTGATAAGAAATACAGACCAGAAAACTTCAATGAGAGGCCAACTCAGAAAAATGAATCATCACTATGGAAGAAGACGTTAACCAGTGGAATGAGTATGACCCTCGATGGGAGACATCCCAATGATCTGAGCAGTCAAGATGTTGACAAGGAAGCATTGAGCACCTGACTGAGAGTTGGAGACCTCTTCCCAGAAACAGAGGGGTTCCTTGCAGAAATACAAGGTGGTTAACAAAAGGAAAAAAAAATACATGAAATACAAACAATCAAGGCAGCAAGTGCAGAAAATGCCAAGAGAAACTAAACACAATATAACACATTCCAGGATCCTGCAGCAGTTTAACTCAATCTGATTACTTACAAAGTTACAGTCAAGTGGCAAATGTCATTCACCAAACTCTTGCTTTAAAATACAAACTCATGATTGACGCCCATAACTTCATTGAGGCACCATAAATTCAAGCTTACATAGAAACATAGAAAATAGGTGAAGGAGTAGGCCATTCGGCCCTTCGATCCTGCACCACCATTCAGTAGGATCATGGCTGATCATACAACTCAGAACCCTGTACCAGCCTTCCCTCCATACCCCCTGATCCCTTTAGCCACAAGGGCCATATCTAACTCCCTCTTAAATATAGCCAATGAACCGGCCTCAACTGTTTCCTGTGGCAGAGAATTCCACAGATTCACCACTCTCTGTGTGAAGAAGTTTTTCCTAACCTCGGTCCTAAAAGGCTTCCCCTCTATCCTCAAACTGTGACCCCTCGTTCTGGACTTCCCCAACATCGGGAACAATCTTCCTGCATCTAGCCTATCCAATCCCTTTAGGATTTTATATGTTTCAATCAGATTCCCCATCAATCTTCTAAATTCCGATGAGTATAAGCCTTGTCGACCCTGCCTTTCATCATATGAAAGTCCTGCCATCCCAGGAATCAATCTGGTGAACCTTCTTTGTACTCCCCCTATGGCAAGGATGTCTTTCCTCAGATTAGGGGACCAAAACTGCACACAATACTCCAGGTGTGGTCTCACCAAGGCCTTGTACAACTGCAGTAGTACCTCCCTGCTCCTGTACTCTAATCCTCTTGCTATAAATGCCAGCATACCATTCACCTTTTTCACCACCTGCTGTATCTGCTTGATCCAGCCAGAGACAGAACCTCACAATTTATATGACAGTAAATACATTATTACAGATAGGATAATCTAAAATAACCATCTGGATATAATATTACAGGATAAACAAGCAGGAACAACTCCCTCAATAGATATAACCATTCCCAACACACACGTGCCTCGACCAGTGGAGCATCTCACCACAGGCATTGTTTGTGTCATCGGTCAGACAACCAAATTATTTTCTCTGCCAATTAGCTTCCAAATGTTGCTACTCTGTCACTCGTTGCCATACCCCGCTACTGATTTCCTTCTCCTCATCATACATTCTTACCCCGACCATCGTCCTGAGCCCCAATCTCTGCCCTGTGCAGACCTGCCTCTGGTTCCTGACCCTTCTCTGTTGAACATCCAACTAATGGTTTCCCATTCTGCTTTCAGTCTTTAGAGGACAGTGGTGTTTTCGAACAACCCTTTAAGAAGTAGGGAAAATGACACACAATGTGGAAATGAGCCCTGAATAAGGAGATGCCAATGGCATTCTTCCTCAGCCCTGAGACTTGAGGGGGGAAGAACATCTCAGACAGAACAACTTCTTCGGTCTGCAGTAAATTCAAGGGAAACCTCTTCACCCACAGAATGGTGACTGTTTGGAACCCATCACCACAGGGAGAGCAAGAGGGGAACAACAGGGGAGGATTTAAAAGGACTGTCATGGAACAGAATTACTGGCAGGGTCCAGATGGCCTGAGTCGACTCTCTACTGTAAACTAGGTGTGTTATAAATTCATTAAGTACTGGAGACAGAGTTTAAAATAGAACTGATTTATTTGTCACAGATGCAGAATATTAAACTCCAGTTCCATTAAAGGTGAATATGCAGCAGAAGAAACTCCTCCCATGCCCAGTGACCAGGGTGCAGAACTGGGTGTGGTGAGCAGCAGCAATAATTGCAGAGTTCAGCACCGACAGTCACTCTCGAAATTGAATCAGCAACAGTGATGGACAAATATCCAGCATGAAGCTTATTGAAACTTTCTCCCCAGTGTGAACCCGGTAGTGCGTCACAAGTGTAACACGATGTAAGTTTCACTGCTAATGTAATGGCCTCTCTGTAATGTTTCACTGCTGAGGTGATGGTTTCTCTGGAGCAGCAATGTGAAATGAAATGAAATATCTTCATTGTCATTGCATAGTACAATTTGACATGCACCAATACAGCGAAAAAGAGTTTGCAACTCTCATACTCAATGCTATAAAACAAATAAAATGAATAAACAATAAATAAAATCAAGTAACCAGCCAGTACAAGCAATGTCCAGCAGTACAAAAACACAGCTCAGATGCATAACAGCCATAAAACCAGTATTAAAGTAGCAATATAACACATTTATGGATGATGCTTGGCCAAATTAGTTCAGAGCAATTATAGCTCTGGGGCAAAAGCTATTTTTCAGTCTGGAAGTGCGGGGCATAGAAAGTCTTATAATGTCTGCCAGATGGAAGAAGCTCAAACAGATGATTGCATGGGTGTGTATTGTCCTTACAGATGCTTGTAGCTTTCCTTAGGCAGCGAGAGCTGTAGGTGTTCTTCAGGGCTGGGAGCTGTGTCCCGATGATCTTCTGTGCACTAGAGATGACCCACGCAAGTGCTTTAGACCAGCTTTCTTCAGCTTCCTGAGGAAAAACAAGGGACTAGGTTACGAATAGAAATAACAGGGTTTTGGAGTTCAGGGCTATCCAATGACAGAAATATTCTTCCTTGTGAGTCTGGAACAGAGATTTTCGTGGTCTTTTGTTGGGGAGAGATGAGACAATGCGAATGGAGAGAGTGGGCCCTTTTTCTTTCTTTTTGTTTACTTCACTCGCCATATAGTCAAAGTAAGAATTATAAAACTCAATCATTTATTCACATCTTGTGTACCATTTGTTATATCAGGTTACTAATTTGTAACGGGTACAAATCACGCAGCATCCACCCAAACAAGATTTCTTAAGTTTGGCCGGGCTGGGGGGCTATCACCCCCTATATTAAGCTGCTAGCCAAAGCGCGAGTTACATAAGGTTACATTACTGAGTGATTTGCTTCCCACATTCAGAGCAGGTGAACGGCCTCTCCTCAGTCTGAACTCAATGATGCACATTTGGTTGATTTGGCTGAGAGTATCTCTCCCTTTCTTTATTAATCTTTTTATTGATTTAAAAAGCACATATATACAAACACGAGAATTATGTCAAATATAAATATCAATAGCAATACAAACAGACATTATCAAGATCATACATAGTATTAAACTAATTAGTATATAATAAAAAAGGAAAACAGCTAATTCTCTTATCAATTCATAAAGAGAGAAAAAATGTTTAATTTTTTAAAATGAAAAGCAAAAGAAAACACCCACAGCTCTATATAAAAAAAAGGTGGTGGTGGGGGAGAAGGACTGGGCAGTCCATTCTGAGGACACGACCAATAAAAAGGAAAGAGTTCCTGATCAAATCTAAAACTTTGAAAATAAATAGTTGGAAGAGTTATAAATCAAATCAAATGAAAATATTGAATAAAAGGTCGCCAGATTTGCTCAAATTTAAAAGATGTATCAAGTGTCTGACTTCTTATTTTCTCTAAGCTTATACAGGACGTAATGGCGGAAAGCCAATAAAAGACAGTAGGTGGATTAGAATCCTTACACTTCAATAAAATGGTTCTCCTAGCCAATAAAGTTGAAAAGGCTATCATACATTGACTGGAAACAGGAATATTTCCTGCTTCTGATGGGATAATCCCAAAGATTGCCGTAGGTAAATTAGATTGTAGGTTCAGATCCAAGACTTTTGGTAGCATTTTAAAAATGTCTCTCCAAAAATTATCTAGCTTTACGCAAGACCAAAACTTATGAGTTAAAGTGGCCACCTCAGTATTACATCTCTCACAAATAGGATTGATGTTGGAAAAAATACATGCTAGTTTATCCTTTGACATATGGGCCCGATGCATTACCTTGAATTGTATCAAGGAATGGCGGGCACAAATAGATGAGTTATTAACAAAATGAAAAAATTTACTCCATTGATTACCTAAAAATGACTCTTGAAATTTCAATTCCCAAGCATGTTTAATTTTATCATTAGGTATCATTCGTGAATTCAATAACCGTTTATAAATTATAGCTATCAACCCTTTTTGAAGTGGTTTAAGCTGAAAGAAAGCATCTGTCATATTAGTTGGATAAGTAGAAGGGTAATTTGTCAGCATACCACGTAAAAAAAAATCCTAATTTGTAAATATCTAAAAAAGTGTACATTAGATAAGTCATATTTATCCACTAACTGAGAAAAAGACACTAAACAATCCCCTAAAAACAAATCTGAAAAAGTTGTTATTCCCCTGGTTTTCCAAGTTAAAAAGGCCTTATCCAAAAGTTTAAAACAATAATTGAAATGGATATTACTAGAGAGAACAAAATTATTTAACTCAAAAAAATCTATGAAACCAAATCCAAATTCTTAATGTATGTTTAATAATGGGATTAAAGTCTTGTCTACTAATCTTAGAAAACAAAAAGGGAAGGGGAGCTCCCAGTAAAGAGGCCAAAGAGAACCCCTTTACTGAGTTTTCCTCCAAATCCAACCATGAAGGATATTCATGTATGTCTGAATAATGAATCCAAAAAGTAATATATTGAATATAATAATTCTAAAATTTGGCAAAGCCATACCACCATCCTTTTTTAATTTCTGCAATAAGGGTTTACTCAAGCTAGGATTTTTATTATTCCAAATATAAGATAAGATTATAGAGTCTATTCTGTCAAAAAACGTTTTAGGAACAAAGGAAGGAACAGCCTGAAATATATCTAAGAATTTCGGTAGAACTATCATTTTAATAGTATTAATTTGACCTATTAATGATAATGTCACAAGTGACCATTTAGAAAGCATTTGTTGAGTGTAATAAATTAATGGAAGAAAATTATATTTATACAGGTCCTTAAAATTTTTAGTAATTTTATTACCAAGTAAAGTAATTTTTTAGCAATACTAAAGGGTACTTGATGATATTGATCTGAGTAATTATTAATGGGAAATAACTCACTTTTACGTAAATTTAATTTATATCTAGAAAAACTACTGAATTCAGGAAATATAGATAACATAGAAGGAATAGATTTCCTAGGATCTAAAATATAAACTAACAGGTCATCTGCATACAACGAAGCCTTGTGTACTTTGTCCCCTCTCTTAATAACCTGAACAGTATTGGAATCTCTAACAGCAATAGCAAGGGGTTCTAAAGCCAAGTTAAATAATAAACCGCTAAGAGGACATCCCTGCTGAGTACCTCTGTTTAATCTAAAGTAAGGAGATTTTTGATTATTAGTTATAACCGCAGCCATAGGGACTTGATAGATCAATTTGATCCAGGAAATAAATCACAGTCCAGAATTAAATTTTCCAAAACCTCAAATAAGTAAGACCACTCCACCCTATCAAAGGCTTTCTCTGCATCAAGAGAAACAACACATTCAGATTCTTTAGATGGAGAAGAGTGAATAATGTTTAATAATCTTCAGATGTTAAAATGTGAATATCCATTTTTAATAAATCCAGTTTGATCATTGGAAACAACACTAGGTAAAATACTCTCAAGTCTGTTAGTCAAGATCTTAGAAAGAATTTTAAAATCCACGTTCAGTAGAGCTATTGGTCTGTAGGAAACACATTCAGATAAATCTTTTTCTTTTTTAGGAATTAATAAGATTGATGCTTCATAAAAAGTTTTCGGGAGATTCCCAGAGGATATAGATTCAGTGAAAATTTGACATAAATGAGGTGTAAGTATTTCAGTGAAAGTCTTATAAAATTCCACTGTGTATCCATCTGGTCCCAGAGCCGTACCTGGTTGGGAAGAGGACATAGCCCTTGCTATTTCCTCTTGTTTAATAGGTGCATCTAATGTATTCATATCTTGGATAGAAATTTTATGTATATTCAATTTTTGCAAAAAGTTATTCACAAAAGAAATATTGTCTGAAAATTCAGATTTATAAAGGTTAGAGTAGAAATCCATAAATACCTTATTAATTTCATAAGGAGCTACCATTTCAGTTCTATCAGGTCTTTGTATTTTCAGGATCTGTCTTCTAGCCATATTTGCTTTTAATTGACCAGCCAATAATTTGCCTGACCTGTCCCCATGTATATAAAATTGGCTTTTAGATTTAAGAAGTTGTTACTCAATGGGAAAGTCAAAAGCAAATCATGCTGTGTTTGGAGTTCCACCCTTTCCTTAAAGAGATCTTCACTAGGCATTACTGAATACACCTTATCTATTTCTTTAATCCTATTAGTAATCACTAAAAGTTCCGCCTTGGTTTTCCTTCTTAAACCTACTGAGTATGAAATCATCTGACCCTAAAAAAGATTTCATCGAATCCCAAATAACCAAATTTGACATTCCTTCAGTTGTATTTAATTCAAAAAATAGAGAAATTTGCTCTTTAATAAAATTTACAAAGGTTGAATCTTGTACCAATGCAACATTAAATCTCCACTGTGGTATCTTCAGAATATTATCAGAAAACATCGAAGTTAGTTTCATGGGGGCATGATCCGACAACGCAATAGCATCATATGCACAATCAGCGACAGAGGACACCAATCGCGTGTCCAGCAAAATATAATCAATTCTTGAGTATTTATGGTATACATGTGGAAAAAAAAGAAAAATCCTTATCTTTAGGATGCCTAAATCTCCAAATATCGACCAAACCGCATTCTAATAAATAAGTATTAATACAAGTCACAGATTTATTAGGAAGTGACGAATTGGTGGACGATCTGTCAATCAACTGATTGAGACAGCCCATAATCAACTGATATTCCTTTAAATTCGGCAGCACAGAAGATAACTTCTTAAAAAATTCAGGGCCATCTATAATTAGGTGCATAAACACACACCAAACCCACTTCTGACCACATAACAGACCAGTAACAATTAAATATCTTCCAATTAAGTCAGTGACAGTATTAAAATGTACAAAATGGATTTTAGAATGAATACAAATAGATACCCCTCTTATTTTATTTACCGATAAAGAATGAAATAAGGTCCTTTCCAATACTTAAAAAAAACTATTTTCATCCTGCCTACGGATATGAGTCTCCTGCACAAAAACAATATCCTCTTAAAAATCTTTCTGTGCTTAATAGGTTGACTCATACCGTTCAGATTCTAAGATATTATACTAATTTTATTAAGATCCATATTTAAAGTGTAATTTAAAATTGTCTAAAGAAAGCTAATGCGCAGGCACAAACTAAATCTGAAGAAAGGACAAAGCATGACTTGATCAGAAAGAAAAGCAAGATAATTGACAAAAAAAACCTATCAGGATTGCCCAGTCCAAAAAAAAATTAATGTAATAGATCCACCCCCCTCCCCCGGAAACTGTCCACTAGGCAGACAGCATGCTACTCAAACCCTTGGCCCCCGTCTCCAATTAGCAGCCACTGCTTACAAAGTAATACGTTACCATCACCAAACAGACACAATAAAGGGTACATAAAAAAAAACAAGTTCCAAATCTTTTCATATTATGTCTACCAATAGATAACACCTAACTAAAACAGCCATCTTAAATTCATTTAAAATACTTAACCATGTATTCAAAAAAAGATAAATCCAACCAACTAATATACTACAACTAATGTTAAAGACTGACAATTAAGTAAATAATAAGTAAAAAATAAGTAAATAAATATATAAAATCCAAAACTATATTAACTATTAAAGCAAACAACAGAAGATCTAAGTCAACCAAGTCCATGTCTGGGCACTCATAAAACGAGGAGCAGACTTTCATTGAAGCCATTACAAACAGCTCCCAGATAAGGATTAACTTTTGAAATTGTTTATGAAATAAGCTTAAACTCCTTTAAAATTTTCCAACCGTCTTCTGGGCAGTCAATCTGTTTTGGACGAGTGTTAGGTGGAGTAATTATCAGACAAGCCAAATAGCGCAGAGAGGAATGACAGTTAAATCTTAAAAAGTTCAGCCATGACTTCCCAATATTTGATTCTATCAGCATAAATCTCTGTGGTGAAATCTTCAACTATATGAATCTTTATATCGTTATAAATTAGCTCATCCCTTTTCCTTGCATCCTGAAGAATAGCTTCTTTGGTTGTAAAATAATGGAAAAACTATCACAGGACGTGGTTTCATTTTGGCTGAAGGCTTAGGACGTCGAATTCGGTGGGCTCTATCCAGTATCAGACAGGCTTCAAGAATGTCACTAAAAAGTAAATATAACACGTTCAAAAAGAACTTTAATGGCTTCTCTTCCCAAAGTCTGAGCAGGCGATTGGCCTCTATCCAGTGTGAACTTGCTGGTGTCTCTGCAGTTGAGATGACCGAGTAAATCCCTTCCCACACACTGAGCAGGTGAATGGCCGCTCCTCGAAGTGAACTGACTGGTGTGCCATGAGGGATGATGACTGAGTGAATCCCTTCCCACAGTCTGAGCAGGTGAATGGCCTCTCTCCAGTGTGAATTCACTGATGTACCTTCAGATTAGATGAGCAAGTGAATCCCTTCCCACAGTCTGAGCAGGTGAACGGCTGCTCACTGGTGTGAACTCGCTGGTTAGCCAATAGGTCAGATGACCGAGTGAATCCTTCTCCACAAATTCAGCAGATGACCAGCCTCTGTGCAGTGTGAACCGACTGGTGTGTCCACAGGTGGGAAGACCAACTGAATCCCTTCTCACACACAGAACAGATGAACAGCCTTGCCCAGTGTGAACTTGCTGATGTACCTTCAGTTGAAATGACCGACTGAATCCCTGCCCACAGTCTGAGCAGGAGGAATGATCGAGTGAATCCCTTGCTCCACTTTTTCAGTATCTGGACAGAGACAGCAAAACTGGTGTGCTGTGTTCGAGATTCCCGTAGACAAATTCTTTGTCATTTTTAACCTGTAAAAAGATGTACAAAATCCATCAATGAGTGCAGGACAACATTTCAAATGAGTTGCAAATGGCATCTGGCATGAAGTTCAACTCAAGTTGGAGAGAGAAATCATCTTCTAACTATGCACAGTGCTGGTCTAGGACCATAACTAAATCATTATGCATAATGAATAGACCATAAGACAAAGGAGCAGAAGTCGGCCATTTGGTCCATCGAGTCTGCTCCGCCATTTTATCATGAGCTGATCCATTCTCCCATTTAGTCCCACTCCCCCGCCTTCTCACCATAACCTTTGATGTCCTGGCTACTCAGATACCTATCAATCTCTGCCTTAAATACACCCAATGACTTGGCCTCCACTGCTGCCCATGGCAACAAATTCCAGATTCACCACCCTCTGACTAAAAAAAATTCTTCGCATCTCTGTTCTGAAAAGGCGCCCTTCAATCCTTAAGTCATGCCCTCTCGTACTAGACTCCCCTATCATGGGAAACAACTTTGCCACATCCACTCTGTCCATGCCTTTTAACATTCGAAATGTTTCTCTGAGGTCTCCCCTCATTCTTCTAAACTCTAAGGAATACAGTCCAAGAGCGGACAAACGTTCCTCATATGTTAACCCTCTCATTCCCTGAATCATTCCAGTGAATCTTCTCTGTACCCTCTCCAACATCAGCACATCCTTTCTTAAATAAGGAGACCAAAACTGCCCACAGTACTACAAGTGAGGTCTCACCAGCACCTTATGGAGCCTCAACATCACATCCCTGCTCCTATACTCTATTCCTCTAGAAATGAATGCCAACATTGCATTCACCTTCTTCACCACCGACTCAACCTGGAGGTTAACCTTAAGGGTAGCCTGTACAAGGACTCCCAAGTCCCGTTGTATCTCAGAACTTTGAATTCTCTCCCCGTTTAAATAATAGTCTGCCCGTTTATTTCTTCTGCCAAAGTGCATAACCATACACTTTCCAACATTGTACTTTATTTGCCACTTCTTTGCCCATTCTTCCAATCTATCCAAGTCTCTCTGCAGACTCTCCGTTGCCTCTGCACTACCGGTCCCTCCACCTATCTTTGTATCATCAGCAAACTTAGCCACAAAGCCCTCTATTCCATAATCCAAATTATTGATGTACAATGTAAAAAGAAGCGGTCCCAACACGGACCCCTGTGGAAAACCACTGGTAACCGCAGCCAACCAGAATAGGATCCCTTTATTCCCACTCTGTTTCCTACCAATCAGCCAACACTCTATCCACGTATGTAACTTTCCCGTAATTCCATGGGCTCTTATCTTAAGTAGCCTCGTGTGGCACCTTGTCAAAGGCTTTCTGAAAATCCAAATATACGACCTCCACTGCATCTCCCTTGTGTAGCCTACTTGTAATTTCCTCAAAAAATTGTTATAGGTTTGTCAGGCAGGATTTTCCTTTAAGGAAGCCATGCTGAGTTCTGCCTATCTTGTCATATGCCTCCAGGTACTCTGTAACCTCATCCTTGACAACTGACTCCAACAACTCCCCAACCACCGATGTCAAACTAACAGGTGTATAATTTCCTTTTTGCTTCCTTGCCCCCTTCTTAAATAGTGGAGTGACATTTGCAATCTTCCAGTCCTCCGGAACCATGTCAGAATCTATCGACTTTTGAAAGATCATTGCTAATGCCTCCGCAATCTCCACAGCTACTTCCTTCAGAACACGCGGGTGCATTCCACCTGGTCCGGGAGATTTATATACCTTTAGACCATTCAGCTTCCTGAGTACTTTCTCTGTCGTAATTGTGACTGCGCACACTTCTCTTCCCTGCCACCCTTGAATGTCCAGTATACTGATGTCTTCCTCAGTGAAGACTGATGCAAAATACTCATTCGGTTCCTCCACCATCTCCTTATCTCCCATTACAATTTCTCCAGCATCATTTTCTATCGGTCCTATATCTACTATCACCTGTCTTTTACTCTTTATATACTTGAAAAAGCTTTCAGTATCGTCTTTGATATTATTTGTTAGCTTCCTTTCATAGTTAATCTTTTCCCTCTTAATGACCTTCTTAGTATCCTTTTGTAAGCTTATAAAAACTTTCCAATCCTCTGTCTTCCCACTAATTTTTACTTCCTTGTATGCCCCCTCCATTGCTTTAACTTTGGCTTTGACTTCTCTTGTCAACCATTGTTGCTTCCTCTTTCCATTCCAAAATTTCTTTTTTGGAATATACCTGTCTTGCACCTTCCTCATTTCTCGCATAAACTTCAGCCACTGCTGCTCTGCCATCTTTCCCGCCAGTGTCCCTTTCCAGTCAACTTTAGCCAGTTCCTCTCTCATGTCACTGTAATTTCCTTTACTCCACTGAAATACCGACATATCAGATTTCGGCTTCTTTTTCAAATTTCACAGTGAACTCAATCATGTTATGATAACTGTCTCCTAAGGGCTCCTTCACCTCAATCTCTCCAATCACCTCCGGTTCATTACACAATACCCAATCCAGTACATCCGATCCCCTAGTGGGCTCAACAACAAGCTGTTCTAAAAAGCCATCTCGCAGACATTCTACAAATTCTCTCTCTTGAGATCCAGTGCCGACCTGATTTTCCCTATCCACTCGCATGTTAAAATCCCCAACAATTATCATAACACCGCCCTTCTGACAAGCCTTTTCTATTTCCTGTTGTAATTTCTAGTCCACATCACTGTAGCTGTTTGGAGGCCTATAAATAACTGCCATCAGGGTCCTTTTACCCCTGCGATTTCTTAGCTCAACCCATAAAGATTCTGCACCTTCCAATCATATACCACCTCTTTCTAATGATTTAATATCATTTCTTACCAATAAAGGCACGCCTCCCCCTCTGCCTACCTTCCTATCCTTCTGATACACCGTGTATCCTTGGACGTTCAGCTCCCAGAGACATGCATCCTTTAGCCACGTCTCTGTGATGGCCACAATATCATACCTGGTACTAGAATGACCAACAAATTCTCTGATGCTCCTCCTGTCTCTATAAGAATGGAGCATTTCTGTCATCTCCAGTCTGTGAACTGACTCAGTTTGATTCTCTCCATTGATATTATTCCCTGTTTCCACTGAGCTGCATGGGTGCCTGGCCCCACAGTAACTGAAACACTCTCACACAAATAGCCGGCAGTGCATTCCATGCACCCAAGACTCGCTGTGTAAAAAAAAAACTTACCCCTGACATCCCCTTGGTATCTATTTCCAAGCACCTTAAAACTATGTCCCCTCGTTTTAGCAATTTCAGCCCTGGGAAAAAAACCTCTGGCTATCCACACGATCAATGCCCCTCATCATCTTATATACCTAAAAATGGCTCTAAAGATAAACAAGGAAATTATACATTGCTTTAAGGATTTGTTAGAAGTATACAAAATTATGAGGGTATAGATAGGGTAAATGCAAGCAGCTTTTTCCACTGGGGTTGGGTGGGATGACAACCAGAGGTCATGCGTAAGTGGGGGAGGTGAAAATTTAACGGGAATATTTGGAAAAGCTCTGTACTGAAATGGTCATAAGAATGTGGAATGAGATGCCAGCACAAGTGGTAAATATGAGCTCAGTTTCACCACTTAAAATACATTTGGACGGGAGCCTGGATGGTAGGGGTATGGAGGGCAATGGTCCTTGTGCAGGTAGTTGCATTAGACAGCTTAAATGTTTTTTCGGCATTGATTAGTTGGGCCAAATACCCTGTTTCCGTACTGAACTTCTCCATGTTTCTATGGCAGACTTGTTTGGAAGGGAAAAGGTAGGAATGATAGTGGAGCAGCAATGGCTGGAGTTTCTGGGAGCAATTTGAGAGCTGAGTGATTGATACATCCCAAAGAAGTGGAAGCATTGGAAAGGCAGGAAGACGCAACCGTGGCTGAAATGAGAAGCCAAAGTCAACGTAAAATCCAAAGAGAGGGCAAACAAAAGAACAAAAACTATTGGGAAACTTTTAGAAATCAACAGACGATGATTTAAAAAGAAAGTCAGATGAGCTCAGGGCATGGAATTATGATATTGTAGTCATTAATGAGTCTTGATAGGACCCAACAGACTGAGCCATTTGGAGGAACAAAATATAAGGGGCCTCAATATCTCTTGAAAACCAAGGTTCCCTACACCAGTTACCTTTCAATTTTTATTTTTGCAGGCTCATACGAACTTTACACCCCAAAATTTCACTTCTGAATGCCTCCCACTTACCAAGTACCATTTCAAGTTCCAACTCCTTAAAGTACAGGATTACAAGCTGCAGCTGGATGCACATCTTGTAGGTGAGGGCATCAGAGACACTGGAGGTCTCCCCACCTTCCCATCAATGTCCCCTCTAATTTGTAATGACCAGTGTGCACATAAACCTTGTACTGTGCATTTTTTACCCAGTGACAAATTGAATTTTATATAGCGAAGTAGTCATTTTAACAGCTAGCAAATACTGTCAAAAAGAACTTTGATCTCCTCTGGGTTTGATCGAGTTCATCTGCACTCTCACACAACCTATGTAGCAGGCCTGTAATGGGTAAATGAAGGATTTTCTCACCAGAGCTTTTGTACATTTTCCATACGTGATTTGCTTCCTAAATTATGCTTCAAAAAGGCAGATTTCCAAATATCACTCAGGTAACACCAGTTTCTGTACTGTACATAAATATTTCCCCTGAACCCTCCCCCAGGTGACTGACGGTGGTGAACTCATTGATGGCAATGCCAATGAATATGAAGGGAAGGGCTGTATTCTGTCTCGTTGGAGTCTGGCTCATTTGTGGTGTGAAAGCTACTTGTTGCCCAGGGCAAAGTTGTTTGATGTCATGATGTACGCACAGAGAATAGGTCAAAAACTGCTGGAGGAACTCAGCAGGCCAGGCAGCATCAATGGAAAAGAGTACTAATGCTGAATTCATCCAGCATTTTCTGCGCGTTGCTTGAATTTCCAGCATCTGCAGATTTTCTCTTGTTTGTGATTGGAAGTAGAACAAAGGTGATTTTCTCACCTGCTGATGTAAAAGATTTTGTTCCCTTTCTCCGAGTTCCTAATCCTTGCATTTGGAAAGCTAGAGCTCAGCTATGTCTTGAGAGATCCATCGGTTCCCATTCCCTCATCAGCCGGAAGCTCCCCGGAACCTGCGTACGGATCGTGGGGCTGAGAGAGAGGGACGAGAGCAGGATTGTGCCCGGATTGCTAGCCATGGAGTCCGCAGCTGACAGCAATTGACCCTCAGTAGGTGTTGGAAAACTGCCCGGAGAAATGCTCTTACCTGCAGTCGGTTGTTTGAGGTCTTTTGTATACTGCGCGCATGCGCGATTTTCGGGACCGTCCGCAACCCTGACGCCTCCGCATTTGATCGGTGCTTCAGCGACGGCGAATATTTTAACACAGGGCTTTATGGGTAATCACGGTGCCATTAAAGATTACTGCCAGCCCTGGTTCCACATCCATACCTCAGTTTTTTTTGTGTGTAGAGAAAAATCAGCAGCTGTTTTAACGTAGAAGCCGGTTCCCATAAAATCATGCATTCTGTGTATCGAATGCCAAAGTACAATCCTCTTGCAAATGCAGATATAAAACACAAGAGATTCTGCAGTTGCTGGAAATACAGGGACGCACCCACATAAAATGCTGGAGGAACTCTGCAGTTCAGGCAGCAACTAAGCAGAGAAGTACACAGTCTGGGCATGCTGAAGGGGCTCGGTCTAAACGTTGTTTATTTATTCCTCTCCACATTTGCTGCCTGATCTGTTGATTACCACCAGTAATTTGCAGAAATTACCACATTTTTTCGAACAACCAGTTTCCAAATGTTTCTGATTTTTCATATGTAGGCAGATTATGCTGGTCTGATTCCTATTCTTCCTCCTTATAAACTCCAGACCCCATCTCTCTCTCTCTGGAGCCTCAAAGCCCTGACTCAGGCTGGCAACTCCGGTTTCTGACTGCCCTATCAAACATTCACTTGCTAGTCTGCTGTCAGGCTTCAGAGGCACATTCCAACAACCCAGCTGTCTGAGGCAGAGTCCTTTGAAACTAGCTGGTGCATTCAGAATTGGCTTTTGTCAGCAGAAGGTAGATGATAATTACGCGTATGATCAGTGGTGACGTGCAGGGATCTGTTCTGTGATCCCCTGTTTTTAGTTTTTTAAATAGATGATTTGTTTGAGGAAGTGGAAGGGTGGAATTTGTAAGTTTGCAGATGATATGGAGATTGCTAGAGTTGTGGTTAATATAGAAGATTGTCGTAGCTTACAACAGGACATCGACAGGATGCGGAACAGGGATGAAAAGTGCCAGATGGGGTTCAACATGGAAAAGTGTAGAGTGATTCTCTTTGGAAGGATGAATTTGATGGTTCTTCCTCCCTCCACTGACCTGTATGTCACCCTTGGGCGAGGCATTGCTCCTACTTAGCACAACCCCTCCCGCCACCCCGATCAGGGTGATGTGAAGCCATGGGATCTTATGAGTAGCCAGCGCGTGTCACAAGTTCTGCTAATGTGTCCACTGACACCGGGCAGTCTGTCTCTGAAGAGTACTGATAACGGCTGTCTCTGACCAGTACTGATAACGGCTGTCTCTGAAGAGTACTGATAACGGCTGTCTCTGACCAGTACTGATAACGGCTGTCTCTGAACAGTACTGATAACGGCTGTCTCTGAGCAGTACTGATAATGGCTGTCTCTGACCAGTACTGATAACGGCTGTCTCTGAACAGTACTGACAACGGCTGTCTCTGAAGAGTACTGATAACGGCTGTCTCTGAACAGTACTGATAATCCCAACATCTTGAAAAGACACTGCCCAGAAAGCAGCAATGGCAAACCACCGCAGTAGAAAAATTGCTGAGCAATCAGTCATGGAAAGGCCACAACCACCTACATCATGTGACACAGCACATGGCGAACGAACGGACAAATATAAACTGGGACCTGCTGACTGTAAGTGATTTAGATGTAGAATTTGTTAGCCGCATCTTAATGCAACATGTGTATTGTCCAACAAGCGGAAGGCCTGTACTGCATCGGGGGTTGGGTAATGAGCCCAGCCAGCAGACTGAACAGTGAACAGAACACCTCCAAACCCTGTCACTATTTCCAACTTCCCACCTGCCCCCTCAGCTGGATCCACGTCTCACTCCCCAGCTCTTGCCCCATCCCCACCCCTCACCTCTCTTCTCTGACTATTTCCCATCCATTCTCAGTCCAGAGGGAGGGTCTCGGCCCGAAATGTTGACGGTCCATTTCCCTCCACAGATGCTGCCCGACCCACTGAGTTCCTCCGGCAGTTTGTTCTTTGGTCTGTATAACCCGTGTTAGTGTGGGGAGCGGGATTTTACACCATATTCCCGGTACAATCTCAACAAATCCCAAATGATTGTCACTTTTCCCGGACCATTGGCCCCGCTTGCAGGACAACAGTCTGCCGGTGTTTGCCCCCCAATGTGGTGAAGTCCACTGCTCGCCACCACTGTGGGCACAGACATTTCCACAGATGAGCCCCTCCTGCCCCCACCGGAACAAACATCCTGTCCGCCCCCTCTCTCACCATCTTCATCCTTCCAATAAAATCCTCCCCCTGCCATCTTCTGCTGGGATCCCTCCTTCCCAACCAGGGGAGCCGGAATCGCCAATGGGCCGAGTGGTCTCCTCCCACCTCTCAGTGAAGGATCAGGCTCCGGCCACAGAAGACACTTCACTAACTTTCTCCAAAAATGTACTTTATTCAGAAATACTACAAAATAAAGTTATTTACAAAAAAAAATTGTTGACTGAGTCTTTAGTCAATAGTTATTTACAATAAATCATGCATTGACTCTCAGTCCTTGTTCAAAATAAAGACGTTTACAATATATCATTCGTTGACTCTCAAACCTTAGTCAAAAATAAAACTTATTTACAATAAAAAGCCAGGCGTTGACTCTCATTCCTTTATTGAAGTTCCATTACAGTCAATACCTTTCTCCATTTCTAGCCACTCCTGTGACACGATGTTGATTCAACTATCCATACTGCTGATGAGGTGTACACTGCCCACCCGACCCTCCCACTCCCACAGGTGACGAATCTTAAACTGTGGTCCTTCCCCACCGGGCCCTTGCGGTGGCTGCACCGAGTTTCAGTGCGTCCCTCAGCACGTACTCCTGCAGCCGAGAATGTGTCAGTCGGCAGCATTCTCCCACGGACATCTCCATGTGCTGGTAGATCATCAAGTTTTGGGCCGACCAAAGAGCGTCTTTCACCGAGTTGATGTTCTGCCAGCAGCACCGGATGTTGGTCTCCCTGTGCATCCCCAAGAGCAGCCCATAAATCAGGGATCCTCGGTTACTCAGTTGTTGGGCATGAGTCTCGATACCGTCCCTTCCATCCTGCTCCACACCCTCTCTGTGAACTCAGTGTACAAGATGTGGTTCACAGACTCCTCCTCATTGCAGTCCTCCCATGGGCAACGGGGTGTGAAGACGACGTCCCGGGCGTACAGGAGGGCTCTAACTGGGAGGGCCCCTCTCACCGCCAGCCAGGCGAGGTCCTGGTGCCTGTTGGTGAGGTCTGGCGATGAGGCATTTTGCCAGATGAACTGGACGGTCTGCTCAGGGAACCACCCCACTGTGTCCATCACGTCCTTCTCCCGCAGGGCTTGCAGGACATTACGTGCTGACCACTGCCTGGTGGCCCTGTGGTCAAAGGCAGGGGACCCCAACCTTTCTGGCACCGCAGACCGGTTTAATATTGACAATATTCTTGCGGACCGGCCGGCCGGGGGCACCTCTGTGCGCGTGCATGATGTGTGCATGCGTGTATGTGGCGATTCTTTTCTACAAATCGTGTTTGGCGATTCTGTTCAGTGAAACTACACTGTACATACATTATTTCTACTTTATATAGGCTGTGTATTTATCATATCATTCCTGCTTTTACTATATGTTACTGTTATTTTAGGTTTTAAGTGTTATTTGGTATGATTTGTTAGGTTATTTTTTTGGGTCTGGAAACGCTCAATTTTTTTTTCCATATAAATTAATGGTAATTGTTTCTTTGGCGTAAAGTATTTCGGCACGAAAAAGTATTTTATGTAATTCAAATACAATTCGCCCAAATAAAAGGCCACAAATTGGAAGTACAATCTGAGCTGTTTTTTCTCCAAACGATTTAGTAGGTAGATCTTGCCTTTCACTGAGGTCGAGGTAGGGGATCTTGGGCTTAAAAAGGTTGGTGACCACTACTTTAAACCATCGCACACCCAACACAGCCATGGGCATTTCCCAAATATCACAAACCATTCAATAATAACCAGGGTTGAACCCTGCCCAAAATCTTCTTACTGCAGAACCAAAACGGTCTGTTCAATCACCAGACTTGCCGAGGTCAAAACACCATTAAATGAATTTGAGGTAAACTGCAGGGGAATGGGAGAAAAAAAATAAATTCAGCTGGAACCCCTACCACCTTCCCTTAGCATACACATCGAACAAATAGACCCATGGTCTGCAGCACTCCCATTGATTCAGATGTTGCTCTGAAGAGCAAAGCTCTAGTTCCAAAGTTTCGGTGACATGCGGGGAAATGTTCAAGCTTGATGGGCAGCCTCCTCCCACATGGGCTAATGAATCTCAAAACTGTTTAACCGTATCCAACAAATGCTCACCATCAGATAGCATGGAGATGACTGCAGTTATTGAAGAATGTGCACATCTCAGCCTGTTACGTTGCTAGAAATGCTTTGCACACTGAGCAAAGAGAACAAAGATACAGAAACGATCACTGACTCAAGACCCATTCAGCTTTTCATCATTGTCAACTGGTACGAATATTGTTGCTGAGGGCTTGAGTATAGTTCTAAAAATAAAAGAGAAGTATAACATAGCAAAGACGAGTGGGAGGCCGGAGGATTGGGAAACGTTTAAAGAGCAACAGAAGGTAAATAAAAAAGCAATATGTGGAGGAAAAAAATGAGGTATGAAGGTAAACTAGCCAAGAATATAAAGGAGGATAGTAAAAAGCTTCTTTAGGTATGTGAAAAGGAAAAAAAAAATAGTTAAGACCAAAATTGGGCCCTTGAAGACAGAAGCGGGTGAATTTATTATGGGGAACAAGGGAATGGCAGATGAGTTGAACAGGTACTTTGGATCTGTCTTCACTAGGGAAGACACAAACAATCTCCCAGATGTAATAGTGGCCAAAAGAACTAGGGTAATGGATGAATTGAAGGAAATTTATATTAGGCAAGAAATGATGTTGGACAGGCTGTTGGGTCTGAAAGCTGATAAGTCCCCAGGACCTGATGGTCTGCATCCCAGGGTACTTAAGGAGGTGGCTTTAGAAATCGTGGAAGCATTGGTAATCATTTTCCAATGTTCTATAGATTCAGGATCAGTTCCTGTGGATTGGAGGGTGGCTAATGTTGTCCCGCTCTTCAAGAAGGGAGGAAGAGAGAAAACAGGAAACTATAGACCGGTTAGTCTGATTTCGGTGGTGGAAAAGATGCTGGAGTCAACTATAAAAGATGAAATTACAACACATCTGGATAGTAGTAACAGGTTGGTCCGAGTCAGCATGGATTTACAAAGGGGAAATCGTGCTTGACTAATCTTCTGGAATTTTTTGAGGATGTAACTATGAAAATGGACAAGGGAGAGCCAGTGGATGTAGTGTACCTGGACTTTCAGAAAGCCTTTGATGAAGTCCCACACAGGAGATTAGTGGGCAAAATTAGGGCACATGGTATTGGGGGCAGAGTACTGACATGAATTGAAAATTGGCTGGCTGACAGAAAACAAAGTAGCGATTAACGGGTCCCTTTCGGAATGGCAGGCGGTCACCAGTGGGGTACCACAGGGTTCAGTGCTGGGACCGCAGCTGTTTACAATATATATTAATGATTTAGATGAGGGAATTAAAAGTAACATTAGCAAATTTGCCGATGACACAAAGCTGGGTGGCAGTGTGAAATGTGAGGAGGATGTTATGAGAATGCAGGGTGACTTGGACAAGCTGGGTGATAGGGCAGATGCAGCTTAATGTGGATAAATGTGAGGTTAAACACTTTAGTGGTAAGAAAAGGAAGGCAGATTATTATCTAAATGGAGTCAAGTTAGGAAAAGGGGAAACACAACGAGATCTAGGTGTTGTTGTATATCAGTCACTGAGAGCAAGCACGCAAGTACAGCAGGCACTGACAAAAGCAAATAGCATGCTGGCCTTCATAACAAGGGGAATTGAGTATAAGAGCAAAGAGGTCCTTCTGCAGCTCTACAGGGCCCTGGTGAGACCACACCTGGAGTACTGTGTGCAGTTTTGGTCTCCAATTTGAGGAAGGACATTCTTGCTATTGAGGGAGTGCAGCGTAGGTTCACAAGGTTAATTCCCTGGATGGCGGGACTGTCATATGTTGAAAGATTGGAGCGGCTGGGTTTGCATACTCTGGAATTTAGAAGGCTGAGAGGGGATCTTATTGAAACATATAAGATTATTAAGGGATTGGACACGCTGCAGGCAGGAAGCATGTTCCCGCTGATGGGTGAGTCCAGAACCAGAGGCCACAGTTTAAGAATTAGAACAGAGTTGAGGAAAAATTTTTCCACCCAGAGAGTGGTGGATGTATGGAATGCTCTGCCCCAGAAGGCTGTGGAGGCCAAGTCTCTGGATGCTTTCAAGAAAGAGATGGATAGAGCTCTTAATGATGGTGGAATCAAAGGGTATGGGGATAAGGCAGGAACTGGGTACTGATCGTGGATGATCAGCCATGATCACAGTGAATGGCGGTGCTGGCTCGAAGGGCCGAATGGCCTACTCCTGCACCTATTGTCTAAATGTCTCAAATGCTGTGAATAAGGCATAACGATACCCAATTTTTGTTCTATTACACAATAAAAGTGAAGAGATTTGCATCCTTATACCTTGGTCATCAAGTAACAGAGTCTCTGGTTTGATGTCCCTGTGTGTAATTCCATTGCTGTGAAGATATTCCTGAAAGTAGGCAAAGACAAATATAAATCAGGTATTCTGAATTTACATCTTTTTCTAATTCTCCAAGCCCACAAAATATCAATCGTAGAAATGGAACAGATTTCTGGCAGAATTAGTGACACTAATAAGTCAGATACAATTGCTGGACAATCGGTTCAGAGAATATTTTGTGACTTAATCTGGGTGCACACTAGGCTTCCAGTGCCGATATGAAAGTTGAGTATGAAGGCTGGCCTGGAAGAATGATGAAACTTCTGAAGATGCTTTGGGAGGTCACCCATCCATGAACAGCATTTTACTGTCAAAGGGAACTATGGTGAGCTCCAAAATTGATCTCATTTGAAAATTGGGACAAAGCACTGTTAACCTCCTTACTGCTGGTTATAGTGCTAGTTCAATTCTGGCAGACAAAGCTCTTCGAGAGCAAACATGGGCAGGTCAATCCATCTATGATCATGCTCAGTAATGTACGTCGAAATAGAGAAAACTGCTGCTGCACGTCATAAACACTCACTTAAAACAAAGGGATAAATAATGAGGAGCACTTACCACTCCTGCTATCAGCTGCTGGAAAAACCCATCAGCATCTGCCTCGGGCATCCCCACGTCAGGCTCTGTGGGAAGGCAGATCACATTAATCAAAGGCTGAACTTGGGATCAGTTCGCAAATCATTAATATTGTCTGAAATTATGTCATTTTACATCATGCTTAAATTTAATCTCAAATCCCAGGCCTCATTTCACTCAGGTGCCCAAGTAGATGGATTCTCCAACGTGCCAATTGTACCCTATGATCAAATACAAAACAGTTGTGTACATTGCAAAACTTCTGAATGATCCATTGAGTTAAATGCATCAGAAACAGAGCATGAGCCAAATGGCTCTTCATTCCTGCTTCCCCATGCAATAAGATCATTATTGATCTGGTTTTGGCCTCTACACCACTTTCCAACTCTCTCTCTGCACCTGTAGATTTCCATGTAGTTCATATGCCTACAATATATTGTATATTCTATGGCTCTACCATAACTCTTAACGTGGAGAATTCCAAAGGATCACAACCTGCAGAAGAAATTCGTCTTCATCTCCTGATCAATGGGAAACCAATTACTCAAACTATATCCCATTTTCTCGATATCCTCACTTGGAGAAACATCGTCTCAGCATCTTGTCTGACAACACCCTCAGAATCTTGCTTCCGTAAGATCACTTCTCATTGTTCCCTACACGCTCACCCCTCGCCCCCATATGTGAATCCCCTGATTCAAGTATGTCCTTTATTAAAGACGAGATCTAAACTGTACACAGAACGCCAGGTGTTGTCTCACGAGCTCCCAATAAAGTTGCTACAAAATATCCTTACCCTTGTATTCCATAACCCTTACAATAAAGGCCAACATTCCATTGGCCTTTCTGCATATTTGTTTAACCTACACACCCTTTTTGTGTGCTAGAGATTGAGTTTGCACTGCAACATTCTCTAAACACCTCTCTATTTAACAATCAGGTTTGTCTTTCTTCTTTCCAGAGCAGGCAGGCAAATTCATATTTTGTTCTATATTATATTTCAAAGGCCACTTTCCTGCTCATCCACTTAACCTGTGCTCATCACGTTGCAGGCTCACCTGATAAGCCACTTATCTTTATATTTTCAACAAATTTGAGAACATACATCCGGTCTCTTCAGATTACAACCAATGCATCCACTATCTCTGATGCCACTCATTTGTAAAGATACAAATTTGTCCTGTACTTTTTCACTGATAAAAATAAAAAAAATCTCTCTCCCTACAGACCTTTGCAATCTGTTATTACTTTCATTATTTAGAATCTGTACCTTCTCATTCCCAATTTTACAATGAGCCTCAAAAACCAACATTACTTTTGGCTTTTTGCTTGTATTTCTGTAAAAACCCCATCAATATTTTTAATAATTTACTCATGTGTCCCACATTCTTTACAATTTTTGTGGCATACCTTGTAGTTTTAAACTTTCCCAGTCCTCTTGACTACCATCAATTAATTAATCCTCATTACAACGTATATTATTTCAAAGATATAGCATCCTAACTTCCTTGGGAATTCTCCACAGATGGTGCACCCTTTTCGTGGGGCGTTTCTTCCTCCAGACTTTTGCTGTAAGTTAAGAAATACCTCCTTAAATGAGTGCTTGCACTGACATCAGACGCTAGAGAGGGCGGGCGGAACAGTTCGACAGGACTATCAGCTGAGAGGAGGAGTATTCATACAAACCAGGTCCGCCTCTCTCATTTGGTTGGTGAAATATCAGCTATTTTACACGATCAGCTATATTCGAAAAGAGCTTTCGCGACGAGGGAGAAAAAGACAACTTCTGTCAAAGATTGAGAGAAATTACACCAAACCTACTTCAAACGTTGGAGAGAAGTAGGATAAATCGGTGTCCTGTAGACAGTCGGTCTAACTTAATAGAGGGAAGACTAGCAGGATCCGAAAGGGTCCGGACAGTTGTGGGTATCGCTTCTCCGCTTTTTGGCTGCATCGTCGCACAGTGACAAAGGCAGTGTACAGCTTGCCGCTTGCGTTTTTCTCCGACCTCGGAAACTGCAGAACCATGGCCGGCAAAAACCCCAAGGTTTTTATGGACATCTCTATTCGGGATAAACCCCAGGGTCGCCTAGTGATGGAGCTAAGACCAGATATTGTCCCAAAGACTGCAGAAAACTTCCGTGCATTATGCACAGGCGAGAAGGGTTTCGGTTACAAAGGCTCAACGTTCCACAGAATCATTCTTGGCTTCATGTGCCAGGGTGGCGACTTCACAAAACATGACGGCACTGGAGGCAAGTCCATCTATGGGGAGAAGTTTAAAGATGAGAATTTTCAGCTGAAGCACACGGGGCCAGGCATCCTGTCCATGGCCAATGCTGGACCAAATACAAATGGTTCCCAGTTCTTCATATGCATCACAAGGAGCAGCTGGTTGGATGGGAAACATGTTGTGTTTGGATCTGTGGTAGAAGGAATGGATGTGGTAAGGAAGATGGAGAGCTGTGGCACCATCAATGGAACACCAAAAGCCACGGTTAAAATCACTGAGTGTGGGCAGTTGACCTAAAGTATTTGAATTTGGAATTGTACTGTTTAAATAAAGTGTGATTGTTTGGAACTCCAAAAAAAAAACACACAAAAAAAACGTCCGGTGCTGCTGGCAGATCAGCTCGGTGAAAGACGCTCTTTGGTCGGCCCGAAACTTGATGATCTACCAAATGTCCAGTGTAGACAGGAAAACCTGGATCAAGGGTCGATGGACCGGACCGTGAACCGGAATACCGTCTTTATGGACCGGACGATGACAACATATTTTGGTCTTGTTCTATACAGGAACAGTACTGGATGTCAGTTTTTTCAACAATTTCTAAAGCACTTAAAATTAATTTACAATTTAGCAAATTAACTGTGCTTTTTGGAATAATTCCTCAAAATATCCGTGATATCTCTATGTCTGACCATCATGTTATTGCATTTGTTACATTGATAGCTAGGAGGGTCATTTTGTTGAAGTGGAAGGATACATCAGCTCCCACTTTGTCACAATGGTTCTCTCAAGTGATGCTATGTCTTAGTTTGGAGAAAATTAGAAGTCGAACCTTTGAACCTTTATTTGATTTTGAGAAAAGATGGGGTTCATTTGCTCGTTATTATCATTTGAGTTAATTGATAGATTTCCTCCATGATCTAATTGTAAATTTTTGGTATATATTTTTTTTTCTTGCTGGCGGTTTGATGTTTATTTTTAGAGGCTTTTTGTATGACGCATGGCTCCGGGTTGTACACCTAATGGGGTTTTATCCCAGATTTTCTGCTTAGTAGTTTTTTTTTAAATTATCAGCAACATTTTTCAATCTTTAAAATAATGTTTTTTTTTCCTCTAGACATTGTGTTGCTTAATTTGATGTACTCGTGTTATTTTTGAATAATATAATAATAATAAAAAGATTTGAAAAGAAAAAAGAAAGAAACTGCCGAGATACAGTCAGCTAAGAGCCAAGTGCTGATAAATGGGACCCGTGTAGAATTGATGAAGTTCCTGTCTCTTTCTCCATTCATGTTTCCTCCTTACAGCAAAACTAACCCTCTCACTGTGTCAGAATCAGTGATTAAATCCGGCCCCAAACACTGTGCTTTCATCCCTGCACATTGTAACTTGAACCATCTCACTGAGGGTCTCATGGAGACACAACCCCTGCCCTCTGCACATGTGATCACATCTCCCCTGCTTCTGACATGTCAAATAATCTCAGAATGGTTTTCTGATTCAGTCTGAAGGTTATGGTACATTCAGCTCATCGTCAGACCTGACAAACCATGTCTTCCCACAGCTGGTTCCACCTGTTGGTGGGTCCTCTTTCCTCCACCTCCAGAGAAGCTGCATCTCCACACAAACTCCTCACTCGAGACGACTGTCTGTACCCGTGACACAGAAAATCACAACACTGTCACTCTCCTGATACCATCCGGGAAGCGGTACCGCAACAGAAAAGCCAGGACCAACAGGCTCCGGGACAGCTTCTTCCACCAGGCCGTCAGACTGATGAACTCACGCTGATCTGAGTGTACACTATATTACATTGTCTATTTTATTTATTATAAATTACAATGATTACACGTTGCACATTTAGATGGAGACGTAACGTAAAGATTTTTACTCCTGATGGAGGTAAGAAATTAAGTCAATGCAATTCAATTCCTGATTCCGTATCTGAGCTGCTCGCCTCCGGATATCCTCCGTCAACGAGCTCCTTCCTCAGTCACCATCTGTGAGATTATAAAAAACAATTAAAAACGATCTATCAGACAGCTCCTGTACCCCTCCACCCCTGAACAGGTTCCCCTGTTAAAACTCTCTGCTCAGCCCCTTCCCTATTCCCTTTCCTTTTCAGACTCCCGATGTGCCAGCAGATCCGAATTCACCGTGTGGACATTTCTACCCCACAGGAGGCTGTACAAACCCGTGTCCTTCTCTGATGCACAGCTCAGTGACCCCAATCCCTGTCTGCACTCGCAGCCCATGACGGTGACAGCTGTCCTAGACTCTGTAACTCACAATCTTGTAACACATAATCTTGTTCACAGCAAGTTTAGACAGTCATTAATATGAAGAGAGAATTGTTGTTTCCTGAAAGGACAGGCGAGCGAAGCTGTCTGATCCAATTCACCAGAGGTCCGGTGTTTACAAGTTAATTTGTCCCGGGACCCACACCCACACCCACTCATAACCCCGACCCACACAGACAGACAGACAGACAGACTGTCCCTTCGCCCCAAACACCCTGCAGAACCACAAGGAATTGATCCACGGCCCGGGCTCGGTCGCAAAGTGAAAACCGGGGCTGAGGAGAGCCCGGAGACAAACACCCCGCTGCCCACTCCACCAACAACACGGCACAGCCGGACACATCTCACAACACCGGATCCGGTCCCGATGAAACCCGAATTTAATTTTGTTGTTCCAGATCGGACCCAACAAAAGGTGTTTTAAAACTGAAGCGCTCCCCTCACGTGACGTCACACAGCAGCCCCCCCACGCGCCTGACGTCACCCATGGTCTCCCCGTATCTGCATCTGCTGTCACGAGCACGGTGCCTTACGTCACACACGCGCTGCTGTGCTCGAGCTTTTTCGGTTTAACGGCTGAGCTACTGAGCGCGAGGCACGCCCACCACCCGAACAGTCAACAGAGGAATTGAGTTGATTGCAGAGCTGCGCTATTCCCATTGGTGCGAAGCGATGTCAATCACTGTCACACCCAATAGTGGAGGCGGACCAGCCGAGAGGGCGTTACCCGGTCTCCTGCCGCATTGCGACCTGCCCGTCAAATCGGAACAAAATCCCAAAGTAAATGTCCGCTTTCTGATTTATTTCCATTTCCCTCCGAGGGAAGTTGGGGCGTTTGTGAAGCGTCTCCTGCGGCCGGAGTCTGATGTATCGCTGAGAGGTAGGAGGAGACCGCTCGGCCCGTCGGTTTGATGCCGGTTCCCCGGGGAGGGAGAGGATGAAGACGGTGAGAGAGGGGGCGGACAGGATGTTTGTCCCGGTGGGGACAGGAGGGGCTCATCTGTGGAAATGTCTAAGCCCACGGTGGTGGCGATTCACCACATTGGGGGGCAAACACCGGCAGACTGTTGCCCTGCAAGCGGGGCCAATGGTCCGGGCAAAGTGACAATTATTTGTGTTTTGTTGAGATTGTACCGGGAATATGGTGTAAAATCCCGCTCCCCACACTAACACGGGTTATACAGACCAAAGAACAAACTGCCGGAGGAACTCAGTGGGTCGGGCAGCATCTGTGGAGGGAAATGGACCGTCAACATTTCGGGCCGAGACCCTCCCTCTGGACTGAGAGTGGACGGGAAATAGTCCGAGAAAAGAGGTGAGGGGTGGGGATGGGGCAAGAGCTGGGGAGTGAGAGGTGGATCCAGGTGAGGGGGAGGTGGGAAGGTGGAAATGGTGACGGGGTGGGAGGTGAGTGGTTGACCTGGAAAACAAATACTTTATAGTCGCCAAACAATTGATACTAGAACGTACAATCATCACACTGATACTTGATTCTGTGCTTCCCACTCCCTGGATTACAAATATTAAATATTACAAATAGTAAAAATTAGTAAATATTAAAAATTTAAATTATAAATCATAAATAGAAAATAGAAAAATGGAAAGTAAGGTAGTGCAAAAAAACCCGAGAGGCTGGTCCGGATATTTGGAGGGCATGGCCCAGATCTGGGTCAGGATCCATTCAGCAGTCTTATCACATTTGGAAAGAAGCTGTTCCCAAATTTGGCCGTTCAAGTCTTCAAGCTTCTGAGCCTTCTCCTGGAGGGAAGAGGGACGAAAAGTGTGTTGGCTGGGTGGGTCGTGTCCTTGATTATCCTGGCAGCACTGCTCTAACAACACGCGGTGTAAAGTGAGTCCACGGACGGAAGATTGGTTTGTGTAATGTGCTGGGCCATGTTCACGATCTTCTGCAGCTTCTTCCCGTCTTGGACAGGACAACTTCCATACCAGGTTGTAATGCACCCTAGAAGAATGCTTTCTACGGTCATCTATAAAAATGACTGTGGGTTCTAGGGGACAGGCCAAATTTCTTTAGTTTCCTCAGGAAGTAAAGGTGCTGGTGGGCCTTCTTGGCAGTGAACTGTGCTTGGTTGGACCAAGTCAGGACATTTGTGATATTGACCCTGAGGAACTTAAAGCTTTTGACCTGTTCCACTTGCACACCACCGATGTAAATGGAGTCGTGCTGTCCACTACTCCTTCTGATTTAAAAACCAATTCCTTCGTCTTGCTGACGTTGAGCGATAGGTTATTGTCTTCACAACATGCCACCAGGTTCTTAATTTCCTCTCTGTACTCAAACTCATCATTACCCGAGATACGGCCTACAATTGTTGTGTCATCAGCAAACTGATATATTGAGTTCGATGGAAACTTGGCTACACAATCATGGGTGTACAGAGAGTACAGCAGCTTCTCCTTCTCACATTTCAGGATGAACTCCAATATTTTACGATCACTTGCCCCTGTGGGTTCTTTCTCCTTAAGTGCTCTAATTAATTCCTGTTCATTGCACAACACCCAATTGAGAATAGCTGATCCCCAGCTGGGCTCAACCAGGAGCTGCTCTAAAAAGCCATCTTGAGGGCATCGTAGGAAATCCCCCTCTTGGGATCCTGCACCTACCTGATTTTCCCAATATATCTGCATGACTATCTCTCATGACTATTGTAACATTGCTGTTTTGGCATGCATTTTCTTTCTCCTGTTGTAAATTGTGGATAATATACCTCCTACTGTTTGAGAATCTTCAGAAAACTCCCATCAGGGTCATTTCACCATTGCTGTTCCTTAGTTCTATCCACAATGACTCAACATCTTCCAACCATATGTCACCTCTTTCTAATGATTTGATTTTATTTTTTCCCAACAGAGCCACACCACCCTCTTTCCCTGCCTGCGTGTCCTTTCAATAAACCAGTATCTGGGACACGAGATATTGCAGATGCTGGATGTCTGGAGCAATACACACAAAGTGCTGGAGGAGCTCAGCAAGTCAGGTAGCATCTATGGATGAGAATCAATGTTTTGGGCCAAGACCCTTCATCAGGACTCTTGACACCCAGCTATCTGGAATACCAAAAAACAATGACAATAGAAAAATAGAGCAAAAAGGAAAACTTCTAACAATGTTTGCTTCAAGGCTTAAGAACATTTACCAAGCAGACATCCATGGTATAACAAATAGAACAGAGAAAATAGAAATCTACAGCACATTACAGGCTCTTTGTCCCTCAATACTCTGCCTGCCATGTAACCTACTCTAGAAGCTGCCTAGAATTTTCCTACCGTAATGTCCTTTATTTTTCTAAGCTTCATGTACATGTCTAAGAGTCTCTTAAAAGATTGTATAGTATACACTACTACCCCCTTATCCTGCAGTGCATTCCATGCACCTACCATGCTCTTTGTGAAAAAATTACCTATGACATCCCCTTTGTACCCATTTCCAAGCACCATAAAGTTATGCCCTCACGTGTTAGCCATTTCAACTCTGGGAAAAATCCTCTGGTGTCCATGTGATTAATGTCTTATCCACAGGATCAATGCTTACAACAAAGGCAATAAACACTTTCGCTGTACCCATATTATCGTATTCTTTAGGTAAATATCTTGGTCCCATTCCAATCTGGAAACTTTACAAAAAAACTGAAATGACAAATTTAGAAAAGACTATTTACACTCAAACACACTTAGATTAACACCACCGAGGACAGAAGGAGGAAGAGCTACCACCCAACGATCTGATATGCTTTCTAAAGTATATATTTTCATACAATATAAACAGGATTCAGCACACCATGCAGGTATATGCAATTCGGATAAGAAATACAGACCAGAAAACTTAAATGAGAGGCCAACTCAGAAAAATTATTCATCACTATGGCAAAAAGCTAACGAGTGGAATGAGGATGACACTCCATGGGAGACATCCCAATGATCTGAGCAGACTAGACGGTGACAAGGAAGCATTGTACGTCTGACTCAGAGTTGGAGGTCTCTTCCCAGAAACAGGGGTTCCTTGGGGAACTGCAGGACAAGGTGGTTAACATTTTAAAAACTCAAAAATGTATAAAAGACAAATAAACCAGGCAACAAATGCAGAAAATGCCAAGAGAAACCAGACACAATGCAATATATTCTGGGATCCTGCAGCAGTTTAACTCAATCTGATTAATTACTCAGGTACAATCAAGTGACAAATACCATTCACCAAAATCTTGCTTTAAAATACAAACTTCTGAAAGCCCTCTATCACTTCATAAAGGACCAATAAATTCAAGTCAGATCCAGTTTTGGAGTCAAAATCTTACAAATTATATGATAATCAATACATTATTTCAGATAGGACAAACCATAATAACCATCCGGATATAACATTACAGGATAAACAAGCAGGAACAACTCTCTCAATAGATAAAACCATTCCCAACACACACATGTTCCTCGACCAGTGGAGCACCTCACCACAGGCATTGTTTGTGTCATCAGTCAGACAACCAAATTATTTTCTCTGTCAGTCAGCTTCCAAAAGTTGTTACTCTGTCATTCGATGTCACGCCCCTCATCATACATTCCCTTCTCCTCATTATACGTTCTTACCCTGACCATCGTCCAGATCTCCAAGCTCTGCCCTGTGCAGACCCGCCTCTGGTTTCTGACCCTGCACCGTTGAACATCTAACTAATGGTTTCCCATTCTGCTTTCAGTCTTTAGAGGACAGTGGTGTTTTCTAACAAGCCTTTAGAAGCAGGGAAAATGACCCATAATGTGGACATGAGTCATGATTGAGGAGGTTAATAACCAATGTCATTCTTCCTCAGCCCAGAGATTAGAGGGATGAAGTACATCTCAGACAGAACTGCAGTCAGCTCGATTTCTTCAGTCTGCAGAGAATTCAAGGGAAACCTCTTCACCCAGAGTGGTGACTGTTTGGAACCCATAAGCACAGGGAGAGCGAGAGATGAACAACAGGGCAGGATTTCAAAGGACTGTCGTGGAACAGAATCACTGGCAGGGTCCAGCCGGCCTGAGTTGATTCTCTACTGTACACTAGGTATGTTATAAATTCACCAAGTACCGGAGACAGAGTTTAAAATAGAACTGTTTTATTTGTCTCAGATCCAGAATATTAAACTCCAGTCCCATTAAAGGTGAATATGCAGCAGAAGAAACTCCTCCCATGCCCAGTGACCAGGGTGCAGAACTGGGTGTGGTGAGCAGCAGCAATAATTGCAGAGTTCAGCACCGACAGACACTCTCGAAATTGCATTCAGCAACGGTAATGGACAAATATCCGACATGCAGCTTATTGAAACTTTCTGCCCAGTGTGAACCCGGTAGTGTGTCACAAGGTTAGATTACTGAGTGAATCCCTTCCCACATTTACCACAGGTGAATGGCCTCTCCCCAGTGTGAACTCAATGATGCACATTTGGTTGATTTGTCTGAGAGAACCTCTTCCTAATGTCTGAGCACGTGAACCGCCACTACCCAGTGTGAATTCGCTGGTGTTTCAGTAGGCTAGCTGCCTGAGTGAATCCCTTCCCACAGTCTGAGCAAGTGAACGGCCTCTCTCCAGTGTGAACTCGCTGATGTACCTTCAGTTGAGATGAGCAAGTGAATCCCTTCCCACAGTCTGAGCAGGTGAATGGCCTCTTCCCACTGTGAACCCGCTGGTGTGCCAGCGGATCAGATGACTGAGAGAATCTCTTCCCACGTTCTGAGCGGGTGAACAGCCTCTCCCCAGTGTGAACTCCCTGGTGTGCCAGCAGATCAGATGACCGAGTGAATCCTTTCCCACATTCTGAGCAGGTGAATGGCCTCTCCCCAATGTGAACTCGCTGGTGTTTCAGTAGGCTAGCTGCCTGAATGAATCCCTTCCCACAGATTGGGCAGGTGAACGGCTTCTCCCCAGTGTGAATTCGCTGGTGCATCTGAAGGTTGGATGATTGAGTGAAGGTCTTCCCACAGTCTGAGCAAGTGAACGGCCTCTCTCCAGTGTGAACTCGCTGATGTACCTTCAGTTGAGATGAGCAAGTGAATCCCTTCCCACATTCTGAGCAGGTGAATGGCCTCTCCCCATTGTGAACTCGCTGGTGTGCCAGCAGATCAGATGACCGAGTGAATCCCTTCCCACGTTCTGAGCGGGTGAACAGCTTCTCCCCAGTGTGAACTCGCTGGTGTCTCAGTAGGCTAGTTGTCTGAGTGAATCCCTTCCCACAGTCAGAGCAGGTGAACGGCCTCTCCCCTGTGTGAACTGACCGGTGTCGCTGTAGGTGGGATGACTGGGTGAATGTCTTTCCACAGACTGAGCAGGTGAACGGCCTCTCCCTGGTGTGAACTGACTGGTGTCTCTGCAGGTGAGATAGTAAAGTGAATCCTTTTCCACAGTCCGGGCAGGTGAACGGCTTCTCCCCTATGTGAAATTGGTGGTGTCTATGAAGGTCAGCTGGTCGATGGAATCCCTTCCCACAGACAGAGCAGGTGAATGGCCTGTCCCCAGTGTGAAATCGCTGGTGTATTAGTAGGCTGGATGATAGAGTGAATCCCTTTCCACAATCTGAGCAGGTGAACGGCCTCTCTCCGGTGTGAACTCGCTGATGTACCTTCAGTTGAGATGATTTAATGAATCCCTTCCCACAGTCCGAGCAGGTGAACTGCTGCTCCCTGGTATGAACTCGCTGGGGAGCCATTAGGCCAAATGACCGAGTGAATCCTTCCCCACAAATTCAGCAGATGACCAGCCTCTGCCTTGTGTGAACTGACTGGTGTGTCCACAGGTGGGATGATCGACTGAATCACTTCTCACACACAGAACAGATTGGCCTTGTCCAATGTGAACTACCTGATGTACCTTAAGTTGAAATGACCGAGTGAATCCACCCCTACAGTCTGAGCAGCTGAACAGCCTCTCCCCTGTGTAAAATGACGGACTTGCCAGTCGGTCAGATGATCGAGTCAATCCCTTGCTCCACTTCTTAAATATCTGGACAGGGACCGCAAAACTGGCATGTTGTTCCCGAGATTCCCGTAGACAAATTCCTTGTCATTTTTAACCTGTAAAAACATTTACAAGATCTATCAGTGGGTGTAGGACAACATTTCTGCTGAGATCACTTGAGTTGTCAAGGTGTGAACTGACATCACACTGTTATAGTGAGGTTCAACACAAGTTGGAGAGAGAAATCTTCTAAATGGGCACAGTGCTGGTATCTGGAATGACCATCAAATTCTCTGACCCTCTTCCTGTCTCTATGAGAATGGGGTATTTCTGCCATCTCCAATCTGTGACCTGGCTCAGTTTGACTCTCTCCATTGGTATTATTCCCTGTTCCCACTGAGCTGCATGGGTTCCTGGCCCCACAGTAACTGAAACACTCTCACACAAATAGCTGGCAGTGTATTCCACGCACCCACCACTCTCTGTGTAAAAAACTTACCCCTGACATCCCCTCGGTATCTATTTCCAAGCACCTTAAAACTACGCTACCTTGTCTTCGCCATTTCAGCCCTGGGAAAAAAAAACCTCTGGCTATCCACACGATCAATGCCCCTCATCATCTTATACACCTAACAAAAAGCTCTAAACATATACAATGAAATTATACATTGCTTTGAGGATTTGTTAGAAGTACTGTATACAAAATTATGAGGGTACACATGGGGTAGATGCAAGCAGCTTTTTCCACTGCGGTTGGGTGGGATTACAACCAGATCTCATGGGTAAGTGGGGAAGGTGAAAATTTAACAGGAATATTTGGAAAAGCTCATTACTGAAACTGGCGTGAGAGTGTGGAATGAGATGCCAGCAGAAGTGGTGAACATGAGCTCGGTTTCACCATTTAAAAAAAAGTTTGGATGGGAGCCTGGATGGTAGGGGTATGGAGGGCAATGGTCCCAGTGCAGGTAGTTACATTAGACAGCCTAAATGTTTTTTCAGCATTGACTAGATGGGCCAAATAGCCTGTCTCTGTACTGAACTTCTCCATGTTTCTATGACAAAGAAGCTGGCCAAACTTGTTTGGAAGGGATACGGTGGGAGTGACAATGAAGCAGCAATAGCTGCAGTTTCTGAGAGCAATTTGGAAGCTGAGTGATCGATACATCCCAAAGAAGTGGAAGCATTGGAAAGGTAGGAGGACACCGTGTCTGAAATGAGAAGCCAAAGCCAACATAAAAGCCAAAGAGAGGGCAAATAATAGAGCAAAAACTACTGGAAAGCTTTTAGAAACCAACAGAAGATGACTAAAAAAAAAGTCAGATGATCTCAGAGCGTGGAATCATGATATTGTAGTCATTAATGAATCTTGGTCGCACCCAACAGACTGAGGCATTTAGAGGAACAAAATATCCCGGGCCTCAATGTCTCTTGAAAACCCAGGTTCCCTGTACCAGTTACCTTCCAACTTTTATTTTGGCAGGCAGATAAAAAGGTGTCAGATCCTTTCTGATACCATTAATATTAACCTTTCTCCAATTTAGAATCTCAACCCATGATCCAGACCTCTCGTTTTCCATATTTACTTTGAATCTCATGGCATAATAGAACATAGAATAGTACAGCACAGTACAGGCCCTTCGGCCCACAGTGTTGTGCCGACCCTCAAACCCTGCCTCCCATAAAAGCCCCCACCTTAGATTCCTCCATATACCTGTCTGGTAGTCTCTTAAACTTCACTAGTGTATCTGCCTCCACCACTGACTCAGGTATTGCGTTCCACTCACCAACCACTCTGTGAATAAAAAAAACCTTCCTCTAATATCCCCTTTGAACTTCCCACCCCTTACTTTAAAGCCATGTCCTCTTATATTGAGCAGTGGTGCCCTGGGGAAGAGACACTGGCTGTCCAATCTATCTATTCCTCTTAATGTCTTGTATACCTCTATCATGTCTCCTCTCATTCTCCTTCTCTCCAGAGAGTAAAGCCCCAGCTCCCTAAATCTCTGATCATAATGCGTACTCTCTAAACCAGGCAGCATCCTGGTAAATCTCCTCTGTACCTTTTCCAATGCTTCCACATCCTTCCTATAGTGAGGTGACCAGAACTGGACACAGTACTCCAAGTATGGCCTCACCAGAGTTTTATAGAGCCGCATCATTACACCATGACTCTTAAACTCTATCCATCGACTTATGAAAGCTAATACTCCATAAGCTTTCTTAACTACCCTATCTACCTGTGAAGCAACTTTCAGGGATCTGTGTAATTTCTGTCACCAGCCCTGGATCATTTTCCAACAGCTTATTGCCCACTTCTACATCAGGAATTCTATGTTCTGATTAAGGGCACATTTGATAAACTCTACCCCATCTAGTCCTTTTAAAGTATGTGAGTCCCAGTCAGTGTATGGAAAGTTAAAATCACTTACTGAATCAAACTTTGTTTCTTGGCATGGTCTGCAATCTCTCTACAAATTTGTTCCTCCAAATCCCTCAGACAGTTGGGTGCAACCAAGTTTCAATAATGGCTACAATAACATAATTCCTTGTCCTGACCACAGTACAGCTTTCCTACAATGCTTCTTGCATTGCGATATACACAGCTCAGTACATTCATCGCACCATGCTCAACCTTTTGATTGCTGGCCCTACCTGAGGTCTGAACATCTGACTGGTGTCATGAAAACAAACTCTCCCTCATTGTCACAAAAACAAAGGAGCTGATTGTGGACGACAGGAGGAATGGAGACAGGCTAACCCCTATTGACATCAATGGATCTGGGGTTGAGAGGGTAAACAGCTTTAAGTTCCTTGGCATAAACATCACCGAGGATTTCACATGGTCTGTAAGCACCGGCTGTGTTGTGAAAAGAGCACAACAGCACCTCTTTCACCTCAGATGGTTGAAGAAGTTTGGGATGGTGTCCCAAATCCTAAAAACTTTCTACAGGGACACAATTGAGAGCATCCTGACTGGCTGCATCGCTGCCTGGTATGGGAACTGTACTTCCCACAATCACAGGAACCTGCAGAGAGCGGTGCAGACAGCCCAGCGCATCTGTAGGTGTGAACTTCCCACTATTCAGGACATGTGCAGTGACAGGAGTGTAGAAAAGGCCCAAAGGATATTAGGGACCTGAATCACCACAATCACAAACTGTTCCTGCTGCTACCAGCCAAGAAACAGTACCACAGCAAAAGGACCAACAGGCTCCGGGACATCATCTTCCACCAGGCCATCAGACTGATTAATTCATGCTGATACAATTGCACTTCTGTGTTATATTGACTGTTCTATGTACAAACTATTTATAATAAATTACACATTGCACATTTAGACAGAGACGTAACGTAAAGATTTCTACTCCTCATGTATATGAAGGATGTATGTGATAAAGTCAGTTCAATTCAATTCACTATCCACTATCTGTTCTGTCATTCTGGCTCCCATTCCCCCTACAACTTATTTTAACCACATCAACCACCCCCCACCCACACCAGCACTAGCAAGCCTTACCACTAGGATATTAGTCCCCTCTTGTTCTGTTCCCCTAACGAACGAATCCCCTATCACCCCCTTGACTTTCCTCTGCCAGGTAATCTCCATCACCCCCCCCCCGCCAAGAGTTTCTAAAGTGGTCCACCTCTTGTTGTGTGGGATAGCAACAAGAGTACTCTGCGATGGCTATTTAACCTCATTTCCCTTCCTGACTCTCACCCAGTTTCCTGTGTCCTGCACCTTTGGTGTAACTCACCTCTCTTCATGTCATATCTATCACCCCCTCCAACTCCTGGATGATCCGGAATTCTCCATTTCAAGTTCCAACTCCTTAAAGTGCAGGGTTACAAGCTGCAGCTGGATGCATATCTTGTAGGTGAGGGCATCAGGGACGCTGGAGGTCTCCCCACCAATGTCCCCTCTAATTTGTAATAACCAGTGTGAACATAAAACTTGTATTGTGCATTTTTTTACCCAGTGACAAAAAGTGCACAGTGAATTTTATATAGGGAGGTAGTCATATTAACAGCTAGCAAATAACTGTAGATAGGAACTTTAATCTCCTCTGGGTATGATCGAGTTCATCTGCACTCTCACACAACCTATGTAGCAGGCCGTAACGGGTAATGAAGGATTTTCTCAGCAGAGCTTTTGCACATTGTCCATATGTGGTTTACTTGCTAAATTACACTTTAAAAAGTCAGATTTCAAAATATCACTGCAAAAACTGCAAATTCTCCAGCAACTTTTGCATCACTACAATACCACCAGTTTCTGTATTGTGCATAAATATTTCCCCTGAACCCTCCCCCAAATGACTGATGGTGGTAAACTCGTTGATGGTAATGCCAATGAATATAAAGGGAAGCGCAGTATTCTGTCTCATTGGAGTCTGGCACATTTGTGATGTGAAAGCTATTTCTTGCCCAGGGCAAAGGTGTTTGATATCATTATGTATACAGAGTGAATGGGTCAATACATGTCCTCACGGGTAGAAAGGTCCAGGACAAGAGGAGGTAGAACAAGCAACACACACAAAATGCTGGAGGAACTCAGCAGGCAAGGCAGCATCTATGGAAAAGTGTACTAATGCTGAATTCCGGCATTTTGTGTGTGTTGCTTGCATTTCCAGCATCTGCAGATTTTCTCTTGTTTGTCATTGGAGGTAGAACAAAGGTGATTTTCTCAACTGGTGATGTAAAAGATTTTGTTCCCTTTCTCCGAATTCCTAATCATTGCATTTAGACAGCTGGAGCTCAGCTCTGTCTGAGAGATCCATCGGCTCCCATTCCCTCATCAGCCGGAATCTCCCCGGGATCCGTGCAGGGATCGTGGGGCTGAGAGAGGGGGAAGAGAACAGGACTGTCCCGGGAGCGCGGGTCACAGTTTCCGGGAGTCACAGCAATTGCCCCTCAGTCGCTAGTGAAAACGGGCGCACGGAGAATCACTTACCGGCAGCGACATCCGAGGCCTTTTATGGACTACGCATGCGTGATATTCGGGACTTTCCGAAACCCTGACGCCTGCGCATTCGATCGGTGCTTCAGAGACGGCGAGAATTGTTACGCAGAGCTTTCAGGTTAATCACGGTGCCATTGAAAGTTTCTGCAAGCACCGGTTCAAGTACATACCTCAGTGTTTGTGTGTAGAAAACTGAGCACCTCCTTTAACGCAGAAAGCAGCTCTAATAAAACAATACACTTAATATCAGCAAACTTCCCGCGTGTTTAATGCCAAAGTAAAACGTTCTTACAAATGCAGATATAAAACACAAGAGATTCTGCTGTTGCTGGAAATGCAGACATATACACATAAAATGCTGGAGGAACTCTGCAGTTCAGGCAGCAACTAAGCAGAGGAGTACACAGCCAATGCATGCTGAAGGGGCTCGGCCTGAACGCTGTCCATTTATTCTTCTCCACATTGACTGCCTGACCTGTTGATTTCCACCAGTATTTCGCAGAAATTAAACACTTTTTTTTCGATCAATCAGTTTCCAAATGTTTCTGATCTTTTATTTTTAGCCGCATCCTGCTGTTCTGATTCCTCTTCTTCCTCCTTCTTGTAAATTCTAGTTCCCATCTCTTTCTGGAACCCCAAAGTCCTGACTCAGGCTGGTAACTCTTTGATTTCTGACTCCCCTCCATCGAAGATTCACTCGTTCGTCTGCTGTATGACTTTAGAGGCGCGTTGCAACAACCCAACTGTCTGAGGCACAGTCCTTTGAAATTAGTGAAAATGACACCAAAAGTTGAAAAGAGCAGGGAAGGAGGAGTTTAACCGCCTTAGTCCGGAGCCCTGAAGAACGTGAAAACCACAGTGAGCTCATCGTCTTATTCCGTCTGGAGAAAATCATGCAGGAAATTGATACAGGTGTATAAGATAATGAGAGGCATTGGTTATGTGGATAGCCAGAGGCTTTTCCCAGGACTGATTTTCCTTCCTGATGAGAAGTTGCTGGTGCTACAGCAGCTAGGATGGTTTAGTAAAACTCTTTGCTCACTCCGGACAGAAATGTGGCCTCTACGCCTCTACTTATTGTGAACTCACTGGAGCATCACAAGGTGGGTTAACTGAATGAGTCTCTTCGCACACACGGAGCAGGTGAACGGCAGCTTCCCAGTGCGAAGCTGTTGGTGTATCTGCGATGGCCGACTGAATCCCTTCCAAAATGAGAGCCAGTGAATGACGTCACACTGCTATCAACGTCATGGCAATGTATCCAATCAGATCACGGACATGGACACGTGATCGGGCTCTCTTTGTAGCGAGTGGGGTGCTGTCTTCTCCTGCATCTCCGCCTCTACAGTCAAAGATCGGCGGCATTCAAGCGCTGGTGAACTGACAGATACAGCGGAACTAACGTGCTGTTGTATTTGTGATTACCATACACAAATCCTTTGACTTTTCTACACTGTTAAAAGTTTACAAAGCACGTCAGTGGGTGAAGTACACATTTCAACTTAGAAAATTTCAGCCTCCATGGTTTCTTCTGATAAAAACAATTTCACAGCTCAAAACAATTTGGAGGAACCAGAAACACACACAAAAAATGCTGGTGGAACGCAGCAGGCCAGGCAGCATCTATAGGAAGAGGTACAGTCGACGTTTCGGGCCGAGACCCTTCGTCAGGACTAACTGAAAGAAGAGATAGTAAGATATTTAAAAGTGGGAGGGGGAGGGGGAGATCCGAAATAACAGGAGAAGACAGGAGGGGAGGGGTGGATCAAAGATCTGGAAAGTTGATTGGCAAAAGGGATACGAGGCTGGAAAAGGGAGAGGATCATGGGAGGGGAAGCCTGGGGAGAGAGAAGGCGGGAGTGGAGCCCAGAGGGTGGAGAACGGGCAAGGAGTCATAGTGAGAGGGACAGAGGGAGAAAAAAGAGAGAGAAAAAATGGGGAAAATAACAAATATATTTTAAAAAATAAATAAGAGGTGGGGTGTGAAGGGGAAGAGGAGCATGAACGGAAGTTAAAGTGGTCAATATACATGCCATAGTGTTGGAGGCTCCCTAGACGGAATATAAAGTGTTGTTCCTGCAACCTGAGTATGGCTTCATCTTGACAGTAGAGGAGGGATAGACATATCAGAATGGGAATGGGACGTGGAATTAAAATGTGTGGCCACTGGAATAACAAGACTCTTCCCGGGCCTGCAGGATGTCTCAGTCGGTGTTGTAGGGACCGGTGCTTGGAGCCCAGTTGTTCCCAAACTGTGTCAACAGTTTGGCTGAGGGACTAAATCAATATTCCTCAGTCTGCTATTGACAAAAAAAAAGTAGATTTATATCCTGAAAATGCCACCAGCTGTATATTAGATCCCGAGAGTTTCGGGAGTTTGGAAAAAAATAAATAAGGGTGTCTGTGGGTTTTTGTTTCCTGGGGTTTGTTTCCACGCCCTGATATCGATGGAGTGAAGCCGGAGTTCAGAGCCGACACAAGCGGGGTCCGATACAGGTCAGACGGGGTAGGTTACGGGCGACACTCCGCTCCGGGACCATCAGCACCGAAGCATTTAGAGTAACGCCGCAGTAATTTGGAGCAGGTCTGGGAGAATATTAAATAAAACCAACATGGGAACTTTCTGATCCGATCCCCTGATAGAGTGTGAAGGAGCCGCGGCGAAGAATGGTTGCGGAATTTAAAATAAGCGAGCCGAGCCGGGCCAGTGTGGGCGGAAGCCGAGGAGGAGATCGATGCCTGCGAACGGGGGAAGTAAATCTGCAACGAGCTTTGGAAACTGTCCGTGGACAAAGTCGGAGACAGCGGGGCTGAGCGGTACCGGACAGTGTGAACAGATGTGACCGGATCGCGGGAATCATTGTCGCTGAGAAAGTTGCCGAGGCTTTCTCGGCTTTGCATATCAGTCAGAAACCTGATGGACAGAGATTTAATCTGATTTTCCAAAGCGCTCCCGGCCTCCTTCCCAAACCCTGCTCTCCGTGCTGCGCCCCGGACCGGAACGTTTCTCCCGGCATCGGCACCTTTGAGGCGCCGGCGATCCCCGCCTTCCGCGTTTTAAACCGCCGGGAATCAGCTGCTCTCTATTTCCATCATCTCCCTGCCCCGGGACCCACGGAGCGGACAGACAGTAACTCGCTCGCTCTCTCTGTTGTTTCCCAGTGAATTTAGTGGCGATGGTGATCCTGTCCCGGGGAAAGTGCGGCCTCTCCACCCGCACCACTCGCTACCTGGTGGCCACGGCAGCGGCGGATCTACTGACCATCGTGTTTGCGGTGATATTGTGGCGGGTCGGTTATTATTACTTCCCCGGGACTTTCCTGCACATCACCCCCGTGTGCAGTGTGATCTCTGTCCTGGGAGAGTCAGCAACAGAAAGTTTTATCTGGTTCACCGGCACTTCTACATTTGATCGGTTTGTTGCCATTTGTTGCCAGAAGTGGAAAATAAAATATTGCACCGGGAAAACTGCGGCTGTGGTTGTGACAACAGCCGGCGTTCTGCTCTGATTTAATAATGTGCCCGAATTCTTTATATATCGTCCTGTGAGAGTGGTTGACAATACACCCTGGGACTGTATTGAAATACCGGGCTACTATACGGATCCCGGGTGGGTGGGATATGACCGGCTTTCTACCGTCCTAACGCCATCACACCCGTTCATGTTAATACTCCTGTTCAACGCTCTGACAGTCAGACACATTTTAGTGACTAGTCGTGTCCGTAAGGGACTGAGGGGTCAGAGCAAGGCGAAGAACCGCAGTGACCCGGAGATGGAGAGCAGGAGGAGGTCTGTGATCTTACTTCTCACCATCTCCGGAAGCTTCATCATCCTGTGGTCGGTGAGTGTTGCCGAATTCCTTTATAACACCATCGCCGAACTGGATCAAAATAATTACAACGATTCTGAATACATGTTTCAACACACCGGAGACAGCTGGTGATATTAAGTTGCTGCACAACCACGTTTATTTTTGGGGTAACTCAGTCCAAGTTCAGAGAGCAGTTCATCAGCGCAGTGAAATATCCGTTCACTTCAGTTATTCAACGAATTAACAAACAAAATATCTGAGCTCTCCTCGGAGGCGGTCGCAATGTTTTCGATCTTGACTCTGCAGAATCAATGATCATCGGAGAACGTGGCAGCGGGGAGAGTAAATCTGGTTTAGAGCCCGAGAGAATCACAACACAGGAACAGACGCTCCGACACCCGCACCTCTCCTACCAATTATTAAACTCATCCTACCTTTTATTTTCAGCTTTCCACCATATTCCCGCACTCGTCACCGCCAGACCCTTTTCGGTCTGAGAAAGCCAGACAGGTTCTGGGGACATTCAAGACCAAATCGGCAAAAATGCCGCTCATTTCCTACTTTAGTCTTTTGCATAAAAATTAAATTGGAAAAAAAAGTTAACGCAAACTTACAGTAAAGCTTGTACTCGTCTGTCGCATTAGACAAAAATGTTTGGAGGAAAGTTTAACACCACAGCACTCATTCCCAATTGCGCAAGTTGTTACGGAAACCACCAATGTCTGCTCTGCTTCAAGGAAAATAATGACATCTCACTTCCTGATTTCTAATAAACGCCCGTCCGATCAAATTGCGTGTTGACTCTCTTCTACATTCACTCCAGTAGAATCACATGTTTATTTTTATTTTTTTTTTATCTCAGCTAAAACTGATAAAAAAATTCTGTTCTAGACGCCGACAAGCACACAATTGTTTGGAAAAGGCAATAAGCTGAAAAGTAGGAATCTGACAGCATGGGAGAGTGGATCATGGGAGAAAGGGCAGGAGAGGAGGCACCAGAGAGAAATATGAGGCAGTGGAGGAGAAGTGAGAAGGGGGGACAGAATGGGAGAGGGAAAAGAGAAGGTTGAGGTGGAAGTTAAAGAAATCGATGCTCATGACGTCAAGTTGGAGGTGACTCAGATGCAATATAAAGTGTTGATCCTCCAACCAGAGAGTGGCCTCATCTTGTTAGTAGAACAATGAACCGGCATGTCACATTGGGATGAAGAGTGGATTATAAATGGTTGGTCATCGGGGAATACATTTCATTGCGGACGGAACGAATGTGCTTGATAAAACCGTCTCCCAATCTACATCGGGTCTCGGCCCAAAACGTCGAGTGTATTTCTTCCTGGCCTACTGCATTCCACCAGCATTTTGTGTGTGTTGACTGCAGTCAGCTCGACTTCTTCAGTCTGCAGGAAATTTAAGGGAAACCTCTTCACCCACAGAGTGGTAACTGTTTGGAACCCATCACCACAGGGAGAGCGAGAGGGGAACAACAGGGGAGGATTGAAAAGGACTGTCATGGAACTGAATCACTGGCAGGGTCCAGCCGGCCTGAGCTGACTCTCTACTGTACACTAGTTGTGTTATAAATTCAGTAAGTACCAAAGACAGAATTTAAAATAGAACTGATTTATTTATCTCAGATCCAGAATATTAAACTCCAGTCCCTTTAAAGGTGAATGTGTAGCAGAAGAAACTCCTCCCATGCCCAGTGACCAGGGTGCAGAACTGGGTGTGGTGAGCAGCAGCAATAATTGCAGAGTTCAGCACCGACAGTCACTCTCAAAATTGCATCAGCAATGGAGATGGACAAATATCCGGCAAGCAGCTTTTTGAAACTTTCTCCCCAGTGTGAACCCGGCAGTGTGTCAAAAATGTAACATGCTGTAAAATTTCAGTGCTCATTAATGTTTCACTGCTGTGGTAATGGTTTCTCTGTAGGCTACGACTAGAGATAACAGGGTTTTGGAATGTGGGGATATCCACTGAGAGAAATGTTATTCTTTCTTGTGAGTCTGCAAGAGAGATTTTCACAGCCTTTTGCTGGGGAGAGATGAGAAAACATGAATGGAGAGAGTAGGCCCCTTTTCTCTTTTTTGTATTCTTTACTTAACCCTATTGTCGAAGTAAGAATTATAAGGCTCAATCGTTTAATTACATATTGTGTACTGTTTGTTATTTCGGGGTACTGATTTGTAACAGGAAACACATTGCGCAGTATCCACCCAAACAGGATTTCTTAAGTTTGGCCCGGCTGGGTGGGGGGGGGGGTTATCACCCCCTATATTAGGCTGCTAGCCAAAGCGAGAGTTACATAAGGTTAGATGACTGAGTGAATCACTTCCCACATTCACAGCAGGTGAACAGTCTCTCCCCAGTGTGAACTCAGTGATGCACATTTGACTGAGAACTGACTGGTGCGCTTGTAAGCTAACTAACTGTGTGGATCACTTCCAACAGTCTGAGCAGTTGCATATCCTCTCCCCAATGTGAACTCTGATGTACCTTCAGCTGAGATGACAAAGTGAATCCCTTCCCACTGTCTGAACAGGTGAACGGCCTCTCCCCAGTGTGAACTCACTGATGTACCTTCAGTTCATATGAGCCAGTGAATCCCTTCCCACAGTCCGAGCAGGTGAACGGCCTCTCCCCGCTGTGAAATCTCTGATGTGCCTTCAGTTTAAATGAGCAGGTGAATGCCTTCCCACAGTCTGAGCAGGTGAACGGCCTCTCCCCAGTGTGAACTCTCTGATGTGCTCAAGGTCAGATGACCGAGTGTAACCTTCCCACAAATTCAGCAGATGACCAGCCTCTGCCCAGTGTGAACTCAATGGTGTGTCCACAGATGGGAAGATCAACTGAATCCCTTCTCACCCACAGAACAGGTGAATGGCCTCGTCCCAGAGTGAACTTGCTGACGGAATCTATTCCCAATGTCTGAACAGATGAATGGCTTCCCCCCTGTGTAAAGTGACGGGTGTGCCAGTCAGTCAGATGACCGAGTGAATCCCTCCCCACAGTCTGAGCAGGAAGAATGATCAAGTGAATCCCTTCCTCCACTTCTTCAATCTCTGGACAGAGACAGGAAAACTAGTGTGTTGTGTTCAGGATTCTCGTAGACAAATTCTTTGTCACTTTTAAGCTGCAAAAAGATTTAGAAAATCCATCAGTGGGTGTCGGACAACATTTCAGATGAGATCACTTGAGTTGTCAAGGTGTGATCTGACATCACACTGTTACAGTGAGGTTCAATCCAAGTTGGAGAGAGAAATCATCTTCTAACTGGGCACAGTGCTGGTATCTGAAATGACCATCAAATTCTCTGATGCTCTTCCTGTCTCTATAAGAATGGGGCATTTCTGCCATCTCCAATCTGTGACCTTGCTCAGTCTTACTCTCTCTATTGCTATTATTCCCTGTTCCCACTGAGCTGCATGGGTGCCTGGCCCCACAGTAACTGAAACACTCTCACACAAATAGCTGGCAGTGTATTCCATGTATCCACCACTCTCTGGGTAAAAAACTTACCCCTGACACCCCCTCGGTTTCTGTTTCCAAACACCTTAAAACTGTGCCCCCTTGTGTTAGCCATTTCAGCCCTGGGAAAAAACCTCTGACTATCCACACGATCAATGCCCCTCATCATCATATACACCTAAAAAAGGGAATTAACACATTACTTTGAGGATTTGTTAGAAGTATACAAAATTATGAGGGTATAGATAGGGTAAATGAAAGCAGCTTTTTCCACTGAGGTTGGGTGGGACGACAACCAGAGGTCATGGGTAAGTGGGGAAGGTGAAAATTTAATGGGAACATTTGGGAAAACTCTTTACTGGAATGGTCGTGAGAGTGTGGAATGAGATGTCAGCACAAGTGGTGAATACGAGCTCGCTTTCACTATTTCAAAGGCGTTTGGATGGGAGCCTGGATGGTAGGGGTATGGAGGGCGATGGTCCCGGTGCAGGTAGATGCATTAGACAGCTTAAATGTTTTTTCAGCATTGACTAGTTGGGCCAAGTGGCCTGTTTCCATACTGAACTTCTTTATGTTTCTATGACAGAGAAGCTGGCCAAACTTGTTTGGAAGGGAAAGGGTAGGAGTAAGAACGAAGCAACAATGGCTGGAGTTTCTGGGAGTAATTCGGGAGGTGAGTGATTGATACATCCCAAAGAAGTGGAAGCATTGGAAAGGCAGGAGGACACAACCGCGGCTGAAATGAGAAGCCAAAGCCAACATAAAAGCCAAAGAGAGGACAAACAAAAGAGCAAAAACTATTGGGAATCTTTTAGAAACCAATAGAAGATGACTGAAAAAAAAGTAAGATGAGCGCAGGGCATGGAATTATGATATTGTAGTCACTAATGAGTCTTGGTAGCACTCAACGGTCTGAGGCATTTAGAGGAACAAAATAGCCAGGGCCTCAATATCTCTTGAAAACAAAGGTTCCCTGCACCAGCTGCATTTCAACTTTTACTTTGGCAGGCACATACAAACTCTACATATTCAAATTTTCACTTCTGAAGGCCTCCCACTTACCAGGTTCTCCTTTGCCAGAAGACCACCTGTCCCAAACTACATTTGTCAAATGCTTTCTGATATCATCAAAATTGACCTTTCTCCAATTTAGAATCTCAAACCATGGTCCAGACCTCTCTTTTTCCATATTTACTTTGAAACTCATGGCATTATGATCACTAATTTCTGTCACCAGCCCTGGATCATTTCCTAACAAATTATTGGACACTTTTACGTCAGGACTTCTACGTACTGTTTAAGGGCACATTTGACAAACTCTACCCCATCTAGTCCTTTTACAGTATGGAGTCCCAGTCAATATATGGAAAGTCAAAATCAGTTACTGAATCAGCTTTGCTTCTTGGCATGGTCTGCAATCTCTCTACAAATTTGTTCCTCGAAATCCATCAGACTGTTGGGTGCAACAAACTCCCAGTAATGGCCAAAATTTCATAATTCCCTGTCCTGAGCTCATCTGGCTTTCCTACGATGCTTCTTGCATTGTGATATACACAGCTCAGCACATTCATCGCACCATGCTCAGCCATTTGATTGCTGACTCTGTCTGAGATCTGAACAACATCTGACTGGTGTCAAGAAAACAAACTCTCCCTCATTGTCACAGAAACAAAGGAGCTGCTTGTGGACGACAGGAGGACTGGAGACAGGCTAACCCCTATTGACATCAATGGATCTGGGGTTGAGACGGTGAACAGCTTTAAATTCCTCGGCATAAACATCACCGAGGATCTCACATGGCTGTGTTTTGACCGAGGATCTCACATGGCTCTTTCACATCAGATGGTTGAAAAAGTCTGGGATGGGGCCCCAAATCCTAAGAACTTTCTACAGGGACACAGTTGAGAGCATCCTGACTGGCTGCATCACCACCTGGTATGGGAACTGTACTTCCCATAATCGTAGGAACCTGCAAAGAGTGGTGTTGACAGCCCAGCGCATCTGTAGATGTGAACTTCCCACTATTCAAGACATTTACAGAGACAGGTGCGCAGAAAGGGCCCGAAGGATCATTGGTGATCCAAATCACCACAACCACAATCTGTTCCTGCTGCTACCATCCAGGAAATGATACCACAGCAGAAGGACCAACAGTCTCCGGGACATCATCTTCTACCAGGCCATCAGAGTGATTAATTGATTTCTATGTTATATTGACTGTCCTATGTACAAACTATCTATTATATATTACTATAAATTACACATTGCACATTTAGACGGAGATGTAACGTAAAGATTTCTACTCCTCATGTATATGAAGGATGTATGTAATAAAGTCAATTCAATTCAATTCACCCTCTCCACTATCTGTTCTGTCATTCGGGCTCCCATCCCCCCTACAACTTATTTTAACCACATCACCCCCTCCCCCCACGCGAGCACTAGCAAGCCTTACCACGAGGGTATTAGTCCACTCTCGTTCTGTTCTCCGAACTAACGAATCTGCTGTCATCCCTTTGAATATTTTTCTGCTAGGTAATATCTCCAACAGCTTCAAAAGTGTGTGGGATAGCAGCAAGAGTACTCTGTGATGGCTGTTTAACCTCATTCCCCTTCGCGATTCTCACCCAGTTTCCTGTGTCCCGCACTTTGGGTGCAATTCACCTCTCTTCATGTCATATTTATCACCCCCTCCAACTCCTGGATGTTCTGGAATTCATCCATTTCAAGTTCCAACTCCTTAACATACAGGGTTACAAGCTGCAGCTGGATACACTACTTGTAAGTGAGGGCATCAGGGACACTGGAGGTCTCCCCACCTTCCCACCAATGTCCCCTATAATTTGTAATGACCAGTGTGCACATAAATCTTGTACTGTGCATTTTTTAACCCAGTGACAAAATGTGCACAGTGAATTTTATATATAGAGATATTCATTTTAACAGCTAGCAAATCACTGTCGTTAAGAACTTTGATCTCCTCTGGGTTCGATCGAGTTCATCTGCACTCTCACATAAACTATGTAGCAGGACTGTAATGGGTAACAAAGTATTTTCTCACCAGAGCTTTTGCACATTGTCCATATGTGGTTTGCTTGCTACATTACGCTTTAAAAAGTCAGATTTCCAAATATCATTCCACTTCTTCCCACTTGTGAATTCTCCAGCGACTTCTGTATCACCACAAACACACAGGTAACACTAGTTTCTGTATTGGACATAAATATTTTCCCTGAATCCTCCTGAGGAATTGAGGATATATTAAAAAATCATTTCGAACCTATGTAACCTCTGGCTAAAAGAATAATTGGGACTGAACAGGAATTTTTGAACTGAAGTAAACTCTGTCTTCAGCGGTTAGCTAAGACAGACTCATTACCAGTTCTCTGCGGCTTGCAGAGAGACACACTGAGAGCTGAAAGCATTATACATTGTACTCTCATTAGTTGATAACATAATACATTGTACCGTCGTTTGAGTAAAGGGAGGAGGACTCACTGATAAGGACAGGAATGAACATCTGTCTGTAATTAAGTCAGGGCCTTGCAAAGGGAACAACTGACAAGGACTGGATAGTACATCCATCTGTAACTAAAACCTTGATTTAGTGAACTCTCTTATCTAATTAATTAAGTTTTGCACCAACAGACATGGTGGCTGTATCAGTTCTAATAACATCTACCAATAGTAATGCATGGGGCTTACTATGTATAAATATAAGGCTGTAACCTGACTAAGGTATTTACTTGTCAGTTGGTGGCAGTGCTTACGTGCCTTTCCTTTGACAACATGGGTGTCAAACTCCTGCAGGAGAATGCACAATAAACTGTGGTGACGATAAGAAGCTGGTCTCCTGAGTTTTATTCAGATTCAACTTTAACATTTGGCATCACAAACAGGATCCCAATATCGGGAGTGCCAAGCAGACTCTGGTGGGATATTACCTCATGAGAAAAAGCAGTAAATTTAATATGGAAAAAGAACTGTGGAAAGAAGTGGAAATTGTTGAAAAGGGAATGGAAGGAAAAGGCAGATGTAAAGTGGAACAGTATATTATTAGCAAGTTGGAGGAATAATGCATGTGAAAAAGGGATAGAGGTATGCACTACAGAAGGAACGCCAAAGGTTGGGAGACGCTAAAACCGGAGTGTAAATGGTGGATGGGCGCTGAAAATAAGAGCAGGAAAAACAACGTAAGCAAACCAAGGCCGGCCTAAATAGGAGAGAAGGGCAGGAACATTGGTCTAAAGTTCGAACTGATAGGGAAACAAGGATCCCGAACCCATATCTGGCAGACCGACCCTGTTTGAGGACAGTGACCGTGATGAGGAGTGGGCACCCACCGTAACTCCTCCCCCACCTTACCAGGGGCCAAGTGCACCCAGTGCTTCTGAATCCCAATCCTCCCAGTACTCAGATACGGTGGCCGCTCAGGTAAAACAGCGGCATCAGGGAAGGGGAGGTCCCGATACCCTAAGATCCAGAAAGGGAATATCGTGCATTATTCTGAGACAGGGGGGGAAGAATCCAATAAAACCCCAGAGTTAATGGCTCCACAAAGACAATTGCCCACCCAAATGCTGCCCAATCCACAAGCAGGACTGCCTTCAGTGATTCCTGTGTATGCACCCTGGAAGCCTCAGGAAATGATAATGATCATGAATCAGAAAAGAAAGACCAGCACAGTTTGCTCAGTATGTCCGCAGTACTACACAAATGTTTAAAGTGACACCGCAAGATTTATTCAGTCTCTGCTGCATGATTCTGTCAGCCGATGAGGGGTGGAAATGGAAGGCAGAATTGAGATACCAAACCTATCAGGAGTTTCAGGCAGGAAACCATAATGAGAATGAACAGACAGACCAGATAATTCAAGCCTTGGAAAGGGCTCTCCAGCAACTCGTAAACATCACTAAAGTACAAGAATGGAAACCTCAGCCTGGGGAAATTGGGACCAGATTATTGGGAGCAATTTGTGGCCTGCTAAGGCACCTTCACAGGACACCAAGCCTTTAATGGTGGTAATCCATCCCTACAGTTTGATGTCTTACTGCTCCAATGCTTACCAATTAAGTTAGCCAATATGATTAAAACAAATAATATCGATTGGCCTACATGATCGAAATCAAATGCAACAAGCTTTGACATATTATTGGGACCCAGCTTTCGAATCCCGATCAACCCCGAAGGGAACTAATATTAAAGGTGAATATGCTTAGCGGGAAGCAGGACGTGAGCGGACTATATCTGGGGAACAGAAATGGGAACAAAAACCTACCAAGGGACAGGTGGGGACAACAACGTGTTCAGAAATTGACAAGCAAGGATGCTTCCTACCGTGATTACCACCCCTCAGGAAGAGCCCAATGTGGTAATGCAAGTTGCTGGAATTCCACTTCTGTTTATGATTGATATGGGGGCAACCACAACCACTCTCGATCAGGAAATAGTATCGGAAAAGGAATTTCAGCTATCAGACACTACAATCAGTCTGTCTGGGTTCGAAGGCACAGAATGTATGTATTCACGTACCCAGCCACTGCAGGTGGATTTCCAGGGGAACCAGTGTGAGGTTTCATTCACACTCTCCACCATTCGGGGTGTAATCTTGCAGGGAGAGACTTGCTGTGTCCATTGGAAGTCAAGATTCTATGCACAGACAAGGATATCAACCTGGGACGAGTTAATAACTGACATCCTCCCCAGTTACCGTCCTCCACCCCCCCACCCCCGCTGTGGTGGGCACTTAATTTGGACCCCACTTCGTTTGAAGCCCCTCTGCCAGTGGTTCATCCCCATGTGACTCTGTGCTATGAGCCTATGGGGTGCTCAACTGAGGAAAGCCAATATTATGCACCCTTCGAGGGACAGAATTTCCCACTCATGGTGTTTGGAGAGGTTAAAGGAAGAGAGGGCAGTGCATTACTGGACTGTGCAACAGACAAAAGTGCAAACATTTACACCGACTCCTGTTATACATTTGGAATTGTACATGACAACGGGCCAACTAACTAAAATTCTCCAAGCATTACATTCACAGGTATGACATGCTTACAAGGAAGAGAACTACCCCGCAGAGAGGAGTGACTATCCCACCACAGAACCTGGGGATTTTGTCCTGATCAAGAACTGGGATCGAGGGAAACTCAGACCTCGGTGGAGAGGATCGCATCAGGTGTTGCTGACCACTCCCATGGCTGTGAAACTGAAGAGGCAATCTCGGTGGATACATCGAACAGACAACAAACGTGTTACTGCAGGAACTGAGTAGAAGGACTCTCTCAGACTAAAGGAAAATGTATTGGCTGATAGTGGTGTTTGTGTTTGTGACTTTGAGAAGGCTCACCCAAGCATCTGGGGCCCCCATGTTAACACCTTTCTGTCACACCTATGCCAAACAGGTAGAAGTAGGGGCCTGCTGGGTTTGTACCGAAATTCCCCAGCATGGTAAAACTATGATTCCAATGTCAGTAATCACGCTCAACCAGACTGAGGAACTCCCAGCCTGGGCTTTCTCAAATATCACCCGGGGAAGTGAGGTGAGGAACTGTGGTCCAGTCAGAGATGACTATGGCTGTCAGTGTCTTGAGGGATGGTATCTCAGGCCCCCACCAAACAGAACTTCCTATACTGGGAAACATGCATCCTGGCCATACTTGCAGGTGCCCAACAGCGGAGAGGAATAACTGAGACTGAGCGATTTTGGATGATCGCTTTTCTCTCCTATGGAGTAGCCAGGAATTCACGAGAGAGAATCAATTTGGCTACAGTACTTGAGGAGCTGGCCACAATACTGCAGGGGCCCTGACAGAAACACAGGCCCAAGTAACAGAAATATCCACTGAAATGACTGCAATCCAGCAAACAGTCGTACAGAATCGTATGGCTTCAGATTTTATCCTGGCTGAGAAAGGGGGAACCTGTGCTATTATTGACACAGAATGCTGCACCTATATCCCTGATGACTCTACTAACATTACATCCCTCTCCGAGCACACTGCCAAGGAGACTGACAGCATCAAGAAAGTAGGGCAGGGTTTACACGGGTTCACCGAAGGGTCGAAATGGTGGTCTTCGAAGGCCTGTTCGGTAATATCTGGGGCGTGTTATTGCATTATGACCTAATACTTGCACATAACATTGTTATAATTACTGATGTACACTGTTTTTACTCACTGATAAGTCAATGCTGTACTCAATTGCTTTCTCTGTAAATTATTACAGCTTTGTTGATCATATAATGATGAAAAGGAGGGAATGATAAAGTATGTAAAAGGGTTAACACTTCATTAAACAATAGCAGCCTGCTTTTCTGAAAGAAACTGCTGATGATCAACAGATGTGCTAAGCCATGCTGAGCCATATTTCTTCTTGAGGGTAGCTAGCTAGGGTTTCAGGATGCTTTTCTCCCTGTGCACTCATGCATAGAGATAGGACAGCTTCAGTCTGTTCTGTGTGTGTAAGCCATGATGACTACTTTGTAATTTGTCTTTAGGGGTTGTCATGTTGTAAATAACTTTGGCTCCAGCCTGTCTTGTGTGGGGGGTATCTGGACGGATATACCTGTGGTGTAAGGGGAATTGTTAGTCAGTTAGTGGATTGACCCAGAATAGTCATTGACTGTTTCTGTTTGAGCGACTAACTGAGTAAGCCCCGGGTAATTGGAATAAAGAGTTTGTACTTTTACTGTCTCTGAGTGACTTTGTTCAGATTCGACTTCCACAGAATAGGAATGGTTTTAAATAGCAGGGCTGCTGGAAGCACATTACCAGACCTGGAGTGATTGCAACTGGGTCTGACAGAGGCATAACTGGTTCTTCTGGGCACATTCAGTCTCACTCCAACTATTTCCCACTTCCTTTGTACATGTATGTAATGTAATGTCAAAATGAACAGTGTTTGAGTAAATGACACTCACCAAACTTTCCCCTGACCGAATCACTGGATTCTCCAAGTCAGATGGGTCCTCTCCAGTTGATGCTCCCAATCTTCGGGCTGGTTCACTTGTTGCTGTTCCCTTGTATTCTTCCAATAAATCTCTTACCACAGGTCTAACTTTAACATTAAAGACAATGAAGCACTTTAACAGTACAAAGGAGAACCAAACATTTCTGCTTGATATTACTAAGAACAAAACTGACTGAAATTTAAACATTGAAAGCAGATATAATGATCTCAGTGAACAATCTTTTATTGTTCCTCACATGTCACAAAACAATATGGAATAAGAAGGAGCCATCATTCAGTCATGGTGAGACATAAGACACAGGAACAGAATTAGGTGATTTGACCCCTCTGGTCTGCTCCACCATTCAACCATGGCTGAGTTTTATTCCAACACCATACTCCTGCCTTCCTCCTGTAACCCTGAAGGTACTTAGTAATCATGAATATATTAATCTCTGTCATAAATATACCCAAATAGCAGCCTGAACCAACCTCTGTGGCAACAACTTCCACAGATCAGAGATATTTTGGCCACAATTTTTTTCTCATCTCAGTGTAACGTTCCGTTATATTGGCTCGTGTATGTCTAGGGGAAATCCCGCCCAGCACCTGCTTCAACACTCCCCTCAGGAACAGTCACCGCTCGAATCAATCACAAACATCAATCATCAGCCAGCACACCCAGTAAATTTTAACACATACACTTTATAGATATTACTAATTCTAGGGCATTAATATACATTTGATACAGAGAGGAAAGTAATGGAAAAAAAAGGCGCCAACATTTATCAAAGTCCAAGTTCTTCGCGCGCTACCGTTGGAGCTCAATTCGACGTCAGACGACCACCCGGATCCTGTCGACTCACGACTCGGGACCACCCTGAGTGATTGACCGGAGCCTCTCCGCACGTCCGCGGTCCTCCTCGTCTCTCCTCCGACTCCCCGCCAAAACTCAGTCCACAGTCATATCATACAGAATGGCATCCGAAAACAAAACAATACATAACCACCCATTGGCTAATAGAACCCCGTTATCTCATTTTAAAGTAAACAAACTGTTAGCGCAAACTCTCTTCAGTGTTAAAGCACAACAAAGCCGCATTCCCCAGACTAACATAACAAAATTCCCATTTTAAATGTAACAAAAGAAAGAAAAACAAAAAAAAGAAAGAAAGGGAGGCATCTTTATTCTGAAACTGTGCTGTCAGATCACTGACCCTCCATCTTACGGAAACATCCTCTCCAATGTCCACTGTATCCAGGCTTTTCAGCATTCGGTAGGTTTACTTAACCATACATCCCTCCACCCCCACCGTCCCTCTGAACTCCATTGATCACAGGTCCAGAACCATCAAATTCTCCTCATACATAAAGCTGATCATTCCTGAGATTATTCTTGTAATCCTCGTCAGCAACAACTGAACAAGTTTCCAGGAGTAACAGATAGATTGGTACCAGGATAATTTACAGGGAACATTTGAGCTTTCTTTACTGTTCTACAATCACAGAACGAGCTATTTCCATTCCCAGGTTAAAACAGGTCCATTTCAGGAAATATAAACCATTCCAGGGTGAATGTAATAAAAAGACACTGGAATTTCCAGAAACACACAGCTGGTGAGGAATAGGTGTGGGGAGAGGAACAAACTTTACAATTCAGGTTAATAACGTTTTGTCAGAATGACTTCAAACATTTTCTGTTCTACCTGCAGATCTCCAGCAACTTGAGATTCTGCTTGATTTCCACCATGTGACAGACAGGTGACAGTGAGTTGGGGGGGGGGTGGTTTGCAAACACAGTTTGAACACCAAACTCACGGGTCTATTTCTACTGTTGTAAACATGGAACAGCCCATTTACTCATAGCCTCTCCTTGTGAGGATGGAATGGGAACTCATCCTCTCCTCAGATTAGTAGTCATTGCATCCAAAGGAACTCCAGAAACAAACATCAGATCCCAGACCAGAAATACTCACTCAGCACCTCATAAGCCCAAGCAGCTCGAATCCCGGGTCCATTTTACCTGCATAATGCACCAACTGCCGTCGCTGGGCTCTTAACATGCAGAAGCAATGTGTGGTTAAGTGCCTTGCTCACGGACACAACACGCTGCCTGGACTGAGGGATGAACTCACAACCTTCAGATTGCTAATTCAACTGCTTAACTACTTGGCCACGTGGACATCACAGAAACCATTCTCCCCCCTGGACTTCCCAGTCCCTTGGTAAACCAGGCCGTGAAATCAAAGATCCCCAAAACCTGAGACATTCTCCTTTCTCACTCACCCCAGTCGTGGTGAAGGCACAAGAGCCATAAAGCTTCAGGACAAATGCGAGGAGCCTCAGGAAGTGAGGCGAGTTGGGGAAAGTTAACGGGACTCAGTGCCCAACATCAGATTTCCCAACACAATGTGGAGGAAGCATCACCACCCATTCGGGTATTATAGCAGACACCACATCATCTTGCATCATAAAGAGGAGGGCGGGGCAGACCTGCGGGACACAGCCTCACGTGACCTGTTGGCAGGTCTTCCATTTCAATTCTGCGGAAGTAGACAGCTTGGGCCCCTGGTTTGGATCGTTCAATGCAGATTAAGTGAAGTCTACGCATTTCCGACGAGCCCAGATAACTGGAAATTAAACGAGTAATCGGCCCTCAGTTCGGGGCTCATGGCCAACATCAGATCTTCCCACTCGGGATCGGTCTCAATACTCACCGTTGGGAAAGTGATATCTTCGGCCCGCAGACAGTGATCCCGACCCCCGGCTTCACGACCCAGGAGGCGAGGACCCCTTGCCGATCACGTAGAAGATGCCCTTCAGCACTGAGCGGAAAGGAAAACACCAATCACTCGGAGACAGAGGGCATGCGCGAAGTGATTGGTGCATCATCGGGAGGGCGGGGCCTCGGAAGCAGACGCGCAGATGCTGCCCATCTGCGGTTAAGCGGGAGGGGCAAAAGGGATTATGTGACCGGTGGGGTCTCCCACCCGAGGCAGAGACTCCAGCTTCCCACTACTCTATAGAAAGAAACAAACTTGCCGCTCACATCTCCTCTCACATTAAACGTATTGCACATTTCAACCCCCAGGAAAAATATATCGTTTGTCCACTCTATTTCCTGAGGAGACTGAGGTCCTTTAACATCTGTCGGAAGATGCTGTGAATATTCTACGAGTCTGTGGTGGCCAGTGCTATCATGTTTGCTGTTGTGTGCTGGGGCAGCAGGCTGAGGGTAGCAGACACCAGCAGAATCAACAAACTAATTCGTAAGGCCACTGATGTTGTGGGGATGGATCTGGACTCTCTGACGGTGGTGCCTGAAAAGAGGACGCTGTCCAAGTTGCATGCCATCTTGGACAATGTCTCCCATCCACTACATAATGTACTGGGTGGACACAGGAGTACATTCAGCCAGAGACTCATTCCACCGATGTGCAACACAGAGCGTCATCGGAAGTCATTCCTGCCTGTGGCCATCAAACTTTACAACTTCTCCCTTGGAGGGTCAGACACCCTGAGCCAATAGGCTGGTCCTGGACTAATTTCCATCTGGCATAAACTACATATTATTATTTAATTATTAATGGTTTTATATTGCTATATTTATATTCTATTCTTGGTTGGTGCAACTGTAACGAAACCCAACTTCCCTCGGAATCAATAACGTATGACTATGAATATGACTATTCCTCTCATCATCTTATAAACGTCTATCTAGTCCCACCCCAGACTGCTCCGCTCTGGAGTAAACAATCCAAGTTTGTCTAACCTCTCGTTATAGCTCATGCCCTCCAATCCAGGCAGTATGCTGGTAAACCTCTTCTGCACCTTCCCCAAACTCCGACATCCTTCCGAGAATGGGGACGACCAGAAATGTATGAAACATTCCAGATGTGGTCTAACTAGTTTTATAAAGCTGTGTTACGAACTGTAACGTTTTAGAAACGAACCAGCAGTAACAGAGTTCACACTGGATTGATCTCCTGTGGATTATAGGAAGTGATAGCCACACACATTCGTTGTGGTTCCGTGTACCGATGATCAACTCACTCTTGTGGGCATAGGAGAGTTCCAAGTCTCAGCTGCGACAAACTGAAGCTATCAGCTTTTCCAGTCTCTCTCTCTGTTTAGACCGGCCGACTGCTTGTCTGCAGACCGCTCTCTCTCTCTTATGGTTAAATCCACAGTTAGCGCCGTCAGCCTGTGACTGACGTCATAGTCCCGCCTCCTCACTGCGGCGCTCTTAAAGACACAGTCACAGTCCGACCGCAGGCTCGCAACAGCCGCAACACAACCTCCCGACTTTTCAACTCAGTGCTTCAACTAATAAAGACAACCACGCCATTTGCCTTCTTAACCACCCGATCAATCTGTGCAGTCTCTTTCAGGGACCGATGAACTTGGAGTCTAAATTCCTCTGATCATCAACACTGTTCAGGGTTTTGCATTTAACAGTGTACTGTCTCATACATTCGACCTACCGAGCTGCCAAGATGATCATCACTAATCAAATCTCACTGAGTTTTCTCAGGTCCTGTTGAATTTATTGCCAAGTGCACAAGTACGGGAAGGTACAGGTACAGAGAAACACTGATTTGTGGCAGCATCACAGGCAAGTACATTCAGATAACACACGGAACACAGATTATACGATTCTCTGTCAGTCACAATCTATAAATACGTTTTATGTCATTAACAATATATAAAATACATTGTGTCAGGATCAATATTAAAATGTGAATTTTGTGTCAATAACAGACTTGGAAATGTTGAATTTGGTCAGTGTCTCCATTCCTCCTGCAGTCCACAACCAGCTCCTTTGTTTTTGTCACCATGAGGGAGAGGTTGTTTTCTTCACACCACTGTGTCGGGGTGATGACTTCTTCTCTGTAGGCTGCCTCGTTACTATTTGAGATTGGGCCAATCAATGTAGTGTCGTCATCGAATTTGATTAGCAGTTTGGAGCTGTGGGTGGCGACACAGTCATGGGTGCACAGTGAGTAAAGGAAGGGGCCAAGGAGACAACCCTGCACGTATGACTGCTGAGGGTCAGAGAGACAGAGGTGAGGGAGCCCACTCTTACCACCTGCCGGCGATCTGACAGGAAGTCCAGGATCCAGCTACACAAGGCAGGGTGAAGGCCGAGGTCTCTGAGCTTCTTGTCGATACTTCACGCCTTCGTATGGCTACCGCTCTGCCCATGACTGCAAGGAACTGCAGAGAACTTTGGAGAGCGGAGAACATCAGAGAAACAAGCCTCCCCTCCATGGACACTTCCTACACTTTCCCTGCGTCGGAAAAGCAGGCCATGTACTCAAAGAACCTCAGAACCTGGACATTCTTGCTGCAAACCCACTCACCGTGCCAAATTCGTTTAAACCCTCACTAACAGGTTTATTAAATGTGCCCGCTAGGATATTGGATCCCTTTGGGTTCAGGTGTAACCCGTCCTTTTTGTAGCGGTCGTACCTGCCCCGGAAGAGGCCCCAATGATCCAGGAATATGAAGCCCTGCCCCCTACACAAGTCTCTCAGCCACACATTAATACGCCTGATTACGCTATTCTTACATCGCTAGCACGTGGCGCAGGTAGTAATCCTGAGATTACTACCCCAGAAATCCACAGGGGTCTGTGTTGGCAACGTTTCTGTTTACGTTCTATTTCAATGCATCGGGTGACAGTATTGATGGCCCTGTGGCCAAATTTACGAATGAAGTCGAATATTGAAAGGCCTGGATAGAGAGGTCGTGGAGGGCTATAGTGTCTGGATATCACAATGCCATAAATACAACTTACATATACAATGCTCCTGTCTACAACACCAGTCGAGGGTGGGGGCGCGGGGTTTGTGATATAATGCTCCTGTCTACATCAACGCGGGGTTGTCTATGATGTAATGTTCCTGTCTACATCAACAGTGGGGGCGTCATATACAAACGACAGCCCTTGCTCCCCGGCTTGAGATTCTAAATTGGAGAATGGCGCTTTATTCACAAAATCCTCACAGACCACAGTGACTGTAAACTGATCCCAGCAATGGATCCCGCCACTGCAGCCCCACAGTGCACTATGTACTGATTGCAAAGCTACGAAATTGCATGTGAATAGCATCCCCTCCCCCACCTCCACTCTTTCTGTGTCACCAGCAGGCTGGGACATCTCACATCTCGCTGCCTCCACCAGGCCTTTAAACTGTGAACAACTGTGGTCAGGGACTGATCTCTGGGGTACTCCAAACGCTACCCCCTTCCAGTCTGAAAACGACCCACTCATCCAGCCACGCACTACCGGCAGTTTATCGATCTCCAACGGGAAAGCCTAATCACCTGCTCCTGAGATTCAATAACATTACTGACTCTGAATATACCATCAATGCCAGGAGGGACATAATAATCTGCTGTGTACATACATCTGCTGATGCTTCAGGACACATCTTCAGTGATGTTCCTGGAATCATCGGGTGTTTCGGGTCTTTCAACATCATACATCCTCCTCCAGGTGATCCAGCCGGGGCTGATCAGACCCCAGCTTGTGTCCAGATGGCTAGCTACTTATGACTCCATGGCTCCCCTCTTTTGAGCCACAGCCATAGGTCTCTAGTCGCAGCCGTGTAAATAAACTGTGATCGTAGTGGGTGTGTGGCGCATGTTCAGAATGCGAAGGAGACAGACAAACTGAGCCAAGTCACAGACTGATGAAGGGGAGGAATGATCCATTTTCATACAGTGAGAGAAACAGAGAGTTTGATATTGTGCCTGATGCCGACACTGTAGCCAGTCAGAAGATGAACTCTTGCTCCTCCAATTGTTTTGAGTTGTGACAGTGTTTTTATCGGAAGGCACCATGGGGACTAAAATTATCTGAGTTAAAATGTTGTCCTTCACCCACTGACGTGGTTTGTAAACTTTTAACAGTGCAGAAAATTCAAAGGATTTGTGTATAGGAATCTCAAACACAACATCACGTTAGTTCCGCTGTGTCTGTCAGTTCACCAGCGCTTGAATGCCGCCGATCCTTGAATGTGGAGGCGGAGATGCTGGAGAAGACAGCGTCCCACTCGCTACAAGGAGAGCCCGATCACGTGTCCATGTCCGTGATCTGATTGGATACGTTGCCATGACGTTGATAGCAGTGTGATGTCATTCCCTGGCTCTCATTTTGGGAGGGATTCAGTCGGCCATCGCAGATACACCAACAGCTTCACACTGGGAAGCGGCCGTTCACCTGCTCCGTGTGTGCGAAGAGACTCATTCAGTTAACCCACCTTGTGATGCTCCGGTGAGTTCACAATAAATAGAGGCTACATTTCTGTCCGGAGTGAGCAAAGAGTTTTACTAAACTATCCCAGCTGCTGCAACACCAACAACTTCACATCAGGGAGGAAGTTCAGATCAGCTCTGTGTTAAATGTTTAATCATCACGGTGACTGAAGGCAGCTGCAGGTTCATGAGGGACTGTTACTGTCAGAATCTGCAGTTCTTGTGGCTGCTCATCGCACCCAGGACTGAACCCTGGTCACTGAGCATTGGAGGAGTCCGTTCTGCTGATGTTAGCCTTAAACTAGACTGGTGTTTAATATTCTGGATCTGTGAAAGATAAATCAGTTCTGTATCAAATCCTGTGTCTCAGGTACTTCCTGTCTCTACCACATTCACAATGTACACTACAGAGGTCACTCGGCCCATCTGGTCCCTGCCCATGTTTCTGTTCCACATCAGTATTTTAAAACCAATCTCTGCCGCTCCGCTCTTAGTCTCCCTGTGATGACAGGTTGCAACTAGTCACCATTCCGTCGGAGAAGAGATTTCCCTTGAACTTCATAGAATCATATAATCTACAACACATTACAGGCCCTTCGGCCCACAATGTTGTGCCAACCATGTAACCTACTCTGGACTCTGTCTAGAATTACCCTACCTCAGAGACCTCTATTTTTACCGGCTGCATTTAGCAATCTAAGAAACTCTTAAAATACCCTGTTGTATTCGCCTCCGCCACCGTCACCGGCAGTGCATTCCACACACCACGCTTTGTTTAAAAAACTTAGCTCTGATATCTCCTCTGTACCTACTTCCAAGCACCTTAAAACCACACCCCCTCCTGTTAGCCATTTCCGTCCTGGGAAAAAGCCTCTGGCTATCCACACGATCAATGACTCTCATCATCTTGTACACCTGCATGAATTCCCTTCATGATTTTCTCCAGGCTGAATAAGACAATGAGCTCACTGTGGTTTTGCCGTTCCCCAGGGCTCCGGACGAAGGTGGTTAAACTCCTTCTTCCCTGCTTTTTTCAACGTTTTGGGTCATTTTCACTCATCTCAAATGAATGTGCCTCAGACAGCTGGGTTGTTGCAATTCGCCTCTAAAGTCTAACAGCAGACGAGTGAGTGAATCTTCGATGGCGCAGAGTCAGAAACCGGAGTTGCCAGCCTGAGTCAGGGCTTTGGGGCTCGAGAGAGAGATGGGTCCGGAGTTTACAAGAAGGAGGAGGAAGAGGAATCAGACCGGCAGAATGCGACTACAAATGAAAGATCAGAAACATTTTGAAACTGTTTGATTGAAAAAAAAAGGTGGTTAATTTCTGCAAAATACTGGTGGAAATCAACAGATCAGGCAGAATGTGTGGAGAGGAATAAATAGACAACGTTTAGGACGAGCCCTTTCAGCATGCCTAGACTGTGTACTCCTCTGCTTAGTTGCTGCCTGAACTGCAGAGTTCCTCCAGCACTTTGTGTACATGTGCCTATATCTCCAACAACAGCAGAATCTCTTGTGTTTCATATCTGCATTTGTAAGAACGTTCCACTTTGGCATTAGACACGCGGAAAGTTTGCTGATATTAATTGTATTGTTTCATGGGAGCTGCTTCCTGCGTTAAAAGAGCTGCTGAGTTTTCTACACACAAAAAAAAACTGAGGTATGGACATAGAACCGGTACTTGCAGAAACTTTCAATGGCACCGTGATTACTCAGAAATCTCTGCGTGAACAATTTTCGCTGTCGCTGAAGCATCGATCAAATGCGCAGGCGTCAGGGTTGAGCCGTTCCCGAATATCGCGCATGCGCGCAGTACAGAAAGGCCCTCGCTAGATCGGCTGTAGGTAAGAATATCTCCGGACGTAACTTTTAAACACCGACTGAGGGTTAATTGCTGTGATCTGCGGACACCGTGGCCCGCAATACCGGGACAGTCCTGTTCTCTTCCCTTTCTCTCAGCCCCACGATCCGTACACGGGCCCCAGGAAGCTTCCGGCTGAAAAGGGAATGTGAGCTAATGTATCCCTCAGACAGAGCTGAGCTCCAGCTATCAAAATGCAAGGATTCGGAACTCGGAGAAAGGGATCAAAATCTTTTACATCAGCTGTTGAGAAAATCACCTTTGTTCTACCTTCAGTCACAAACAAGAGCAAATCTACAGATGCTGGAAATCCAAGCAACACACACAAAATGATGGAGGAATTCAGCATTAGTACACTTTTCCATCTATGCTGCCTGGTCTGCTGAGTTCCTCCAGCATTTTGTCTGTGTTGCTTGTTCAACCTCCTCCTGTTCTGAATCTTTCTATCCGAGAGAACATGTTTTGACCCATTCTCTCTGGGTACAGAATGATATCAAACACCTTTGCGCTGAGCAAAGCTTTCACATCACAAATGTGCCAGACTCCAATGAGACAGACTACTGCCCTGCCCTTCATATTGATTGGCATTGCCATCAGTGAGTTCACCACAGTCAGTCACCTGGGGGAGGGTTCTGGGGAAATATTTATGTACAATGCAGAAACTGGTGTTAGCTGTGTGTATTGTGATGATGCAAAAGTTGCTGGAGAATTTGCAAGTGGGGAGAAGTGGAGTGATATTTGGAAATCTGAGATTTTAAAGCATCATTTAGCAAGAAAATCAAATATAGGCAGTGTGCAAAAGCTCTGGTGGAAAAAAAATCCTTCATTACCCGCTATAGACCTGCTACATAGGTTGTGTGAGAGTGCAGATGAACTTGATCAAACCTAGGGGAGATCAAAGCTCTTAGTAACAATGATTTGCTCGCTTTTGAAATGAAGACCTCGCTATATAAAATCCAGTTTATGCATGTTGTTGTCACTGGGTGAAAATGGCACAGCGCAAGATTTTTGCACACACTGCAATTTATTACTAAGAATTATAAACACATATTCAAAGGAAATTTTCTTACCCTACTGAATTATGTAAAAAGGGCACTATCAAATTGGTCGCCCCTCTTGTTATCATTGATTGGCCAAATTAATTCTATTAAAATGAATATCTTGCCTATATTCATTTATCTTTTTCAGGCCTTACCCATTTTTATTCCTGAGACCTTTTTTGACTCTCTTGATTCTACTCTGTCTCCTTATATATGGAAAAACAAACATTCTCAACTAAATAAAGTTCACCTTCAAAAAGCTAAAAAGAATGGAGGTTTAGCTTCACCGAATTTTAGGTTTTATTATACGTCAACATTTAGTGCCGAGATCCTCTCTTTGGACTGAGAGTAGATGGGATATCGTCAGAGAAAAGAGGTGAGGGGTGGGGATGGGGCAAGAGCTGGGGAGTGAGAGGTGGATCCAGGTGAGGGGGAGGTGGGAAGGTGGAAACAGTGACAGGGGTGGGAGGTGAGTGTTTGGGGCAACACAGGGCTGCAGAAGATGGAAATTAATTCCATAGAGGATTAACAAAGAGGTTAGAGAGTATTTGCTGTAGAGAGTGCAATGAAGATTCACCAGACTGATCCCTGGAATGGTGGGGTCATCATATGAAGAACGATTAAATATGATAACCCTTTCATTTAGAGCAGGGGTCCCCAGCCTTTTTAGCACCGCAGACCGGCAGACCGGTTTATTATTGGCAATATTCTTGCGGACCGGCCAACCCGGGGTGGGGGGGTGTAGGGTTGCTAACGGACAAGAGTAGCAGTCAAATACATGGTGTTTACCCTGTGAAGGACTACAATGACCATGAAGCCTTGAGCGGGCACCAGTGTGCATGCGTGACCTGCACATTTTTTTCTACAAATCGTTTTTGGCAATTCTGCTCGGGGGAGGGGTGTTAATCACGACCGGAATATAGGTGATAAGTGGCTAATACACTCAATTTCATTTCTAAAAGGGTTTATCTAACGAATTTAATATTAAACACACAGTACATATTTTCCTCGCATGAATATAGTGATAAGTCAATTATCGGGGAGGACAGGGGAGCTTGAAGTAAGTGTTGAACAAACTTCCAGTAGAAGTGGTAGAGGCAGGTTTGATAATTATCATTTAAAGAAAAATTGGATAGGTATATGGACAGGAAAGGAATGGAGGGTTATGGGCTGAGTGCAGGTCAGTGGGACTAGGTGAGAGTAGCATTCGGCACGGACTAGAAGGGCAGAGATGGCCTCTTTCTGTGCTGTAATTGTTATATGGTTATATGGTTATATAAATCACTTAGAACTCAATAGCATCATAACATTTTAAGTAACATTTCGATATTAAGCACACAGCGCATATTAGTCATAGTCATACTTTAATCCCGGGGGAAATTGGTTTTCGTTACAGTTGCTCCATAAATAATAAATAGTAATAGAACCATAAATAGTTAAACAGTAATATGTAAATTATGCCAGTAAATTATGAAATAAGTCCAGGACCAGCCTATCGGCTCAGGGTGTCTGACCCTCCAAGGGAGGAGTTGTAAAGTTTGATGGCCACAGGCAGGAATGACTTCCTATGACGCTCTGTGCTGCATCTCGGTGGAACGAGTCTCTGGCTGAATGTACTCCTGTGCCCACCCAGTACATTATGTAGTGGATGGGAGACATGGACCAAGATGGCATGCAACTTGGACAGCATCCTCTTTTCAGACACCACCATCAGAGAGTCCAGTTCCATTCCCACAACACCACTGGCCTTACGAATGAGTTTGTTGATTCTTTTGGTGTCTGCTACCCTCAGCCTGCTGCCCCAGCACACAACAGCAAACATGATAGCACTGGCCACCACAGACTTGTAGAACATCCTCAGTATCGTCCAGCAGATGTTAAAGGACCTCAGTCTCCTCAGGAAATAGAGACGGCTCTGACCCTTCTTGTAGACAGCCTCCGTGTTCTTTGACCAGTCCAGTTTATTGTTAGTTCGTATCCCCAGGTATTTGTAATCCTCCACCATGTCCACACTGACCCCCTGGATGGAAACAGGGGTCACTGGTACCTTAGCTCTCCTCAGGTTTACCACCAGCTCCTTAATCTTTTTCACATTAAGCTGCAGATAATTCTGCTCACACCATGTGACAAAGTTTCCTACCGTAGCCCTGTACTCAGCCTCTTCTCCCTTGCTGATGCATCCAACTATGGCAGAGTCATCCGAAAACTTCTGAAGATGACAAGACTCTGTGCAGTAGTTGAAGTCCGAGATGTAAGTTTTGAAGAGAAAAGGAGACAAGACAGTCCCCCGTGGAGCCCCAGTGCTGCTGATCACTCTGTCGGACACACAGTGTTGCAAGCACACGTACTGTGTTCTGCCAGTCGGGTAATCAAGAATCCATGACACCAGGGAAGCATCCACCTGCATCGCTGTCAGCTTCTCCCCCAGCAGAGCAGGGCGGATGGTGTTGTATGCACTGGAGAAGTCAAAAAGCATGACCTTCACAGTGCTCGCTGGCTTGTCCAGGTGGGCGCAGACATGGTTCAGCAGGAAGACGATGGCATCCTCAACTCCTGATCGGGGCTGGTAGGCGAACTGGAGGGGGTCTAAGTGTGGCCTGACCATAGGCTGGAGCAGCTCCAGAACAAGTCTCTCCAGGGTCTTCATGATGTGGGAGGTCAATGCCACCGGTCTGTAGTCATTGAGGCCGCTGGGGCGGGGCGTCTTTGGCACAGGGACGAGGCAGGACGTCCTCCACAGTACAGGAACCCCCCGGAGCCTCAGGCTCATGTTGAATACATGGCGAAGTACTCCACATAGCTGAGGGGCACAGGCTTTGAGCACCCTGGTACTGACACCATCCGGTCCTGCAGCCTTGCTTGGGTTGAGATGTTTCAGCTGTCTTCTCACCTGTTCAGCTGTGAAGCCCACCATGGTGGTTTTGTGTGGGGAAGGGGTATAGTCATGAGAGCAGGGTGGGGGACTGTGAGGAGGGTTAGGAGGGGAGAGTGGAATATGTGTTGGTTGGGGGCCGACAACAGATGGCTCATGTTGGGGATGGGCAGGGATCACAATGTCAAATCTGTTAAAGAAGAGTTTAAGTTCATTGGCCCTGTCCACACTGCCTTCCACTCCTCTGTTGCTAGTTTGCCGGAACCCAGTGATGGTCCTCATCCCCCTCCAGACCTCTCTCATGTTGTTCCTCTTATGAACATATAAAATCATTGCAACACACCAATATCACTGAATCAGTGGGAGCCCTGGGCTTGTTTCCCTGCAACAAGACGGTGCCATTGAGGGGTGATGGGAGACAGTGATACTCGAAGGGAGTTCCTTATGTCCAGTCTATTCTGCAATTTAGTTTTCATTGCATTCATTGCAGAGATATGTTGCAAATGGAATCAATGTTTTCAGTGCTTTCTTGGCTATCAGGATATTCAGCCTTGACTTTGATCCAGAATGCTGGCAGAGGTGTTATGTCAAACACACTTTTCAGCTCGCCGTCATTTGCAAGCTCGAAGAGTTGATCTCCTTCCCGCGCTGACATGGTTGACGTGAGGGTAATAACCTCACGTGCGTTCAAGTTCAACAGTGGGCGTGACAGGGAATGCAGCTGACTCATATTGCCAAATCATGTTGTTTCCTCGCGGCCCGGTAGCGCATGCTTTGCAGCCCAGTACTGGTCCCCGGCCCGGTGGTTGGGGACTGCTGATTTAGAGAATGGAGGACTGAGAGGTGAACACATTGAAATGCACAGCATCATTACAGACGTCCCACCTCTCCCGGAAGTTCCGGGAGTCTCCCGTATATTGATAGTGGCTCCCTGATGCCCAGAAATTATATACAATATCCTGGAAATTGATTTTATTGAGAGGGAGAGCGAGCATCCTGATTGGTCTCTCTTCATGCTAAGAGTGGTGGAAACAATATGATATGGCGATATGAGCCCGCTGCATCTTTCCTCATTCCCTGTCACGCCCACTGTTGAACTCGAACACATGCGAGGTCATTACCCGCGCGTCATCCATGTCGGCGCGGGAAGATCAACTCCTCGAGCTTGCAAATGACGGCAGGCTGAAAAGTATGTTTGACGTAACATCTTTGCTGGCATTCTGGATCAAAGTCAAGGCTGAATATCCTGAGATAGCCACGAAAGCACTGAAAACATTGCTTCCATTTCCAACATATCTCTGTGAAGCAGGGTTTTCTGCAATGAAAACAAAATTGCAGAATAGACTGGACATAAGGAACTCCCTTCGAGTATCACGCTCTCCCATCACCCCTCGATGGGACCGTCTTGTTGCAGGGAAACAAGCCCAGGGCTCCCACTGATTCAGCGATATTGGTGTGTTGCAATGATTTTATATGTTCATACGAGGAAAATATGCGCTGTTTAATATCCAAACATTACTTAAAATGTTATGATGCTATTGACTTATAATTGATTTATCACTCTATTAATGTGAGGAAAATATGCGCTGTGTATTTAATATTAAATTTGTTAGATAACCCCTTTTAGAAACGAAATTGAGTGTATTAGCCACTTATAAGTGACTTATGGTTGACTTATCACCAATATTCCGGTCGTGATTAACACCACATCCCCTCCCCAGTCGGCCGGTCCACAAGAATATTGTCAATATTAAACCAGTCTGCGGTACAGAAAAGGTTGGGGACCCCTGTTAAGTAGACCTATCAGTTTTCTCTGTGGATGGGCTTTACAGTCGACCTCAAAAATAATGACAATGTTGCTCACTGCACTGTTTGCAACAGTGACTTTTCTATTGCCCATGGTGGGCCAAAATGTGAAAGACATGTTGAGGTGAGTTTAACAGGTGTCATTTGTTCATTCGCATAGCCAAAGTTATTTAAACTACACAAACACGAGGAAATCTGCAGATGCTGGAATTTCAAGCAACACACACAGGCTGGCTGCTGAGGAGCTACGCTATTGATGTCCTACGTGATGAGGCCGAACTCCTTGTAGACTTGCTTAAAGTTGTAATAGAATAAACATAATAATATAATATAAGTACATATTTTAATGTCACATTTTCTGCATATACCCAACTTGGTTTACAGATTAGACAAGATGATTAAACAAAGTATTACATAAACCCTTGGAGATCGACGGGGGGCGGGGGGGGACGGAGTAGATATGGGGTTGCAGGGGGCGGGGATGCTACCTCCCTGAAATGAGTTTTGCTGGGTGGGATGTCTGCCATTATCGGTTGAACCAGGGATCCCAGTCTCTGAGAAAGGGGGTGGACTGTCTGGGACTGAGATGAGGGGAAATGTCTCCACTCCGAGGGTGGTGAATGTCTGTAAATCCCCACCACAGAGGGCGGTGAAGACTCAGTGATCGTCCTCACATAAAACAGAGGCTGGCAGATGTGTGGAGACCGGAGGGATCGAGGAAATGGGGATCGGCAGAAACATGTGGCTGAGAGGGGAGAGCAGTCGCCATCTTGTTGATAGTTAGAGGGGCTGAATGAGCTGTTTCTCACTTGGTGTTTCAGTGTTCCAGTCCAGTGAGGCCGGAGGAATGTAAATAGAAATGAGTGTTTATAAACACAGACTGATTTGAATGAAACCTGCACATTTCCTGTTTGGGTCTGAATTGAGTGATTAGATCAGACCAGACGCAACTTTATTGTCATTGTGGCGACTACAGATACAAAGCCAATGAAACGCAGTTGGCGTCTGTACTGGGGTCAGGACTATCACGTGACGGCTCTGCCCATTTACCTGGTCGGAAGGCGCGTCACCTGCCAATCAAGGTTTGACCCCACCCCGCCCATCAATGCGCACCTCACCATTGGCCCCTTTAATTAGCCTTGTAGTTGGCCTCGGGCAATTGGCCTTTGTAATCAGTTTAACCCTGCTGGCACCGAGTCATTGGCTTCCCTGTGAATCACCTGGGCTGGAGCTTCCAGTCCTATAAAGGAGCCCACGTGTGCGTAACCCTCTCTCTTTTTTGCTGCCTCCGAGGGACCACCTTGCTGTTTGTGAGTTGTGCTTTGAATAGGGTTGGGAGTGTGGATATTGTCCCTAAGCAAAAGAGATGTGCCTGCACAGAGTCAAGGGTGGTTGTGTGTGTACTTTGTCCCCACGCGATTTAATGTGATTTATTGCTGATCCGACTACTGTAAATTGTGCGTGTGTTGCATCTGTTGCCATTTTCCCCCGTTTGCCTTCTGTAAATAAAATCCTTCACTACCCAGACTGTGAGCCCAGAGCCCTTGACTTTGAGACCTGCAGAATCTGTTTCCTGACTTACAACAATTGGCGCTGCGTGGGGAAAGTGTTCTGGAACGGGCAAAAAAGGCCAGTACAGGCACCGAGCATAGGATTCCCGGGTGGACCGACGAGAGAGGGATTTGAGTGCTGGCGGACCACTGTAAACCGGTTGACTGGTCCGAGCAGTGGGACCCACGTCGCGAGCACCTGCCCGCTGGGCTGCTCCGGCTGTGGGATGAGGGGGTGGGGGGGGCAACATGAACCTCTCTCTTCGAGACGCGAGCGCCCTGGGGAGCCTCTCTGACCAAGAAAGCATCAACAACGCCCTATGGGTGCCGAAGCCGGAGATCAGGGAAGGCTCTACCCTGTGGGATCGGTTGGTGACCGCTGTGAGGGTCCGGTACCCCACCCTCCTGGAGTGGGATCTACACCGGCGCCCGCAATGGGGTACGGTCAGTGAGGGTACCCGGGCTGTTAAAGAGTGGGCGCTGGTCAACGGCATCTACCAGGGAGCCTGCGACTGTAATTTTTTAGCAAACACCCGGGTGACCGGTGCCCTAACAGGATACCGGTCACCACCGCGCACCCCGATTTAAATCAGTGATACTGCCCCTCATGGCACCAGCTAACGGGAGGACCGTGCGGGATGCCATCACCGTCCTGGAAGGGCTTGAATAGATGCAGCGGGGGGCACCCACCCTGGTCCGTAGGGCAGAGGCAAGGGCTGGAGATACAACCCCTCCCCGTTTTACGCGCAGGCAGCTGTACATGGACATGGATCCCCAACCCTGACCTCTACACCCTGTGGAAGGAGCTTTGTGGCGGTAGAGTGGTGGGCAACTGGTCGATTGCACCCATTTTCGTTATCATCGCTGTGTGTATATTATGTTGTGTCTGCCCAATTATTAAGAGCACGTCTGCCTATCTTTAGTCACAAAAAGCGTTAACCTTAGAAATAGTTAGTGTAAGACTTCCATTAAGATATATTCCTTTCCTTTTCACTGTGGTAACGCTTGGTGAGTGGCGTGGCTACCGAGGGGTGGACTGTACTGGAGGGGTCGTGACTGTCACGTGACAGCACTGCCCACTCCTGGTCAGAAGACACGCCCCCTGCCAATCAAGGATTGACCCCTCCTCGCCCATCACTGCACACCTAACCACTGGCCTCTTTAGTTAGCCTTGGATATGGCCTCGGGTAATTGGCCTTTGTAATCAGCTTTAGGGTACGTCCACACTACGCCGGATAATTTTGAAAACGAAGCTTTTTCTCTTCGTTTTGCCCTCCCGTCCACACTGAGCCGGCGTTTTCAGCCCCCGAAAACGGAAATTTTCGAAAACACTCTCCAGAGTGAATAAATCTGAAAACGCTTAATATCCGGCGTAGTGTGTACGGGGTAAACGGAGAGATTTAAAAACGTTGTCGTGACAACACCACAATAACAATGCTTTTTTCTGCTTCTGCTTGGTACTGCGCAAGCTGTTATAACGCGCAGTCGGTGTGAACGGCGTGAGAGCTAAATTGTAAAGTGATCTTTTTTGACTGTTTAAAAACGCTGTCATGACGTGCTGGAACAGATGTTCGTTGTTTTCTTGAACGCCGCCACCTAACAACTTCAGAACAGACGGACGAGACTGAAGCCATAAGGGTTAGAAATGTGCTTACCAAATACTTTGACCCATAACTTACTGAATAAATACGTATTCTCACTTCGCCCTGTTTTCTGTCCTTGCTTGTATGAAGGTAGTTTACCTATTTATGCAAGTACTTCTCTGACAATAAATGTGTAACAGCCTAATGTAACATTGTATGGAAATAACGCTGATGCAGACGTTTTATACATTTAACAAGGTGCTTTATTAATGCAACAGCGTTAGTCAGTTTTTCAATGTTCGTCGTCAGCTGGGTCATACTGTCCGTGAACTCCCTGTTGATTGCCTCCATTCGCTCCAGTATTTGTTTTTTTTAATATAAGTTTTAAGTCCTGCGCGAGAGCCAAGAGCAATTCCTTTCAAGTTTCTCTAGTCTGTAACTGGACAAACGCGCACTAAGTACACCGTTTCCTCTTCGCTTGTTTTCTGTGTGTCCTGTGCATGCCCAGTAGGAGGAGATTCGCCCAAATATCCGTCTAATGTGGAAGGAGATATTTTCAAAAACGCTCAGTGTGGACGCCTGTCGTTTTTACTCGAAACCGGCGTTTTCAAAATTATCCGGCGTCGTGTGGACGTAGCCTAACTCTGCCGGCACCGAGCCGTTGGCGTTCCTGTGAATTACCTGGGCCGGGCACTTCAGACTTCCTGCATTAAAAGGGCGCCCCGTGTGCTGGACGCTCTCTTTGCCATTTCTGAGGGACCACTCTGCTTCATTTTAGGCTGAGAACCTTGGAACAGCGCTGGAGAAAATTGTTGGTAGGCTGTGCATTGAATAGGGTTGGTGATTGTCCCTGATAGCATTGAGCCGTGCCTGTACAGTGAAGGGGCATCGTATTGACTTTTCCCTTGCACATGTATGTACTTTATTCCCAGGTTCGTTTTTTTAATTCTCTGCGTGTGTTTTACTGCCGATCCGACTTTATCCACGACTGCTGTAAATTGTGTGCGTGTTGTTTCTGTTGCCTTTGAGACCTGAAGAATCCGTTTCCTCGCTTGTAGTTCTTTCTTCCATGTGGTGGTCCAAGAGGCTCCTAAATATTCTGTAAATAAACTGCTTTACCCACTCAAGCCTACGTGTGTCCTCATTTAAAAACAAACATAGCCTGCAAGAAGTACGAGGCAGAAAGAAGAAATATACCCCATAGCCTGCCTGCGATTAACGGAATTCTATTCTTTATTTGTTGTTAGTCTCCCCGAAGGGAGGTGCACCGTTCCCAGAGGCACTGCAATACCGGGTCGATGCGCGGAGTGGACGGAGCAAGCCCCTATTCCATCTCCCTGTTCCAAAAATCAATTTAATATATGGTCCCCAGATAAGGGACGTATCAGATATTAAACTGATAAGAACAGATTTTTTTATTTCAAAATATACTTTATTCAAAAATAAATATATACAATAAACCATTCAATAACTTTCCATCCTTTACATACGTTTCCATTATACTCAGTAAAATACCCGTGTTTATAGCCACCCACGTGGCACTCCAGTAGTTCAGCTTAACATCTCATTGTTGAGGGGTATACTCCTCGCCCACCCACCCCTCCCACTCCCACGGGTGGAGAAACCTATACTGTGGTCCTTCCCCACCGGGCCCTTGCGGTGGCTGCACCGAGTTTCAGTGCGTCCCTCAGCACGTACTCCTGCAGCCGAGAGTGTGCCAGTCGGCAGCATTCTCCCACGGACATCTCCATGTGCTGGTAGATCATCAAGTTTCGGGCTGACCAAAGAGCGTCTTTCACCGAGTTGATGATCTGCCAGCAGCACCGGATGTTGGTCTCCGTGTGCGTCCCCGGGAACAGCCCGTAGATCAGAGAGTCCTCTGTCACGCAGCTGCTGGGGATGAAACGTGACACTAGCCCGTCCATCCTCCTCCACACCCTCTTTGCAAACTGGCAGTGTGCAAAGAGGTGGGTCACAGACTCCTCCTCACTGCAGTCCTCCCGTGGGCAGTGGGGTGCGGAGATGACGTTCCGGGCGTACAGGAGGGCTCTGACTGGGAGGGCCCTTCTCACCGCCAGCCAGGCGAGGTCTTGGTGCCTGTTGGTGAGGTCTGGCGATGAGGCATTTTGCCAGATGAACTGGACAGTCTGCTCAGGGAACCACCCCACTGTGTCCATCACGTCCTTCTCCTGCAGTGCCTGCAGGACACTTCGTGCCGACCACTGCCTGATGGCCTTGTGGTCAAAGGCGTTCTCCTGGAAGAACTTTGCTACGTAGGACAGGTATGCCGGCAACGACCAGCTGACTGGGGCGTTGCGCGGGAGTGGGGCCAGACCCATCCTTCGCAGCCAGGGTGACAAGTAGAACCTGGGCACATAGTGGTACTTGGTGCCCACATACCTGGGCTCTACACACAACCTGATGCAGCCACATACGAAGCTGGCCATCAGGGTGAGGGCGACATTGGGGACGTTCTTGCCCCCGTTGTCCAGGGACTTGTGCATGGCGGTCCGTCTCACCCGCTCCATCTTGGATCCCCAGACGAATCTGAAGACAGCTCGGGTGATTTCCGAGCTGTAGGAGTGGGGGACGGGCCAGACCTGCGCCAAGTACAGCAGCCCTGAGAGCACCTCACACCTGATGACCAGGTTCTTGCCCGTTATCGACAGGGAGCGCCCTCCCCACAGTCCCAGTTTCTGTTTCACCTTGGCAGTCCGCTCCTGCCAGTTCTTGTTGCACGCCTCAGCCCCTCCGAACCAGATCCCCAACACCTTCACGTGGTCAGACCTGATGGTGAAGGGGACGCTGGATCGGTCGGGCCAGTTGCCAAAGAGCATGGCTTCGCTCTTTGTGCGGTTGACCCTGGCCCCCGACGCTAGCTCGAACTGTTCGCAGGTGCCAATCAACCTGCGAACTGACCTCGGATCAGAGCAGAAGACGGTGACGTCGTCCATGTACAGGGAGGTTTTCACTTGGATCCCTCCACTGCCTGGCAGCGTCACCCCTCTTATGCCCCCATCCCTCCTGATGGCTTCCACAAAGGGTTCTATGCAGCAGACAAACAAGACAGGGGAGAGGGGGCAGCCCTGCCTGACTCCAGACCTGATGGGGAAGCTGTCTGTTTCCCACCCGTTGACCTGGACTGCACTACGGATGTCTGCGTAGAGCAGTCTGATCCAATTCCGGATTCCCTCCCCAAATCCCATTTTGGAGAGCACGTCCGCCATGTACGTGTGCGATATCCTGTCGAAGGCTTTCTCCTGGTCCAAGCTGACCAGGCAGGCGTCCACCCCCCTGTCCTGCACGTAGGCGATGGTGTCCCTCAGCAGCGCGAGGCTGTCTGAGATCTTCCTGCCCGGTACAGCACAGGTTTGGTCCGGGTGGATCACCTGTCCCAGAGCAGACTTGACCCTGTTGGCGATAGCCTTGGACAGGATCTTGTAGTCCACATTCAGGAGAGAGATGGGTCTCCAATTCCTAATGTCCTCCCTTTCCCCCTTCTGCTTGTCGATGAGGGTGATGATGCCCTTCCTCATGGACTCAGACATACTGCCGGCCAGAAGCATAGCATTGTACACTTCCAGCAGGTCTGGGCCCATCCAGTTCCACAGAGCCGAGTACAACTCAGCCGGTAAGCCGTCGCTTCCGGGAGTCTTACCCGACCCAAAGGAACGGATGGAGCCTGTCAGCTCGTCCAGCGTCAGTGGCTGATCCAGACTCTCCCGCTTGCCGTCGTCTAAGACCTGCGTGATAGATGACAGGAAGTTGCGGGAGGCTGTGGATTCTGTGGCCTTTTCCTCGTACAGACCGGCATAGAAGGACTTGCAGATCCTCAGTATGTCGGTCTGCGAGGACGCGACTGAGCCATCCTCTTCCTTAAGGTTGTGGATCACAGAGCTCCCCCTGTGCACCTTTTGGAAGAAGAAGCGTGAGCACGTCTCGTCCTGCTCCACGGTTTGGACCCTTGATCGGAAGATGATCTTGGAGGATTCAGCGGCGAGGTGCTGGGCTTGCCGGCCCTTCACCTCTCGCAGTTCCTCCCTGACATCCACCCCCTTCGACTGCAGAAGGAGAAGTTGCTGCAACTCTGTCTGGAGTTTACGCAGTTCCCTCTGCTCCTGCCTTGCCTTCTGAATACCCTTGCGGATGAAGAACCTCTTCATGTTCTCCTTGGTGGCTTCCCACCAGTGAACCGGGGAATCAAAGAAGGCTTTCAAGGTTTTCCAACCTGTGTACTCCCTCTCTAGTTCCTCGATGTTCTCTGGGGTCAGCAGCTTTACGTTCAGCTTCCACGTCCCCCTGCCTGCCTTCTGGTCCTCCCGTAAGTGACAGGTGACTCTCAGAAGGCAGTGGTCAGAGAAGAACACCGGCGTGACGTCGGTGGACCTGACCGTGAGGGACTCAGACAGGAAGAGGAAGTCGATCCGGGAGCGGGCTGAGCCGTCCGATCGTGTCCAGGTGGCTTGCGGCTGTGCTCCACCTGTGGGGGTGCCAAAGGAGTCGCGCAGCTTGGCTGTCTTCACCATTTCCCTCAGGAGTCTAGAGGTACTGTCCAGCCTGCCGTCGGCACAGCCGGGTCCTCCAGCCGCATCAATGGTGCAATTGAAGTCTCCGGCCAGAACGACCGGCTGGGTCGTCACCAGCAGCTGTGGGAGCTGCTCGAAGACGGCCCGCCGCTCGCTCCGCACGGGGGAGGCAGACATGTTGATCAGCCGGAGCGGAGTGCCCCGGTATTTGACGTCTGCTACCAGGAGGCGCCCTGCAACCACCTCTTTAACTTGGGTGATTGAGAAGTTGCCTCCCTGCAGCAGAATCCCCAGGCCGGAAGCGCGACAATCGTTGCCCCCCGACCACACCGACAAACCTTTTTTCCACCACCGTGACCACCTCCGGTAGTTACGGAGATGCGGTAGTCCACACTCCTGGAGGAAGGTCACATCAGCCTTTACAGTGTCCAGGTACTGGAGCGTGCTGACGCATCGCCCAGTACTCTTCAAACTTCGCACATTCAAGCACGCCAATATAAGGTCTGCCATTGTTGTAAGTCTTTTATTTTGGCTGCTCTCCGTCCTCACCCTTGCCATCCTGATCCTTCATCCCCACCGCCTTTGTGAAGTTTTCCACCTCCTGTGGGCTCAGGTACTGCTGGTAGTACTCCTCCGTGTGTGGCCGTTCTGGTTCTGGGTCTGGGCCCGGGGGGTTGCTGACTTCCTGGGCTGCTTCCCCTTCCGGCTGCTGGGTGCCAGCCGTGGCTCTGCTCCCGGGTTCCCGGAGCTCTGTGCGTCCGCTGCTCTCCGCCTCCTGTACTTGGGGGGTGGCCAGCAGACTTTCTCCCCTCTCTCTCCTCCTCTCCACCTGTTCTGCCAGCCGCTTCTTCCGCCGGGGCTGCTGGCCTCCCCCAACTCCTTCCTCCTCTGAAGAGGACAGGGTACCAGGGGCTGCGTGGTTCCCTGCCCTTTTCTGGCGTTGCTCCGCCTTCTGTCGCTTGGCCGCCGCCTTTTGGGTCTTTTTTCGTTTCACGACCTTCCATTCGGTTTCCCCCTCCGCTCTCCCCTCCTCCATGGACTCCTGCTCGTCGTTTGCCTGGTCCTGGAGGGTCTGCAGTGGGGTGGCAGGTCTTGGGGTGCTTGCACCTTCCTCCCTGGTCTCGTCCTCCGTCCTGTCGGGTGCCTCATCTGCAGCGCTGGCGGGTACGTCCGCATCAGCCTGGGCCCTTTCAGGGCCAGCACCTCCCCTGGTCGCCTGTGCGTAGGTGCCCCCACGCTTCGGGCAGGCTCTGTACAGGTGGCCGGCCTGTCCGCAGAGGTTGCAGGCCTTGGCCTGCGTGCAGTCTTTGGTCAGGTGGCCTTCCATTTTACAGTTCTTGCACATCACCACCCTGCACTGGGCTGCGATGTGCCCTTCCTTGCCGCAGTTTCGGCACACCCTGGGTTGTCCCACGTACACCATGTACCCTCGGTTCCCTCCGATGGCGAAGACGGAGGGGGGGTGGATGATGCCGCCGTTGGAATCCAACCTCAGCTTCACCTTCACCTGCCGTTTGCTGGTCCAGATTCCCAGCCCGTCCTTCACGTCTGCTGGTGCTCCTACGCTCTCCACATACCGAGCGAGGAACGTAAGGACATCTACCACTGGCACGTGCGGGTTGAACATGTGCACCGTGATTGTCCTTTCCTGTTGCGTAGCCGTTGCAAAGAGGGGCTGTGCTTTCAGCAGCGACAGCGGCGCCTCTGTCCCCTTCAGCTGAAGCTGCTGGTACAGCTTCTGCCACCCTGCAGCCTGCCGGAAAGTGACATCGAAGAAGCCTGCGAAGTCCTGGACGCAGTAGATGTCATCGGGCGTAAATCCGCAGCAATCCAGCAAGACCTTCCGGATGAAGGTCTCTCGGGTGAAGCCGGTGCCCCCGTTCCGGTCTCGCACTGTCAGCCTGACAGTGTTCTTGATACCCTGGCCTCGAGCTGATGTACTGCTCGCTGCTGCCATCTTCTAACTCACTGCTGTCGTCGCTGGTATGGGGTGTTAGATTGGAGGCCAATCAGCATTAGGATCCACCCCTGCGTCAGCGCGAACTCTCCTCCTCCGCCTTCTGGTCTGATAAGAACAGATACTACACTTGATCTTAGCCAAAAGGCCGAGAAGCGATACCCACAACTGTCCGGACCCTTTCGGGTCCTGCTAGTCTTCCCTCTATTAAGTTGGACCGACTGTCTACAGGACACCGATTTATCCTACTTCTCTCCAACGTTTGAAGTAGATTTGGTGTAATTTCTCTCAATCTTTGACATAAGTTGTATTTTTCTCTCTTGTCGCGAAATCTCTCTCGGAATACAGCTGATCACGTAAAATAGCTGATATTGCACCAACCAAATGAGAGAGGCGGCCCTGGTTTGTAGTAATACTCCTCTTCTCAGCTGATAGTCCTGTCGAACTGTTCCACCCGCCCTCTCTAGCGTCTGATGTTAGTGCAAGCGTGATGACGTTTACGGAAGGCGTTGCAGCGAGAGAAGCAAAGTTTGGGCCGGGTCGTTCGGCGGGCCCGGCGGGGCAGGTGACTGGGGAGGGGGGACCTCCGGAAACGGGAGAAGTGTGGATAGGAACATCGGATGGAAGCGATGGCTGGGGTTGTAAATGGGGGAAGTGAGGCCGTTTGATGAGGGACGATGGGTAGTTGGGGGGAGAGGGACGGGGTAGAGTCGGACGAAAGGGAGGGGGTAGGGTTGCAACTTTGACAATACTTAAATGTGAGCTGGCATGTGGCAAATAACGGCATAGCAGTCAATGGATTATTTCCACAGAGAAAAAAAATCTAACCGTCCGGCTGGACTTCAGCTTTTTGACCAGAGCTGGTTCCGTTAAGAAATTGGTGATAATCGGGAGAATGTGGGTACACTGCTTTCCTGATATCCCAAGGTCTTTCTGCCATATGCCACAAGCCAAATACTGGAGATATTTATGAATATTCCGCATTTGCCTAAATTTGTGCAGCTCCATCCAGCATTTAACAACGTTCTCCAACCTATGGCTTACTACATCTCCAAGGAGAGAAAAAGGTGGAAATCTGAGGAAAAGAGGCAGAAAATACCGAAAAGGATTCGGTGGTAATGCAGCATTCTGTAGAGAATGATTCAGATGTGATGTGATTCTTAATCATGGCAGAGATCTTTCATCAGTTCTAAGGAAGAGCCATTAACCTGACACATTTGCTCTGTTTCTCTGCAGAATGCTGAATGAAGTGACAAGTATCCCCAGCACTTATTTTCATTGAAAAGATATTGCCGTTCCGTCATTGTGGTGGCTGGATCGAAATCCTGGAACGCCAATGCTTTCCCCCTTAGGAGTACAGAGATCCTTAACCAGAAGAAGTGCAGTTGTTCCAGACGCATTCACTGTCACTTCCTTTGGGCAATGATGGATGTGCAGTGAAATCTCACATTGGCAATGAAGTGTGGATTCTGAAAAGCCAATAACTAAAAATAGCCTTATAGAACACTACAGCACAGTGCAGATCGTTCGGGCTAACCACTCCCTCCTAAATCACCCTCTACTTTTCTAAAATCCCTTTCATGTCCAGAATATATCAGCCTCTACCAACACTCTGGTAGTCAGTGTGTTCCACACACCACTCTCTGTGCTTTATATATAAAAAAAATCTTACACCTGATATCCCCCTGTACTTTTCTCCGGTCACCTTAAAATGATGCCCTCTGGTATCAGCCACTTCTGCACTGGGAGGAAAGGTCTCTGGCTGTCCTTCAAGTGTACCTGAAGATGACTTCAGCTTGTGATCATGCGTTCCCCTTTTCAGCATCATTCGTGACTGTGCAGGACGATGGCAGTTCCGTTTGTGCAAGATTGGGATCTGCTGCAGACTTTGGGTGAAGGAGCATATGGTGAGTAAGTCATGCAGTTCAAAGAATAATTCTTAAAAACTGGTTTGGTAGATTAGCAATAGCACTCATTTAAGGAGGTATTTCTTAACTTGCAGCAAAAGTCTGGAGAAAGAAACGCCCCACGAGAAGGGTGCACCATCTGTGGAGAATTCCCAAGGAAGTTAGGGTGATAATAACATGCGTTATAATGAGGATTAATTAATTGACGGTAGGCAAGAGGACTGGGAAAGTTTAAAACTACAAGGTATGCCACAAAAATTGTAAAGAATGTGGAACATATAAGAAAATTATTAAAAATATTGATGGGGTTTTTACAGAAATACAAGCAAAAAGCCAAAAGTAATGTTGGTTTTTGAGGCTCATTGTAAAATTGGGAATGAGAAGGTACAGATTCTAAATAATGAAAATAATAACAGATTGCAAAGGTCTGTAGGGAGAGAGAAATTTTTATTTTTATCAGTGAAAAAGTACAGGACAAATTTGTGTCTTTACAAATAAGTGGCATCAGAGATAGTGGATGCATTGCTTGTAATCTGAGGAGACCGGATGTGTGTTCTTTATATTTTCAACAAATTTGAGATAAGTGGCTTATCCGGTGATGAGCACAGGTTAAGTGAACGAGCAGAAAGGTGGCCTTTGAAATATAATGTAGAACAAAATATGAAGTTGCCTGCCTGCCCTGGAAAGAAGAATGAAAAACTTGATGGTTAAATAGAGAGGTGATTAGAGAATGTTGCAGTGCAAACTCGATCTCTAGCACACAAGAGTGGTGTGTAGGTTATTGTAAGGATTATGGAAAACAAAGGTAAGGATGTTTTGTAGCAAATTTATTGGGAGCTCGTGAGACAACACCTGGCGATCTGTGTACAGTTTAGATCTCGTCTTTAAGGAAGGATATATTTGAATCGGGATTCACGTATGGGGGCGAGGGGTGAGCGAGTAGGGAAGAAAGAGAGGTGATCTTACTGAAGCAAGATTCTGAGGGTGTTGTCAGACAAGATGCTGAGACGATGTTTCTCCAAGTGAGGATATCGAGAAAATGGGATATAGTTTGAGTAACTGGTTTCCCATTGATCAGGAGATGAAGAAGAATTTCTTCTGCAGGTTGTGATCCTTTGGAATTCTCCACTTTAAGAGTTGTGGTAGAGCCATAGAATATACAATATATTGCAGGCATATGAACTACATGGAAATCTACAGGTGCAGAGGGAGAGTTGGAAAGTGGTGTTGAGGCCAAAACCAGATCAATAATGATCTTATTGCATGGGGTAGCGGGGATGAAGAGCCATTTGGCTCATGCTCTGTTTCTGATGCATTTAACTCAATGGAGCATTGAGAAGTTTTGCAATGTAGACAACGGTTTTGTATTTGATCATAGGGTACAACTGGCAATTAGTCGATGAACAGAGGAAGCAGTGACAGTGAAGAAAGTGGTCACCACACATGCTCGTGACTACCCTGATAACATCAAGAGAGAAATATGCATCAATAAGATGTTGAACCATGAAAAGACTGTCGGCTTTTATGGGCATCGTCGAGGCCCATATCCAATACTTGTTTTTGGAGTATTGCAGTGGAGGAGAGCTCTTTGATAGAGTAGGTAGGATTTGTGCTTAAACTTAGGGTTTAAAATAGAGAAGTTTGGGCTGAGGGGGGAAAGGGTTAAAGATGTTTTGTATACGGATTGGCTAATTTTAATAATTTGGTTGTACTGTTGCTGTCACTTTTACAGATATACTTGTGTGGGTTCTTTAGTAACTGCACCTTTGTGTCCTGAGCTGGAAAAAGCTGGCATCCACTCCCAGACATTCTCCCTATAGAACACCCAGAAAACTAAATTATGGGAGAAATGGAACATCTGAAGTTGTACATAATACATTTCCAGATGTTACGGGGACAAAGTAGGACAGGCTTTAAAGTTCAGTATGTAAGCTGCTTCAGCTGTCCTAGGTTTTTTTTGTCTGTGGTCTAAATAGGGCATGTTGGAGAATCCATCTACTTGGGCACCTCAGTGAAATGAGGCCTGGGATTTGGGATTAAATTTAAGCGTGATGTAAAATGACATAATTTCAGACAATATTAATGATTTGCGAACTGATCCCAAGTTCAGCCTTTGATTAATGTGATCTGCCTTCCCACAGAGCCTGACGTGGGGATGCCCGAGGCAGATGCTGATGGGTTTTTCCAGCAGCTGATAGCAGGAGTGGTAAGTGCTCCTCATCATTTATCCTTTTGTTTTAAGTGAGTGTTTATGACGTGCAGCAGCAGTTTTCTCTATTTCGACGTGCATTACTGAGCATGATCATAGATGGATTTACCTGCCCATGTTTGCTCTCGAAGAGCTTTGTCTGCCAGAATTGAACTAGCACTATAACCAGCAGTAAGGAGGTTAACAGTGCTTTGTCCCAATTTTCAAATGAGATCAATTTTGGAGCTCACCATAGTTCCCTTTGACAGTAAAATGCTGTTCATGGATGGGTGACCTCCCAAAGCATCTTCAGAAGTTTCATCATTCTTCCAGGCCAGCCTTCATACTCAACTTTCATATCGGCACTGGAAGTCTAGTGTGCACCCAGATGAAGTCACAAAATATTCTCTGAACTGATTGTCCAGCAATTGTATCTGACTTATTAGTGTCACTAATTCTGCCAGAAACCTGTTCCATTTCGACGATTGATATTTTGTGGGCTTGGAGAATTAGAAAAAGATGTAAATTCAGAATACCTGATTTATATTTGTCTTTGCCTACTTTCAGGAATATCTTCACAACAATGGAATTACACACAGGGACATCAAGCCAGAGACTCTGTTACTTGGTGACCAAGGTATAAGGATGCAAATCTCTTCACTTTTATTGTGTAATAGAACAAAAATTGGGTATTGTTATGCCTTATTCACAGCATTTCAGACATTTAGACAACAGGTGCAGGAGTAGGCCATTCGGCCCTTCGAGCCAGCACCGCTATTCACTGTGATCATGGCTGATCATCCACGATCAGTACCCAGTTCCTGCCTTATCCCCATAAACTTTGATTCCACCATCTTTAAGAGCTCTATCCATCTCTTTCTTGAAAGCATCCAGAGACTTGGCCTCCACAGCCTTCTGGGGCAGTGCATTCCATATATCCACCACTCTCTGGGTGGAAAAAGTTTTTCCTCAACTCTGTTCTAAATGGCCTACCCCTAATTCTTAAACTGTGGCCTCTGGTTCTGGACTCACCCATCAGCGGGAACATGCTTCCTGCCTGCAGCGTGTCCAATCCCTAAATAATCTTACATGTTTCAATAAGATCCCCTCTCAGCCTTCTGAATTCCAGAGTGAGTATACAAGCCCAGTCACTCCAAGCTTTCGACATATGACAGTCCCGCCATCCTGGGAATTAACCTTGTGAACCTACACTGCACTCCCTCAATAGCAAGAATGTCCTTCCTCAAACTTGGAGACCAAAACTGCACACAGTACTCCAGACTGCACACAGTCTCACCAGGGCCATGTACAGCTGCAGAAAGACCTCTTTGCTCTTATACTCAATTCCCCTTGTTATGAAGGCCAGCATGCTATTAGCTTTTGTCAGTGCCTGCTGTACTTGCATGCTTGCTTTCAGTGACTGATGTACAAGAACACCTAGATCTCGTTGTGCTTCCCCTTTTCCTAACTTGACTCCATTTAGGTAATAATCTGCCTTTCCATTCTTACCACCAAAGTGGATAACCTCACATTTATCCACATTAAACTGCATCTGCCCACTCACCCAGCCTGTCTTAATCATCGGCAAATTTGCTAATGTCACTTTTAATTCCCTCATCTAAGTCATTAATATATATTGTAAACAGCTGCGGTCCCAGCACTGAACCCCACGGAACCCCACTGGTCACCGCCTGCCATTCTGAAAGGGACCCGTTAATCGCTACTCTTTTCAGTCAGCCAGACAATTTTCAATCCATGTCAGTACTCTGCCCCCAATGCCATGTGCCCTAATTTTGCCCACTAATCTCCTATGTGGGACTTTATCAAATGCTTTCCGAAAGTCCAGATGCACTACATCAACTGGCTCTCCCCTGTCCATTTTCATAGTTACATCCTCAAAAAATTCCAGAAGGTCAGTCAAGCACGATTTCCCCTTCGTAAATCCGTGCTGACTCGGACCAATCCTGTTACTACTATCCAGATGTGTCGTAATTTCATCTTTTATAATTGACTCCAGCATCTTTCCCACCACCGACGTCAGGCTAACCGGTCTATAATTCCCTGTTTTCTCTCTTCCTCCCTTCTTGAAGAAAGGGACAACATTAGCCACCCTCCAATCCACAGGAACTGATCCTGAATCTATAGAACATTGGAAAATGATTACCACTGCGTCCACGATTTCTAAAGCCACCTCCTTAAGTATCCTGGGATGCAGACCATCAGGTCCCAGGGACTTGTCAGCCTTCAGACCCAACAGCCTATCCAACACCATTTTCTGCCTAATCTAAATTTCCTTCAAATCATCCATTATGCTAGGTCTTTTGGCCACTATTACATCTGGGAGATTGTGTCTTCCCTAGTGAAGACAGATCCAAAGTACCTGTTCAACTCCTGTCCTGACGAAGGGTCTCGGCCTGAAACGTCCACTGTACCTCTTCCTAGAGATGCTGCCTGGCCTGCTGCGTTCACCAGCAACTTTGTGTGTTACCTGTTCAACTCGTCTGCCATTTCCTTGTTTCCCATAATAAATTCACCCGCTTATGTCTTCAAGGGCCCAATTTTGGTCTTAACTATCTTTCTCCTTTTCACATACCTAAAGAAGCTTTTACTATCCTCCTTTATATTCTTGGCTAGTTTACCTTTGTACCTCATTTTTTCTCCACGTATTGCCTTTTTAGTTACCTTCTGTTGCCCTTTAAATGTTTCCCAATCCTCCGGCTTCCCACTCGTCTTTGCTATGTTATACTTCTTTTATTTTTAGAACTATACTCAAGCCCTCAGCAACAATATTCGTACCAGTTGACAGTGATGAAAAGCTGAATGGGTCTTGAGTCAGTGATCCTTTCTGCATCTTTGTTCTCTTTGTTCAGTGTGCAAAGGATTTCTAGCAACGTAACAGGCTGAGATGTGCACATTCTTCAATAACTGCAGTCATCTCCATGCTAGCAGGTAGGAAGACCGACTGAATCCCTTCTCACCCACAGAACAGGTGAATGCCATTGCCCAAACTGATGTAACTTCAGGTGAGATAACCGAATGAATCCATTCCAAAAGTCTGAGCAAGTGAATGGCCTCTCCCCATGTGTAAAATGACAGGCGTGCCAGTCAGTCAGATGACTGAGTGAATCCCCCCCCCACCCCCCCCCACCACAGTCTGAGTAGGAAGGATGATCGATTGAATCCTTTGCTCCACTTCTTAAATATCTGGACAGAGACAGCAAAACTGGCGTGTTGTGTTTGAGATTCCTGTAGATAAATTCCTTGTCATTTTTAACCTGTAAGAAGATTTACAAAATCCATTAATGGGTGAAGGACAACATTTCAGACGAGATCACTTGAGTTGTCAAGGTGTGATCTGACATCACACTGTTACAGTGAGGGTCAACGCAAGTTGGAGAGAGAAATCATCTAACTGGGCAGAGTGCTGGTATCTGGAATTAAATGGTATCTGGAATGAAACTCTCTGATGCTATTCTGTCACTATAAGAATGGGGCATTTCTGCCATCCCCAATCTGTGACCTGGCTCAGTTTGACTCTCCTCATTGGTATTATTCCCTGTTCCCACTGAGCCGCATGGGTGCCTGGCCCCACAGTAACTGAAACACTCTCACACAAATAGCCTTTGTTGACCTGCAGCTGGGATTTTCTTTTATGTACTGTTAATTTAAAGTGCCACAGTTTAAACACCGTATAAAAATTTGCTGCTGAGATGAGTGGTTGGTCTGTTAAAAGGAATTAGTGAATATTAGTATTATTTAAGCTTCTTGTCACAGTCATAGAAAAGTACAACACAGAAAGAGACCCTTCGGCCTATCTAATTTGTGCTGAACTATTTAAACTTTCGACTCCCATATCTCTACCGTCCAGGTACCTACACACACCTCTTAAATGTTGAAATTGAGCTCACATTCGCCACTTGTGCTGGCTGCTCATTCCACACCCAGATGACGATCTGTGTGAAGAAGTTTCCCCTCATGTTCTCCTTAACGTTTCACCTTTCACTCTTAACCCATGGCCTCTGGTTGTGGTCCCACCTCATCTCAGTGGTAAAAGCCAGCTTGCATTGACCCTATGTATACCCCTCATAATTGTGGTACACCTCCATCAAATCTCCCCTCAATCTTCTATGTTCCAAGGAATAAAGTCCTTACCTGTTCACTCTTTCCTTATAACCCAAGTCCTCCAGACGTGGCAACATCCTTGTGAATTTTCTCTGAACTCTTTCAACCTCTTTCACATCTTCCCTGTAGGTAGGTGACCAAAACTGCACACAATACTTCAAATTAGGCCTCACCAATGTCCTCTACAAAGTCAACATAACATCCATCTTCTGTAGTCAGTACTTGCGTTTATAAAGGCCAATGTCCCAAAATCTTTCCTTCTGTCCCTATCTAACTCTGACGCCACTTTCAGTAAATTACAGACCTGTGTTCCCAGATCCCTTTCTTCTACATCACTCCTCAGTGCCCTACGAGTCACTGTGTAAGACCTTGTTCCTACCAACGTGCAACACTTCGCACTTGTCTGCATTAAATTCCATTTTCTGTTTCTCAGCCCATTTTTCCAGTGAGTCCAGATCGCACTGCAAGCCATGATAGTCTTCCTCGCTGTCCACTACACCACCAATCTTGGTGTCATCCACAAATTTGATGATCCAGTTAACCACACTGTCATCCAGATATCTGACATAGATGACAAACAGCAACAGATCCAGCACTGATCCCTGTGGCACACCACTAGTCACAGGCCTCCAGTCAGAGAGGCAACCATCTGCTACCACAGTCTGGCTTCTCCCAAAGACAGTGTCTCATCCAATTTACTATCTCATCTTGAATGCTGAGTGACTGAACCTTCTAGACCAACCTCCCATATGAGACTTTGTCAAGTGCCTTGCTAAAGGCCATGTCGACAACATCCAATGCCTTGCCTTCATCCACTTTCCTGATAACATCCTCGTGAGACTTGATAAGACTCATTCCACCGAGATGCAACACAGAGCGCCATAGGAAGTCATTCCTGCCTGTGGCCATCAAACTTTACAACTCCTCCCTTGGAGGGTCAGTCACCCTGAGCCAATAGGCTGGTCCTGGACTTATTTCCTGGCATAATTTACATATCACTATTGAACTATTTATGGTGTTATTACTATTTAATTATTTATCGGGATCAATAAAGTATGACTATGACATGACTATGACAGCAGCACTGAAACACCAAGTGAGAAACAGCAGGAGGTGGCCATTCAGCCCCTCTAACCATCAACAAGATGATGGCTGCTCTCCCATCTCAGCCACATGTTTCTGTCCGATCCTCATTTCCTCGATCCCTTCGGTCTCCACTCATCTGCCGGTCTCTGTTTTATGTGAGGACGATCACTGAGTCTTCACCGCCCTCTGTGGTGGGGATTTACAGACATTCATCACCCTCAGAGTGGAGACACTTCCCCTCATCTCAGTCCCGGACAGTCCACCCCCTTTTTCAGAGACTGGGATCCCTGGTTCAACCGGTAATGACAGACATCGCACCCTGCAAAACTCATTTCAGGGAGGTAGCGCCAGTGCCCCCCGCAACCCCATATCCACCCCCACCCCTGGTCGACCTCCAAGGGTGTATGTAATACTTTGTTTAGTCATTTTGTCTAATCTGTGAACCAAGTTGGGTATATGCAGAAAATGTGACTTTAAAATATGTACTTATATTATATTATCATGTTTATTCTATTACAACTTTAAGCAAGTCTACAAGGAGTTCGGCCTCATCACGTAGGACATCAATAGCGTAGCTCCTCAGCAGCCAGCCTGTGTGTGTTGCTTGAAATTCCAGCATCTGCAGATTTCCTCGTGTTTGTGTAGTTTAAATAACGTTAGCTATGCTAATGAACGAATGACACCTGTTAAACTCACCTCAACATGTCTTTTTAAAAACATAAACACGAGAAATTCTGCAGATGCTGGAAATTCAAGCAACACACATCAAAGTTGCTGGTGAACACAGCAGGCCAGGCAGCATCTCTAGCAAGAGGTACAGTCGACATTTCAGGCTCGTGCTCAGCAGCTCAGCCATTAAACCGAAGAAGCTCGAGCACAGCAGCGCGTGTGTGATGTAAGGCACCGTGCTCGTGACAGCAGATACAGATGTGGGGAGACCATGGGTGACGTCAGGCGCGTGGGGGGGGGGGGCGCTGATGTGTGATGTCACGTGAGGGGGAGCGCTTCAATTTTAAAACACCTTTTGTTGGGTCCGGTCTGGAACAACAAAATTAAATTCGGGTTTCATCGGGACCGGATCCGGTGTTGTGAGATGTGTCCGGCTGTGCCGTGTTGTTGGTGGAGTGGGCAGCGGGGTGTTTGTCTCCGGGCTCTCCTCAGCCCCGGTTTTCACTTTGTGACCGAGCCCGGGCCGTGGATCAATTCCTTGTGGTTCTGCAGGGGGTTTGGGGCGAAGGGACAGTCTGTCTGTGTGGGTCGGGGTTATGAGTGGGTGTGGGTCCCGGGACAAATTAACTTGTAAACACCGGACCATCTGGTGAATTGGATCAGACAGCTTCGCTCGCCTGTCCTTTCAGGAAACAACAATTCTCTCTGCATATTAATGACTGTCTAAACTTGCTGTGAACAAGATTCTGTGTTACAAGATTGTGAGTTACAGAGTCTAGGACAGCTGTCACTGTCATGGGCTGCGAGTGCAGACAGGGATTGGGGTCACTGAGCTGTGCATCAGAGAAGGACACGGGTTTGTACAGCCTCCTGTGGGGTAGAAATGTCCACACGGTGAATTCGGATCTGCTGGCACATCGGGAGTCTGAAAGGGAAAGGGAATAGGGAAGGGACTGAGCAGAGAGTTTTAACAGGGGTGGAGGGGTACAGGAGCTGTCTGATAGATCGTTTTAATTGTTTTTTATAATCTGACAGATGGTGACTGAGGAAGAAGCTTGTTGACGGAGGATACCCGGAGGCGAGCAGCTCAGACACGGAAACAGGAATTGAATTGACTTTATTTCTTACATCCATCAGGAGTAAAAATCTTTATGTTACGCCTCCATCTAAATGTGCAACGTGCAATCATAGTAATTTATAACAGTTTATAATAAATAAAACAGACAATGTAATATAGAGTACACTCAAATCAGTGTGAGTTCATCAGTCTGACGGCCTGGTGGAAGAAGCTGTCCCGGAGCCTGTTGGTCCTGGCTTTTATGTTGCGGTACCGCTTCCCGGATGGTATCAGGAGAGAGACAGTGATGTGATTTCCTGTGTCACGGGTACAGACAGTCATCTCAAGTGAGGAGTTTGTGTGGAGATGCAGCTTCCCTGGAGATGGAGGAAAGAGGACACACCAACAGGTGGAACCAGCTGTGGGAAGACATGGTTTGTCAGGTCTGACGATGAGCTGAATGTACCATAACCTTCAGACTGAATCAGAAAACCATTCTGAGGGTATTTGAAATGTCAGAATCAGGGGAGATGTGATCCCATGTGCAGAGGGCAGGGGTTGTGTCTCCATCAGAACCTCAGTGAGATGGTTCAAGTTACAATGTGCAGGAATGAAAACACAGTGTTGGGTGCTGGATTTAATCATTGATTCTGACACAGTGAGAGGGTTAGTTTCGTTGTAAGGAGGCAACATTACTGTCCCCTTACTGTCTTTCCTCTCCACCCCATCCTCCCTCTCACCCCCACATTGGACATAAGTTCAGGGTGAAAGTGAATACTTTGAGGGGAGTCTGAAGGGGAATTCTTCACTCAGAGGTTGGTGGGAGTGTGGAATGAGCTGCCAGCAGAAGTTGTGGATGTGGGTTCGATTAAGACACTAACGAGAAATTTGGGTGATGAGATGGATGGGAGGTGTATGGAGGCTATGGTGCAGGTAGTTGGAATTAGGCAGTAAAAACATAAACAGGTCAGCATTGACTAGAAGGGCCGAAGGGCCTGTTTCAGTGCTGCTGGGCTCTGTGACTGTCATAATATTCTGATCTGTAATTTCCAGAGTCAGTGCTTTGCTGCTAATGACTGAACCCAGAAATTTACCCAAACAAGAACTGAAAGACTCGTAGAATTGAAAGACTGCAGAAAGCGTTTACAAGCTGTGATCCTTGCCAAGGGGGATGTTACTAAGTACTGACCATGCAGGTTGTCCAAACTTTTGCTTCGGGCCCTTTTCCTTTCTTGCTATTTTGAAACTGTAAAAGATGGAAATAAAAATGTAATCCTGCTTAAAATATTAAAGAAATGTGCCATATTTAACTTTGTGCCTTTTGAAAATCAGGTCATCTTTTACTCGCTTAGCTATTCCCAGTAACAGAAATTTAACCAGGGGTGCCCAAACATTTGCATGCCACTGTATATATCCTGTGCCTTCCGAATTGCTTCCAGAAATTCCTGCCATTGCTGCTCTGTTTTCATCCTGCCCATGTTCTTTTCAAATTAATTTTGACCAATTTATCTCTCATGCCTCTCTAATTTTCTTTAATTCCACATCTGACTTTAGCTTCTCCTTCTCCAATGTCAGGGTGAATTTGATCATATAAAGATCACTTTCCCTTAAGGGTTCTTTGAACTTAAGTGTCCTCATTAATTCCGCTTCATTACAACACCCAATCCAGAATAGCTCATCCCCAAGTGGGCTCAACCACCAGCTGCTCGAAAAAAGCATCTTGTTGGCATTCTAGGAATTCCTCCTCTTGAGACCAACACCATCCTAATTTTCCTAATCACCTGCATGACAATCCCCCATGACTATTGTAACATTGCCCTTTTGGCACGCATTTCCTATCTCCCATTGCAATTTGTGGACCACATACTTACTACTGTTTGGAGATCTCCATACAATTCCCATCAGGGATTTTTTTTTACATTTGCTGTTCCTTAATTCTACCCACAGATTCCACACATTCCAACCCTATGCCAACTATTTCTAATGATTTTATTTACTATTTTAGCAACAGATCCACACAACCCCACTACCAGCTTGTTTTTGGCTTGTTCTTTCAAGAAGCATATAAGTATCTGGGAAACAAGTGGACCTGCAGATGCTAGAAATCTAGAGAACTACACACAAAGTGCTGGAGGAGCTCAGCATGTCAGGCAGCATCTATGGATGGGAATCAACATTTCAGGCCAAGACCCTTCATCGGGACTCTTGATACCCACGTCTCTGGAATATCAACGAGCAAAGAAAATAGAAAGTAGTGTGAAATCAGGAAAACCTTTGACAAAATTTAGTTCAAGGCTTAAAAAAACCCTGCCAAACAGAGCTCAATAGTTAACAAATACAACGAAGGCAATAAACACTTTCATCAATACTGACATTAGCTTTTTTAAAGTGAAAATATCTTCGTCCCATTTCAATCAGTAAAATTTATAAAGATAAATCAGAACTTTGGAAAACTTTAGAAAAGACTATTTACACTAAACCCACGTAGATTAACACTACCTTGGACAGAAGGAAGTGAAATAACACACATTAAAAAAAAATCACTCAACAGTCAGATAAAACTTCTAAGTACGAGGGGTGATTGATAAATTCATGGCCTAAGGTAGAGGGAGATGAGTTATACAGCCCTCGTTACATGCACATGCAGTTCAACTCTTTGAGTGATTATGCAGAAAGTTTGAAGATAAGAACTCATCAGGGGTAATTGACAGGTTTGTGCCTAAGGTAGAAGGAAATGAGTTATTAACTTCAAACTTTCCGCATAACCACTCAAAGAGCTGACCTGCATGTGCATGTAACAAGAGCTGTATAACTCATCTCCTTCCAGCTTAGGCCATGAACTTATCAATCGCCCATCTGTGGACACTTTCTGGAGGTCCAAGATCCGTGTGCTCCACGACTGCTGGACTAAGTGTGTAGGAGGGGACTATGTTGAAAAATAAATGTGCTCGGTTTTCTAAAATTGACTCCTACCCGAGGCTGCGAACATATCAATCACCCCTCGTATATATTTTCATCAAAAATGAACAGGATTCAGCACCCCCTGTGTGTATATGCAATCGTGTAAGAAATACAGACCAGAAAACTTCAATGAGAGGTCAAATCAGAAAAATGAAACATCACTATGGAAGTATGACCCTCCATGGGAGAGATCCCAACGATCTGAGCAGACGGGATGGTGACAAGGAAGCATCGAGCACCTGACTGAGAGTTGGAGACCTCTTCCCAGAAACAGAGGGGGTCCTTCCAGAAATACAGGACAAGGTGGTTAACAAAAGGAAAAAAAAATCAAAAACACATGAAATATAAACAAACAAGGCAGCAAGTGCAGAAAATGCCAAGAGAAACCAGACACAATCCAACACATTTCAGGATCCTGCAGCAGTTTAACTCAATCTGATTACTTACAAAGGTACAATCAAGTGGCAAATATCATTCATCAAAATCTTGCTTTAAAATACAAACTCATGAACGCCCTCCATCAATTCGTAAAGGTACCATAAATTCAAGCCAGATCCAGAAAATCTGACAAATTATATGATAATCAATACATTATTTCAGATAGGACAATCCATAATAACCATCCGGATATAATACTACAGGATAAACAAGCAGGAACAACTCTCTCAATAGATAAAACCATTCCCAACACACCCTCACCACGGGTATTAACCGAATTATTTTCTCTGTCAATCAGCTTCCAAATGTTGCTACTCTGTCATTCGTTACCACACCCCGCTGCTGATTCCCTTCTCCTCATCATACGTTCTTACCCTGACCATCGTCCAGAGCCCCAAACTCTGCCCTGTGCAGACCCGCCGCTGGTTTCTGACCCTGCTCCACTGAACATCCAACTGGTGGTTTCCCATTCTGCTTTCAGTCTTTAGAGGACAGTGGTGTTTTCTAACAACCCTATACAAGCAGAGAAAATGACCCATAATGTGGAAATCAGCCATCAATAAGGACGTTAACTACCAATGTTATTCTTCCTTAGCCCAGAGATTTGAGGGGCGAAGTACATCTCAGACAGAACTGCAGTCAGCTCGACTTCTTCAGTCTGCAGAAAATTCAAGGGAAACCTCTTCACCCACAGAGTGGTGACTGTTTGGAACCCATCACCGCAGGGAGAGCGAGAGATGAACAACAGAGCAGGATTTCAAAGGACCGTCGTGGAACTGAATCACTGGCAGGGTCCAGCCGGCCTGAGTCGACTCTCTACTGTACACTAGGTGTATTATAAATTCACCAAGTACCGGAGACAGAGTTTAAAATAGAACTGATTTATTTGTCTCAGATCCAAAATATTAAACTCCAGTCCCATTAAAGGTGAATATGTAGCTGATGAAACTCCTCCCATGCCCAGTGACCAGGGTGCAGAACTGGGTGTGGGGAGCAGCAGCAATTATTGCAGAGTTCAGCACCGGCAGTCACTCTCGAAATTGCATTCAGCACGGTGATGGACAAATATCCAGCATGCAGCTTAATCAAACTTTGTCTCTAGTGTGAACCCGGTAGTGTGTCACAAGTGTAACAAGCTGTAAGGTTTCACTGCTAAAGTAACGGCCTCTCTGTAATGTTTCACTGCTGAGGTAATAGTTTCTCTGTAGCAGCAATGTTTAGGTTACGACTAGAGATAACAGGGTTTTGGAGTGCGGGGCTATCCAATGACAGAAATGTTCTTCCTTGTGAGCCTGGAAGAGAGATTTCATGGTCTTTTGCTGGGGAGAGATGAGAAGACGTGAGTGGAGAGAGTGGGCCCATTTTCTTTTTTTTTGCTTTCTTTACTAACCCTACAGTCAAAGTAAGAATTTTAAATCTCATTCATTTAATCACATATTGTGTACTGTTTGTTATTTTGGGGTACTGATTTGTAACAGCGGACACATCACACAGCATCCACCAAAACGAGATTTCATAAGTTTTGCCCGGCTGATGGGCTATCACCCCCTATATTAAGCTGCTAGCCGAAGCGAGAGTTACATAAGGTTACATTACTGAGTAAATCGCTTCCCACATTCACAGCAGGTGATCAGCCTCTACCCACTGTGAACTTGCTGGTGTCTCTGTAGTTGAGATGATCGAGTGAATCCCTTCCCACACACTGAGCAGGTGAACGGCCTTTCCCTAGTGTGAACTGACAGGTGTGTCAGTAGGCGAGATGATCGAGTGAATCCCTTCCCACAGTCTGAGCATGTGAATGGCCTCTCCCTGGTGTGAACTGACTGGTGTGCTTGTAGGCTAGCTAACTGTGTGAACCCTTTCCCATACTCTGAGCAGGTGAATGGCCTCTCCCCAGTGTGAACTCGCTGATGTACCTTCAGATGAGATGACGAAGTGAATCCTTTCCCACAGGTTGAGCAGGTGAATGGTCTCTCTCCGGTGTGAACTCGCTGATGTACCTTCAGTTGAGATAATTCAGTGAATCCCTTCCCACAGTTTGAGCAGGTGAATGGCCTCTCTCCAGTGTGAACTCGCTGATGTACCTTCAGATGAGATAATTCAGTGAATCCCTTCCCACAGTTTGAGCAGGTGAATGGCCTCTCTCCAGTGTGAACTCGCTGATGTACCTTCAGATGAGATGATTCAGTGAATCCCTTCCCACAGTCTGCGCAGGTGAATGGCCTCTTCCCAGTGTGAACTGACTGGTGTCTCAGTAGGTGAGAAGATTTAGTGAATCCCTTCCCACAGTCCAAGCAGGTGAATGGCCACTCTCCGGTGTGAACTGACTGGTGTCTCAGTAACTGAGATGACAAAGAGAATCCCTTCCCACAGTCTGAGCAGGTAAACGGCCTCTCTCCAGTGTGAACATGCTGATGTATCTTTAGTTGGGATGACCGAGTGAAGGTCTTCCCACAGTCTGAGCAGGTGAATGGCCTCTCCCCAGTTTGAACTCGCTGGTGAGCCATTAGGTCAGACGACTGAGTGAATCCTTCCCCAAAATTCAGCATATAACCAGCGTCTGCCCAGTGTGAACTGACTGGTGTGTCCACAGGTGAGAAGACCAACTGAATCCCTTCTCACACACAAAACAGGTGAATGTCCTTGTCCCAGTGTGAACTTGCTGATGTACCTTCAGTTGAGATGACCGACTGATCCATTCCTACTGTCTGAGCAAATGAATGGGCTCCCCACTGTGTAAAATGACGGGCGTGCCAGCAGGTCAGATGATCGAGTGAATCCCTTGCTCCACTTATTAAATGTCTGGACAGAGACAGCAAAACTGGTGTGTTGTGTTCGAGATTCCCGGAAACAAATTCCTCATCATTTTTAACCTGCAAAAAAGATTTACAAAACCGATCAATGGGTGTAGGACAACATTTCAGATGAGATCACTTGATTTGTCAAGGTGTGAACTGACATCACACTGTTACTGTGAGGTTCAACCCAAGTTAGGGGGAGAAATCATCTTCTAAATGGGCACAATGCTGGTATCTGGAATGACCATCAAATTCTGATGCTCTTCCTGAATGAATAGGGCATTTCTGTCATCTCCAGTCTGTGACCTGGCTCAGTTTGACTCTCTCCATTGGTATTATTCCCTGTTCTCAGTGATCTGAATGGGTGTCTGGCCCCACAGTAATTGAAACACTCTCACACAAATAGCTGGCAGTGTATTCCACACGCCCACCACTCTCTGTGTAAAAAAACTTACCCCTGACATCCACTCGGTATCTATTTCCAAGCAGCTTACAACTATGCCCCCTCGTGTTAGCCATTTCAGCCCTGGGAAAAAACCTCCGGCTATCCACACGATCAATGCCCCTCATCATCTTATACACCTGAAAAAGGCTCCAAACATAAACAAGGAAATTATACATTGCTTTGAGGATTTGTTCAAAGTATACAAAATTATGAGGGTATAGACAGGGTAAATGCAAGCAGCTTTTTCCATGGAGGTTGGGTGAGATGACAACCAGAGGTCATGGGTAAGTGGGGAAGGTGAAATTTTAACGGGAACATGTGTAAAAGCTCTGTACTGAAATGGTCGTGAGAGTGTGGAATGAGATGCCAGCAGAAGTGGTGAATATGAGCTCAGCTTCACCATTTCAAAAAAGTTCAGATGGGGGTAGGGGTATGGAGGGCGATGGTCCTGGTGCAGATTGGTGCATTAGACAGCTTAAATAGTTTTTTTTGGCATTGACTAGATGGGCCAAATAGCCTGTTTCCTTACTGAACTTCTTCATGTTTCCATGACAGAGAAGCTGGCCAAACTTGTTTGGAAGGGATACAGTAGGAGTGACAACGGAGCAGCAATGGCTGGAGTTTCTGGGAGCAATTGGGGAGGTGAGTGATCGATACATCCCAAAGAAGTGGACGCATTGGAAAGGCAGGAGGACACAACCGTGGCTGAAATGAGAAGCCAAAGCCAACACCAACATAAAAGCCAAAGAGAGGGCAAACAAAAGAGCAAAAACTATTGGGAAACTTTTAGAAACCTACTGAAGACGACTAAAACAAAGTCGGATGAGCTCAGGCGTGGAATTATGATGTTGTAGTCATTAATGAGTCTTGGTAGCACCCAACAGTCTGAGGCATTTAGAGGAACAAAATATCTGGGGTTTCAATATCTCTTGAAAACCAAGGTTCCCTGCACCAGTTACCTTTCAACTTTTATTTTGGCAGGCACCTACAAACTCCACACACTCAAACTTTCACTTCTGAAGGCCTCCCACTTACCAAGTACTCCTTTGCCAGAAAACAGCCTGTCCCAATCCATACTTGTCAGATCCTTTCTGATACCATCAAAATTGACCTTTGTCCAATTTAGAATCTCAACCCGTGGTCCAGACCTCCCTTTTTCCATATTTGCTTTGAATTTCATGGCATTATGATCACTAATTTCTGCCACCAGTCCTGGATCATTTCCTAACAGCTTATTGCACACTTCTACGTCGGGAATTCTACGTACTGATTAAGGGCACATTTGACAAACTCAAACCCATCTAGTCCTTTTACAGTATGGGAGTCCCAGTCAATATATGGAAAGTTAAAATCAGTTACTGAATCAACCTTTGTTTCTTGGCATGGTCTGCGATCTCTCTACAAATTTGTTCCTCTAAATCCCTCGGACTGTTGTGTACAACCAAGTCCCAATAATGGCTACAACATCATAATTCCCTGTCCTGAGCTCATCTGGCTTTCCTACAATGTGATATACACAGCTCAACACATTCATTACACCACACTCAACCATTTGATTGCTGACTCTGTCTGAAGTCTCAACAACATCTGACTGGTGTCAAGAAAACAACCTCTCTCTGATTGTCACAAAAACAAAGGAGCTGATTGTGGACAACAGGAGGAATGGAGACAGGCTAACCCCTATTGACATCAATCGATCTGGGGTTGAGAGGGTGAACAGCTTTAAGTTCCTCGGCATAAACATCACCAAGGATCTCACACTATCTGTACATACCCGCTGTGTCGTGAAGGAAGCACAACAGCTCCTCTTTCACTTCAGATGGTTGAAGAAGCTTGGGATGGGGCACCAAATGCTCAGAACTTTCTAGAGTTACACAATTGAGAGCATCTTGACTGCTGAATTAAGGCCTGGTATGGGAACTGTACTTCCCTTAATCGCAGGAACCTGCAGAGAGTGGTGCGGACAGCCCAGAGCATCTGCAGATGTGAACTTCCCACTATTCAGGACATTTACAGAGACAGGTGTGGAAAAAGGGCCCAAAGGATACTGGGGACCCAATTCACCACAACCACAAGCTGTTCCTGCTGCTACCAGCCAGGAAACGGTACCACAGCAAAAGGACCAACAGGCTCTGGGACATCATCTTCCACCAGGCCATCAGACTGATTAATTCATGCTGATACAACTGCATTTCTGTGTTATATTGACTGCCCTATGTACAAACTATTTATTATAAATTACTCTAAATTACACATTGCACATTTAGACGGAGACGTAACATAAAGATTTCTACTCCTCATGTATAAGAAGGATGTATGTAATAAAGTTAATTCAATTCACCCTCTCCACTATCTGTTCTGTCATTCTGGCTCCCATTCCCCCTACAATTTATTTCAACCACATCATCTCTCCCCGCGAAATAGCACGAGCAAGTCTTACCCCTGCACTAGGATATTAGTCCCCTCTTGTTCTGTTCCCCTAACTAACGAATCCTCTGTCACCCCTTTGACTTTCCTCTGCCAGGTAATACCCCGCCAACATTTTCTAAAGTGGTCTACCTGCTGTTGTGCGGGATAGCATCAAGAGTACTCTGCGATGGCTATCGAACCTCATTCCCCTTCCTGACTCTCACCCAGTTTCCTGTGTCCTGCACCTTGGGTGTAACTCACCTCTCTTCATGTCATATCTATCACCCCCTCCAACTCCTGGATGATCCAGAATTCATCCGTTTCAAGTTCCAACTCCTTAGAGTGCAGGGTTACAAGCTGCAGCTGGATGCACATCTTGTAGGTGAGGACATCAGGGACACTGGAGGTCTCCCCACATTCCCACCAATGTCCCCTATAATTTGTAATGACCAGTGTGCACATAAATCTTGTACTGTGCATTTTTATACCCAGTGACAACATGTGCACAGTGAATTTTATATAGAGAGGTACTCATTTTAACAGCTGGCAAATCACTGTCGATAAGAACTTTGATCTCCTCTGCGTTCGATCAAGTTCACCTGCTCTCTCACACAAACTATGCAGCAGGCCTGTAACAGGTAGTGAAGGATTTTCTCACCAGGGCTTTTGCACATTGTCCATATGTGGTTTGCTTGCTAAATTATGCTTTAAAAAGTCAGATTTCCAAATATCACTCCACTTCTTCCCACTTGTAAATTCTCCAGCAACTTTTGCATTGCCACAATACACACAGGTAACACCAGTTTCTGTACTGGACATAAATATTTCCCCTGAATCCTCCAGAGGAATTGAGGATATATAAAAAATTCATTTTGAACCTACGTAACCACTGGCTAAACGAATAATTGGGACTGAATAGGATTTTTTGAACTGAAGTAATCTCTGTCTTCAGCGGTTAGCTAAGGCAGGCTCATTAGCATTTCTCTGCGGCTTGTAGACAGACACACTGAGAGCTGAAAGCATTTTTCATTGGACCCTTGTTAGATGATAACATTATATATTGTAAACACGAGGAATTCAAGCAACACACATCAAAGTTGCTGGTGAATGCAGCAGGCCAGGCAGCATCTCTAGGAAGAGGTACAGTCAACGTTTCGGACCGAGACCCTTCGTCAGGACTAACTGAGGGAAGAGCTAGTAAGAGATTTGAAAGTGGGAAGGGGAGAAGGAGATTCAAAATGATAGGAGAAGACAGGAGGGGGAGGGATGGAGCCAAGAGCTGGACAGGTGATTGGCAAAACGGATATGAGAGGATCATGGGACAGGAGGTCCGGGGAGAAAGACAACGCTGTGGGGGGGAACCCAGAGGATGGGCAAGGGGTATAGTCAGAGGGACAGAGGGAGAAAAAGGAGAGTGAGAGAAAGAACGTGTGTATATAAATAAATAACGGATGGGGTACGAGGGGGAGGTGGGGCATTAGCGGAAGTTAAACAAGTCAATGTTCATGCCATCAGGTTGGAGGCTACCCAGACGGAATACAAGGTGTTGTTCCTCTCATCTGAGTGTGGCTTCATCTTTACAGTAGAGGAGGCCGTGGATAGACATATCAGAATGGGAATGGGATGTGGAATTAAAATGTGTGGCTGAATGTGTGATCGTTTTGCTGAACACCTACGCTCTGTCTGCCAGAGAAAGCAGGATCTCCCAGTGGCCAGGATTTCACCCTGGACACTGGGTACTACTCCCTTGCCAGGTGAACATTTTTCATGTCTATAAGTTGATTTTATTGAATTGCCCAGAGTACATTGCTATAGATATTGCTTAGTTATTATAGACGTGTTTAGTAGATGGATTGAAGCTATTCCAACTACCAGTAATGCTGCTATGACTGTTGTGAAGGTATTATTACAGGAAATAATTCCCAGGTACGGCCTGCCAGAGATGCTGAGCTCTGACAATGGCCCACACTTTGTGGCGAAAGTAAACAAAGAGGTATGTAACAAACTAGTTACCAAACACCAGTTCCAGCGTGTACACCACCCACAGGCTGCTGGCATAGTGGAGAGAACCAAAGGCAAGTAAATTGGCCGAACTAACGGCGGAGACTGGACTCACTTGGTTGAAGGTCCCACCGTCACCCCTATTCCACATGAGGGTTACCCCACAGGGGAAAACAGGGTTGTCACCAGCTGAAATCATTTATGGACGGCCCATGAGGACACCCTGGGGACCAAGACCTTGTGTACCATTGCTCCCAGAAAGTCTACCAGCAAAATTGGATATGCATACCCCTGGAGAAGAGATGGGGAAATACATATGCCAACTAACCAAAATTCTCCAAGCATCATATTCACAGGTACAACAGGCTTACAAGGAGGAGAACTACCCCACAGAGAGGAGTGACTATCCCACCATAGAACCTGGGAATTTTGTCCTGATCAAGAACTGGGATTGAGGGAAACTCGGACCTCGGTGGAGAGGACCATATCAGGTGTTACTGACCACTCCCACGCTGTGAAACTGAAGGGGCAATCTCGGTGGATACATCAAACAGACAACAAACGTGTTACTGAAGGAACTGAGTAGAAGGACTCTCACAGACTAAAGGAAAATGTATTGGTTGATAGTGGTGTTTGTGTTTATGACTTTGAGAGGGCTCACCCCAGCATCCGGGGGATCCCATGTTAACACCTTTTTGTCTCTCTGTCACACCTACGCCAAACAGATAGAACTGGGGTCCTACAACAGGAATTCTGCAGATGCTGGAAATTCAAGCAACACACATCAAAGTTGCTGGTGAACGCAGCAGGCCAGGCAGCATCTCTAGGAAGAGGTGCAGTCGACGTTTCAGGCCGAGACCCTTCGTCAGGACTATCTGAAGGAAGAGTGAGTAAGGGATTAAACTGGGGGCCTGCTGAGTTTGTACCAAAATTCCCCAGCATGGTAAAACTATGATTCCAATGTCAGTAATCCCGCTGAACTACAGTGAGGAACTCTCAGCCTGGGCTTTCTCAAATAACACCCGGGGAAGTGAGGTGAGGAACTGTGGTCCAGTCAGAGATGACTGTGGCTGTCAGTGTCTTGAGGGATGGTATCTCAGGCCCCCACCAAACGGAACTTCCTGTACTGGGAAACATGCATCCTGGCCATACTTGCAGGTGCCCAGCAGCGGAGAAGCTGAGACTGAGCGATTTTGGATGATCAGTTTTCTCTCCTATGGAGTAGCCAGGAATTCAGATAATCAGTTTGGCTACAGCACTTGAGGAGCTGGCCACAATACTGCAGGGGCCCTGACAGAAACACAGGCCCAAGTAACAGAAATATCCACTGAAATGATTGCAATCCGGCAGACAGTCTGACAGAATCGTAAGGCTTTAGGTTTTATCCCAGCTGAGAAAAGGGAAACCTGTGCTATTATTGACACAGAATGCTGCACCTATATCCCTGATGAGTCTACTAACATTACATCCCTCTCCGAGCACACTGCCAAGGAGACTGACAGTATCAAGAGAGTAGAGCAGGATTTACACGGGTTCACCGAAGGGTCGAAATGGTGGTCTTCGAAGGCCTGTTCAGTAATATGTGGGGCGAGATATTGCATTATGGCCTAATAGTTGCACATATTATTGTTATAATTACTGATGTCTGCTGTTTTTACCCACTGATGAGTCAGTGCTGTACTCGGTTGCTTTCTCTGTAAAAATGACTGCTTTTTTGATCATTTAATGATGAAAAGGAGGGAATGATAAAGTATATAAAAGGGTTAACAATAGCAGCCTGTCTTCATGAAAGAAACTGCTGGTGGTGAACAGATGATGAACACGACCGACCAACTGAAGAACTACTTTGGTTCTGTCTTCACTAAGGAGGACATAAATAATCTTCCGGAAATAGCAGGGGACAGAGGGTCTAGGGAGATGGAGGATCTGAGGGAAATACATGTTAGTAGGGAAGAGGTGTTTGGTAAATTGAAGGGATTAAAGACGGATAAATCCCCAGGGCCAGATCGTCTGCATCCCAGAATGCTAAAGGAAGTAGCCCAAGAAATAGTGGGTGAAATAGTGATAATTTTTCAAAACTCTTTAGTTTCTGGACTAGTTCCTGAGGATTGGAGGGTGTCTAATGTAACCCTGCTTTTTAAAAAAGGAGGGAGAGAGAAACCGGGGAATTATAGACCGGTTAGCCTGACATCGGTGGTGGGGAAAATGCTAGAGACAGTTATCAAAGATGTGATAGCAGCACATTTGGAAAGCGGTGAAATGATCGGACAAAGTCAGCATAGATTTGTGAAAGGAAAATCATGTCTGACGAATCTCATATAATCTTTTGAGGATGTAACTAGCAGAGTGGACAGGGGAGAACCAGTGGATGTGGTATATTTGGATTTTCAAAAGGCTTTTGACTAGGTCCCACACAAGAGATTAGTGTGCAAACTTAAAGCACACGGTATTGGGGGTATGGTTTTGATGTGAATAGAGAATTGGTTGGCAGACAGGAAGCAGAGAGTGGGAATAAACGGGACCTTTTCAGAATGGCAGGCAGTGACTAGTGGGGTACCGCAAGGCTCAGTGCTGGGACCCCAGTTGTTTACAATATATATTAATGACTTGGACGAGGGAATTAAATGCAGCATCTCCAAGTTTGCAGATGACACGAAGCTGGGCGGCAGTGTTAGATGTGAGGAAGATGCTAAGAGGATGCAGGGTGACTTGGATAGGTTAGGTGAGTGGGCAAATTCATGGCAGATGCAATTTAATATGGATAAATGTGAGGATATCCAGTTTGGTGGCAAGAACAGGAAAACAGATTATTGTCTGACTGGTGGCTGATTAGGAAAAGGGGAGGTGCAACGAGACCTGGGTGTCATTATACACCAGTCATTGAAAGTGGGCATGCAGGTACAGCAGGCGGTGAAGAAGGCGAATGGCATGCTGGCATTCATAGCAAGAGGATTCGAGTACAGGAGCAGGGAGGTACTACTGCAGTTGTACAAGGCCTTGGTGAGACCACACGTGGAGTATTGTGTGCAGTTTTGGTCCCCTAATCTGAGGAAAGACATTCTTGCCATAGAGGGAGTACAAGGAAGGTTCACCAGATTGATTCCTGGCATAACAGGACTTTCATATGATGAAAGACTGGATTGACTAGGCTTATACTCGTTGGAATTTAGAAGATTGAGGGGGACCTTATTGAAACATATAAAATTATAAAGGGATTGGACAGGCTAGATGCAGGAAGATTGTTCCCGATGTTGGGGAAGTCCAGAATGAGAGGTCAGAGTTTAAGGATGAAGGGGAAGCCTTTTAGGACCGAGATGAGGAAAAACTTCTTCACACAGAGAGTGGTGAATCTGTGGAATTCTCTGCCACAGGAAACAGTTGAGGCCAGTTCATTGGCTATACTTAAGAGGGATTTAGATATGGCCCTTGTGGCTAGAGGGATCAGGGGTTATGGAGGGAAGGCAGGTACAGGGTTCTGAGTTGGATGAGCAGCCATGATCGTACTGAATGGCGGTGCAGGCTTGAAGGGCCAAATGGCCCACTTCTGCACCTATTTTCTATGTTTCTAGATGTGCTAAGCCATTTTGAGCCATATTTCTTCTTGCGGGCCGCTAGCTAGGTTTTCAGGATGCTTAACTCCTTGGGCAAGCATGCGTAGAGATAGGACAACTTCAGTCTGTTTTGTGTGTGAAAGCTATTATGACTATTTTCTGATTACTTGGTCTCCCTACTCCTCCCATCCCACTACATATCCAAATTTCTCAAACAGATGTTAATATCTCTGACCTGTCGGGAATGAAAAGATTAAGTTTGGTACGACTAATATTCTGAGCTGCGTGCATTCCATTCCAAGAAGTATTGCATAAAAGGGTATGGGGAGAAAGGGACGTAGAAAGAGTGGGTGGAGGAGAGGGGGGAGGGGGAATGAGAAGGTTGGAGGAGTGGTATGAGACAGATGGAGAGGTGGGGAGGTGGAGGGAGGAGAAAGGGCGAGCGGTTTAACAGAGAGAATATGAAAGGAAAGAAAAAGGAAGGAGAGAGGCGAGAAAAAAGGAAGGGGAGAGACGATCTACAGATGAGAGAGCAAGGATTATCGCGAAGGCATAGACCGAGGGTGCTGAGAGAGAGATAGAGAGAGTGGCATTGAGCGGTACGGCGAGGGAGAGAGGGAAGACACAGAGCTTGAAGGACGGTTTATTATCTTCTTTACCTCTCTCCTCCCTTTTGTTGGCAAAATCTCTCACTTATCTCTGAACACTA